>NC_045733.1:12733107-12749950 GCF_008692095.1 Etheostoma spectabile
TGTGTGTGTGTGTGTGTGTGTGTGTGTGTGTGTGTGTCACTTGGGTTGATTGTTGACCAGCATTGTAGTTGATGATCATGGTCACAAAAAAATCGTCAGTTGTGGTCGGATTGTTTAGATTAAATTATTGTTGGTTAGCTAAAATTTATTTAGTTTGAGTTGTTAGTTGATAGTTTATCTATCTTATAGTTGGTTTGCAGTGTTGGTAATTGATGAACATAGCCAAGGCTACTTATTTGCATAATTGTTTTTGTGGCGATAAATCATACTTTGTATTTGGTCTTACTGTAGTGTAAGTTGATTTGTGTTTCCAACCAACATGTTGTTTGTATCTGAATCAGGCTCCATGCCTGTGTATTTTGGTGATT
This sequence comes from Etheostoma spectabile, assembly GCF_008692095.1. Taxonomy (NCBI): domain Eukaryota; kingdom Metazoa; phylum Chordata; class Actinopteri; order Perciformes; family Percidae; genus Etheostoma; species Etheostoma spectabile. The sequence continues at coordinate 12,733,476 of NC_045733.1, forward strand.
CAATATTTTTAGTGAATGTCTGTCTGCTATTTTTGATTTGGTAGAAAAATGGGGATTTATTAAAATATAACAAATAAGCTTTCTAGTTATATTCTACGCTATTAAAATCCTACCAATTTTAAAATCCCCTTAAAAACACCATCTAATGAATAGAGAGATGCAAACAATGCTTATGATCTTCCTGTTGTGTGCTCTCTGTCAGGATCTGTATTTTTTCCTTGTCTGTCAGAGAAAATAGGTAGCCTACATTGCAGTCCATAAAAAACAACCAAGTTAAGATAGTTAGCTTGTAAGCTTCTTATCAAACTAATAAAAGAGTAAAATGAGTAAAGCAAAACAATAAGGAATTAATTGTATTAACAATATAAGGGAAAGATGCCCAAAGCCATTTTAGCTAACTCTCTGTCTTCCTGACACAAGACTGGTCATGTCTAATCGATCTATTTCTTCCTACCAGTAACTCGTCTTCATTTGCATCTAGAAATATTTTCTTTTTAAAGAATTCTAAACAGTGTTGTACCAGTATAAAAATATGCTGTTTGTTGTTTTACATAAAATATTCGCTGATCTATAGCTAAGTAGCATTTTAATATTTAGGTGTTTAGCAGAAAAAACTAAACACATGGAAATCCAGGATTTACTGTGCTAAATAAAAATGCCTCAATTAAATTTAAATTCCATGTCAATTGTGTACATAATGTATACATAATCTAAAATTAAATAATCAATATTTTTGATTTCCATGCTTGCAAATGCACCAATTCAATTGTATTTATAGTATCAAATCATTACAAAAGTTATCTTGAGACACTTTACAGATAGAGTAGGTCTAGACCACACTCTATAATTTACAAAGCCCCATCAATTCTGGTAATTCCCCCATTAGTCCCACCATTAGTCAAAATAAAAACTGCCATGGAAACATGATTTTAAAAGGGACTTTTTAATTTGCATTTTCAAATTGGCAGATATGGTAATTATCTCATCATCTCAAACGTTATGTGATACCTCCTTATTGATGTGGTTGCAGTGCTGTATACTTTTTGCTTTCAGACTTCATCGGTGGAAAGCAATTCCATGAAAGAGAGTGTAAAGTGCTCTTTACCTGTATGTAACCTTATGTGGCAACACTGGTAACTAGGTGATGACTGCAGCTCATTATCATTTGCAGCCAACAGCATTAATTCAACAATCATAAATAACTCCAGTACTTGAAGCTCTGATTGCAACTGTACATTCAGCCAATCAAAAACGTGCTAAAACAAGTTCCGTCATTCTTGAATTGAGCGCCACCACTGTTCCTCTGAGGTGCATGTCTGATCACATACTGTAGTAAGTCTTTCTTCTGTATTTTTTGTATACTGATGATTCAGCTAAACATCAACATACAGTCCATTTCTACACATTATTCAAGATGAATATTTGGCAATTTTGACAATGAGCCTTAAAACATTATTAGTGTGACAAATATATTGGTGTACAGTTAAAAAATAACCTTCATTATTTGATGTACAGACAACTATCACTGAATTGCTTTAATACTGAAGAAAACTTTAAAACATGAAGATTCTCAGGCAAGTTCTGGAGTTAAAAGGAGTACCTTTGGTTTTTCTGTGATTTGGAAGTGGATTTATGGACATTTAGTTTCAGATATAGGCTAATGATATAGGCCTACTCGGAAAAAAAAGCATGTGAATCATGTCTGCATAAACACGTCACCCACAAACACATGCAAAATTGACTTATTAATTATTTAGTTTTATTATTGAATTTTAAAATCATAACATTCATGAATGCTGTCTAATGTACAATAAAAGTTCACAGGGATGACTTCCACCTACAAAGGGAGAGAGTGACGACACCTCTGAGTTATTGGGCAGAGATTATCGGACGGATTTGCTTGTGAGAGAACCTGCATGGAATAGTAAGAAAGGCGCTGCTCCTGCGGAGGAGTTTATGCAAATTTTGCTATGATAATGACTGACCTGAAAAGAAGAGCAGAGGAGGCATTATGATGTGTCAGCACCTTTGTGTCTGTCCTACAAATGGAGGGGAAGCAGAGTTTAGTTATGGTACAATTTTAGTTTTTTGTTCCAGCTACATAATATAATTTTGAAATTGTTCAAAAGCATTTAAAAATGACAGTTGAATCCCAGAGGAGAAGTCAGGCAATATACATATCATATTTATGTCACATTTTGTTGGACCTCTAAAGGAGACAAAAAAGAAGTTTAAGGCCCCAGCCCTTCATTTCAGAGGGACTGCCATGTGCCAACACAGAGGGCTCTGGCAAAAAAAACACATGCTCGTTTGGCAGAAATATTGGACCTTGCTCAACTTTTTCTATTTGTAATTCAACATCATCCAGCATGGTGCTGTGTTGGCCAATCACGTAAGTGCAAGTGAACATTCCTGGCACCTTACTTTGTATCATGGTTGATTGTATTGCTGTATTTCTACTGTTAACTTGATAACGTAAAGAGATATTTTTCTGATTTTAAAACCAGCTCTGTGTCATGACAGTGTGTGCAGATGAACAGGACTTAAAAGGACTTAAATGGTTAATCTGCACTGCCACATTGCAGCAGGGATGACTACAGAGTTATAAAATTCCATCTCTTAGTTTTAATCAGTTAAAACTGCAGTGTTTTGTGGTCTGAGTAGGGCTGGGCGATACAACCGTCTCAAATTGTGGAATTGCAATAAAATTCAGGTTGGGAACGATGACATACTTTGGACATATTTCACTTGATATGGATAGATCTAACAGCCCATTACACAGCAGAAATAAACGCCATTCCATTTCAAAAGGTGGCGGTAATGAGCACCAAACGTTGTTTGCCAACTGCCAAAAAACATCAATAGTAGATGAAGAAAGGCATCCTCTAAAATAAGCACAAAGTGCAATGAAATAGTCCTAGTTAACCAACAGTTAAGTATCCTACATGGCTTGTTGCTGGTTTGGTGCAGACAAAAATGGAAATTAGTAATCCAAGAAATAATACAAAAAGGTGTGCAAGAGAGCATACTAGCCCTTTAAACTATGCATATTTGCTCTGAGGGTGATGTGTTTAAGCAAGCAGAATTACAGATTTTCAGAGGTTTATATTCATATGCATTTACCATTAAATAATTCCTTAGCTGTAGTGGTTTTAATCTGAGATATCTCAGGTTTTTACCTCTCTCTTTCTCTATACTTTTCTGCCTGACTATATTAAAGGGAAATATGGATCAGTGTGGAATCGTTATAAATTGCAAAATGTCTTCCACTGTCTACACAAAGAACTTGGGGCCATATTTCATTAAAGCCAATGATGCCTATGAGCTTGCACAGCAAATCCAAAAATGAGGCAGAAGTAAATCCATGCAGCTCACCAAGTAACGGAAATTGTACGGTGGAACCAGAATATTGAATGTGTACTTAAAAGTAAAACATAGTGCATCAGTAACTTGCCAATTCCATTATGCAAAGGCCCTAAGCTGCCGCTTCACAACCAAGTCATCATTCAGTTAAGAATGTGTTGTATTTTGCATGTTCAGAAATGTGACATTTGTACATAGAAGCACATGCAGCACAAAATGATACCACTGTAGTTGTAACACGTTTCAATGTGATCCTGAGACATACTGTATAGCCTAATGTATGTGAATATAATGCAGGCATAATGGTCAACATTTTATTTTAGCTTGTTAGCATTCTAATGTTTGTTGGTTAGCACTAAGCACCAAGAACAAGTGAGGCTAATGGGAATGTAACTAGTTTGACAGGTATTTGAAAATGTTTGAGTTGTTGGTGACGCAAGATGAAAATTAAATGACTTTCCACCATGAATAGAATTCATCCTGAGGGGAACATGAATCTATGGGCGTGCGTGTGTTGTAACTGTGGATTTATTGTGAGAAAATAAAAGCAGGCTGTACTCCATACCAAGGTAAAGTAAATTAGAATTGTGTCTACCGTTACCAAACATTTTACAATGCACTACTGGTTTAAGAGAGAAAAATAAAAGTTGTAATTTCATCAATAAAATTATTCAAAATGTCATTTGTCTGAAATGGGCGGCAAGACCCGTATAATTCAGTTTAGACACTTGCCAGTAATATCTGTTTACCTGATAGCGTCTATTGATTGTCTGGAAAAGACAGAAAACAGCAGTATAATAAATCAAGGCCTCTTATTGCTTTGGGATATGAAACACCATGATATGACTTCATTACAGTAAAAGGAAAGTTGAAACTAAAGCAGCACGGTTGATATTGGCTTTAGCTGTAGCTATTTTTGAATTTTTCTTACTATATGATTTGTTTGAGTCTATTGAGACAAGAAGGGACACACTATGAGGAGAAAAATGCCCACCCATGGCCATGCTTTTGTTTTTAGATGTCAGTCAAGTCAAACATTCTGCAGAAAGTGTACAACGCTCCCACTTAGTAAGTAAGGGTATGAAATCAAGTGTCAATAGAATAGATAATGTAGGCTAAATCCTGAACAATAGCCTCACAGAGCTGCTAGCGTGGCTATAGACGTAAAGTCTTGTTATAGTTTCAAGCATATCGTAATTATGACATCTAAAATTGATATGAATCACAAAGTAATGACAGAAAACTACACATGGCCTAGATTAACTGTTACACACACACACATATATATATATATATATACATATGCAGATATTCATAATAAATGTTTACATGTACTGACCTGTGTCAGCAGCTTTCTAAATTGTGAGAAAACAAGTTGGCCTAGCAGTAGCAATATGAATGGCCTGGTATTTCTTTAAATAGCCCTCAGGAAATGTAGATGTTTTATGCCATAAAAAGTAATCAAGATAGATTATTTTTCAAATACTCATGAATAAAAGCAGTACTAGTTATTTTGACAGTATGAGAGAAAGCATCACTACCTCAGCTTTGTGCAAACATAAATTGCAAGCCAGCCTGCGACCACATTAAGCCCCATACAATTCCCTCTGAATGATAACAAGTAAATCAGGAATTCAGCCTGCAGCACCATCCATCGCTTACTTCAAAGTCTTCAAAACTTTCAAAAACAGCTTACTGTGGTGTGGAAGTTTGAAGCTCCTGCTAGTCCTAAATGCATTCCACAGTCATAAGGTACACGGTAAGGATAAAACCCATAACTCTTTCTTTGAAGAGCAACAATTAATAATTGATTTTAAATGCTAATGCAAATGTGCATCACACAAATGTAAGTGACCAGAATAGACACACATTTTTGACCCGCTACACTAACCTTGATTGATAGATTTTTTTTTTTTTGACCACTTAAATATGAAATATGTAACAGTAGTCTTACATTAAAATACTTAAATAGTCAGGGATGAAACAACAAAGCCCAAAGACGTATTTCCATTGTGGTCCCTATAAAGGGCAGGGGGAGAGGTGTAAGTAAAAATGAAATTTCTGGACAAAAAAAACAGAAATACTCACATCTACATTGCCTCAATTTTTTGTTTTCATGTTATGACCTTTATTATTATTATTATTATTATTATTATTAGTATTATGAAGTAGCATGTCCCAGAAATACGGAATAGCCTGTGCTCAGGATGCATTATTTTGAACTCGTCATGACTATCAAGTTCATCATATATTTCCATGCATCATACTGAGAAACAGTTTCAAGAATAGCTAACTGTGTGTGTGTGTGTGTGTGTGTGTGTGTGTGTGTGTGTGTGTGTGTGTGTGTGTGTGGTGTGTGGTGGTGTGTGGCGCCTGCGCGCGTGCGTGCGTGCGTGCGTGCGTGCGCGCTTTGACGTCTAATATCAATGCAACAAATAAATATACAGTACACATTCAGATGGTTCTGTCCAGCTTTGGACTGAATATAAATGCATTTAAATGTATCAAAAGGTTTAATGTTGATATAAAAGGTTGAATTTTATTGGCAGACTAATAATAGTTTTGAGTCACACAGCTCTTTGCACCAAGGAGCATCAGAATTCAAAAGAAAATGGGCAAGGAGCTCACAGTGGAAGCAAAGAGCCATTATAAAGCCATTTGCCAGACTGCTCCCTGCACAGTAGCAGGGTAATGAACAAGGCTCAGCTGAAGAGCTCACACTCTGAAGAGTGCTACATTTACTACTTCCATTATGACAGGTCGAAAAACAAAGGATTACCTAAGATTCAGCAGGGACAGACTTATTATACGTAATACAACGTAAAGTGAAAAAGCATCATCAACTTCTACAACAGCAAGCCTAAAGCAAAAAATAGGTGGTTTTCAGAGCTGTTCAGTCTAGTTAAAGTATGTCTGTGTTTAGGCAATTATTAATACTTAGTTAAGATTAAGAAAAAGAAACCAATATTGACTGTTTGTAGCAGACGGGATCCAAATCTCAGTATTTTGGGTCAAATTCTTTATACGATCAACCATCAACCCTAGCCTCCTTTGTGTAACTTGTCTCCATGCTTTTTGAATTTTAGGTAGGTCACACTATTTCTCTCTTTGGTAATTAAAAAGGAACTAACTATTCCAACGCTATATTCAAGAAATGCTGTTCTCAATGTTAACCAGTCAGTTGTGGATGCTGAAATTAGATTTCAAGCTTACTTTAGCAAACTCTCTCTAAAAGCTCTCTGTTATCTAAATAGTATGAAGTCAAACAAATGTTCTCATACTCCACTCAAAAAGCTCTGATTATTTGTGTAATGCACTTCTTGTCTCACTGGCAACAACACTCTTTAGCAATCTAGAAATCTGGCAGTGACCTTTTTAATTTTTTTTACAAAGTAACCATGCAGTTTCCATCTGTTTCTTATCCTCATAAAAAAGTACAATATTCTTGAAAAATGCATGCACAATCCACACACAGACATGTACTTGTCTCCCTCCTAGCAGGGGCCTGCCTCTGTCCTGGTAATAAACCTATACAACTTGTCTTGAATGTGTTCTCAAACGTGTTCTAATATGTTCCCCCTAGCTCTGTTGGTGTGTACATCTGTGGAAGATGCAGAGTTTCCCCGCCCTCATCCCACTGCCAGCTGTTTTAGAGCCCACAGCAACCATAAAGGTTAATTTCCCTCATTTTACATTTCAATCTTTCACCCATCCTTAGTTTTACTTTTGTCTAATGTAGAAACCCCGACATGATGGCATGATGCTCACTCCAGGGATTTTACGGTATCAAAATTAGGCAAATGTGGCATATCAACCATTACTTCCTGAACTGTGATTTATATATTTATTCATTTTATTTTTTAAAGAAAAATAAAGTTAGGCTTGCGACAGGTCTTACAAAGCCATTTTAGCATTGACTATGACTTAGATAACCTTATATCGCTATTATTTAAAAAAAGTGATTTGGTAATTAAAAATGACTTAAACAATGGAAAACTCTTTTTGGAAGTCAGATATTATGTAAATGTAACAAAGACATCGTTTTATAGGCCCCTCATGTGCTCCACAAATACCACCAAAAGCAAATGTTTTTTTCAGTGTGATGCTTAAAATGTTCATTGATTTGCAAAAATATAAGAGCACACTTTTCCCCCCTCACTCATTCTTAGAGAAGGATTCTTTCAACACTGTGTTGGAGGCTTTATTTTGTGGTGTTGGACCGTTTCTGCTGTTGCAATTAAAGTTGTTCTTCCAAGTTTGAAACACTTCAACTAAGGCCACGTCCAAACCTTAGCATTGCATTTGAAAAAGGCGGCTCTTATTCACTTCAACAAGACCGCTATGTTATGACCACTGTGATATTTCGCACAAAGGAAATGAAAGACTGCATCAATCTATAGTATGCTAAAGCTTTACATTTATAAAGTTGTTTTTTTTGCAATCAAATTTTTATTCATATGTTAAACAGATAAGCAAAAGTGCAAAACATGGATGACAATATACAGAAAAGTATATTTTTTTCCCACAATCCTTCCTTGCCATCAAATGTTCCACTCTAAAACAAATAGAGGAAATATGGGAAGGAGGGAGACACAACAGCGAGAACTGTCAAAGTTATAAAGATCCATAACTTATATTTACTACTGGAAAATTAGATACAATTTGTCTTTAATTCATTTATTCAACTCTATGAAAACCGCAGTTTGAAGTACGGGATTTTGCTGATTCATATAATTGGGATCAGGGACAAAAAAGGTATTTTGCAATGGAGCAGTGTCTATTTAAAACACGATCAGTTCCCAATCCTCTGTTTTCAGTATGCAAACCCTGGCCTCCAGTGTCGATATGCTTTGTTTGCATCCATCGTCTTGACTTACACACACTTTCTATTTTGTTGTATGATATGACATCTTTCATTGTACCTAAATGGTACAAACATAAATCACTATTGGAATGTTTTTTGCACATAAAAATAATACACAGGAGAGGTTTGTGTTAGAATATAACAAAAAATGTGCATGGCAAGCACTAAGCGCAGTCAAGTCTCTGGTTCAGATGGGAATGCATTGTTGGATCCGTGGCATTGATCCCATTTTGGTTCCTATTACATCTGTGGGTGCTGGGTATGGCTTGGCTGTTTTTTTTGTTTGTGTGTTTGTTTGTTTGTGCGTGTGTTTTCACTAAGCCTAGTGTATGTATGAAACCAACTGTTTAGAAATGTTAAAAAAAGAAAAAAAGAAACAATTTCAGTGTACGAGGAAAAACACAGTCAAAAGTCACATGTACTGGGAGGTCGTGGGAAGGTCCAGTTACACTGGTACACAATCCATGCAATTAAACAGAAATGAGAAAATAAAATCAATGCAGATCACTTACACTGTGGTGACAAAAGACTCAACAGGGAGAACACAAGACCTAAATCTTAATTAGCGAGAATATTGATGTTGCAGCACAAAGGGCAATCCAATGTAGGTGTACAATGTGCTCAAATGAAAGTACCAAACATGTTTTACAGTTCATGGTTCTGAAGTAAACAGGAAGAAACTTTACTGTGCGTGTTAAAATCTAATATGAAGCATCGTATTCAGTCTGCCTCAAGTTGTAATTGAAAATTAAATGGTGACTAAAGGTGAAGAGGTACTCCCAGAACTCATTCTTTTTTCACATGCCCCCAAGTGCTTCACTTGTAATAGAAAAATCCACAGTTGGAATCGTTCCGAGCTATCTGGGCTGCCATGAGCCATCACAGCATGGAGGAATTTACTGGTTGAGACCTGAATCTTTTGTCACAGTCTGGGTTTACGGTGTTCAGTATTCAGGATTCTGTTATGTCTTGTCAGCAGGGCCGTCACCAAGGGGATAGTGTGACTTATTGTGGAGTATCACTCAAACTGGGCTTCTTCCATCTTCCATCTAATCAAATGTGTTTACAATGAGAAAGATTCTTCTGAGCTTAATTAATTAGTGTTGTTACTTTACCCACAATTCTATTGCTTTAATTCTTTCTGTGCCATAACCGTCTGCAGCAAAGTTACAATAAAAGGGTTATAAAATATGCAATCCATTATTTTTTATTTGTACAGCACATTTAACACATTAACTGCAATGAGGGCTTTCAAAGTGCATTAACTTTTGAACATTAAAGTATTTTTAATTCCTTGACCCAAAAAGGAATTTATTTCCAATTATTATTTTTTGGAGAACTTTGAACACTTTTCATACATTATTCTGTTAGTTTGGACTGATTTAAATATAAATAAATATATTTACACTGTATATTGACACACTAAATTGTACTGTTTGATGGCAACGCTCAGAATAAAAAAAAACTAAATAGCAATCAAAACAGGTTCAAGTAAAGAGGGTTTAAGAGGGCTTCCTTTCACATGTTTAAAGGTTCACACTGTGAAGCAGGTTACCCTCAGAATAAATGTAGCATTGATACTGCCAAACAGCAGAATTCCCTCAAAGCCTTGTCTGTGATCATGATATGCCTGTAGCAAATGGATTTAGTACAATTAGACCACTCAGACTGTCATGTAGGTATCTGTTGCTAGTTAAGACGCTTCTGTGCACACATTCATTGTGCAGCACTACAAATACTTTTCTTTTTTCCTAAATATGAATACGGATCCGAACAAAATGTTGTAACCTAAAATGCTGAAACAGAACCTGTTGCACTCCTGGCTGTTGCCCGCACAAATAGGGATGTGGCTACTAATCTATGGCACTTTTTCTAACATTAAAGACAACACAGACTAGAAAGAGACTGTTGCGCCATAGAAGAGGAGACCCTGCAATCTGCTGGTTATTCACCTTGGACTTCTGACAGGATTTTAAGAAGGTGAAGAGGAACAAATTAATGTTACGCTTAAAGATTCAGGAACTGGGGCCTGTTTCAGAAAGCAGGTTTAGTGAAAACTCTGAGTTTGTTAACCCTGAGATGAGGAAAACTCTGGGTTTTCTGTTTCAGAAAGGGTGGTTGATCAAACTTGTGAGGGGTAACTCCAGCCTGTTTCAGAAAGATAGGTAACTTGTTTATTTTTTTTAAATTTTTTAAGTTTATTGTTTGGGCATTTTCAGCCTTTTTTTTTGACAGGACAGTCGAACCTGGGCCCTCTGCGTTGAGGTGTAAACCTGTGTGTGTGTGTGTGTGTGTGTGTGTGTGAGAGGGAGAGAGAGATTTTTATGAAATAACATTTGAAAAACCTGTATAAACTGAACACCAAAGACAATTATTAACTACGTAAATTATTAACAATATACCTAAATAAATAAATAAAACTTGCGTTGTGATCTTGTGGACGGAACAGACAGGCTAACTGTAGGAGTTGGATGGTGTGTGTTGCGATTGAGCCTTCTCACAGCGCAACATAGGTTTGTGTATCTGAGTATGTATGCTTTCGGTTCTATATCGCATATCATTACAACCCTATCAGTTACTTACTCGGTAACGGAGTCTGTGAACCTAACCTGGTTTCTCAGTCTCCTCCCACGTTTTTCTAGTGTTCCCTGGACACAAACTAGTAAGAGCCATTAAAAAGGAGTTCCACAGCATTGCAGGTGAATGATGTACACTCTTTGAAATACAAAATTATGAAGTATAATTATGTTAGTTATGGTGCTTCAGCCTCCATTCAGAATGGGATTCGTAAGCCTAGGACATTTTCGCCTGCAGGATTGCACCTAAATTAGATAGATTATAGGTTCAATACCATTTCACCAGTAATATTATACTTATGATTAATTAGGAAAATAATACACTATATTGGAACTTACGCATTTACTCTCGCAGCAATTTTTTCCCACACAAATTCTCTCTCTTTTTCAGCAGCCACTGTGTTGCTCTTTTAAAGAAATACATGTTCAAACTCGCTGTATGTGTGCATGAGTATTTCCGCTGACCGGTTTTATTTGTGATTGTTACCATGGTGAAATGTAGTATCATGGCTTCATTCATGTTGCCTTTTTATTGTGGTGGTGCACATGCTTAACTCTGAGTGAACCTACTCCGAGTTGATTGAACCTACTTGAATCAGCTGTTCTGGAGCTGAGAACTCAGTTTCCCATCTCAGAGTAAATCAACGTAATGTTCAGGGTTATACTCAGCGTTTTTTAAACCTCCTTCCTGAAACGGGCCCCAGATCTGGAAGCGAGTCAATGACAATTACAATGCAGCTGTGTTTTTGTTTACTCTATAGATTTTGGATTATCTTTTTGGTAATCATGAAGCTCTGAAATTGTAGTGGGAATGATTTATTATTTCATATAATTCAGCATTTGCAAACCACGAAATACTTTTGGATCCTCCCTTGGAAGGGGTAGAGAAGTTATTATTGAACCAATGTGAAAACTTAATGTACATGACAGTTCAGAAAATATTCATACATCTTTGATATATATTCAATTGCAAATGAAATTCAAAGGAAGAATACAACAGCCAGCTGTAAGAAGCTGTAGCAACCTAGTTTTACTGCCACCATCCATTGGCACATGACATGATGATATAAGAACCAAGAGCAAGTTTGACCAAAGTGAGTTTTGTTTCCCTGTCTATGCCTGGGGGCATGTACTGTACAGCTCAGTCTGCCACTGCATCTGAGTTGATAACCACATTTTGGTCAGCAACTATGCAGAGTACTTGCTAGTAGTGCATGCTTTGCAGCTTGTCAGAGATAAGATAGACATACTGTATGTGTACACTGCTGAGGAAATATTGCAGGCAGAGGTTTAGGCTGTCTTTAGACGGTCGTAAAGTAGACGCGAAAGGCAACGCTACATTGGCTTAATCAGTGTGAAGACGAGTCCAAGGAGACGAAAGGTAACGTCTCTAAAAACAGAGTCGTGAAGCGTAGTGACACTGAGGGTGATCACGAAAGGTAGTACTAACATTGACTAATTAGTGTGAAGGTAGTCTCAAGTTTACACTTGTTTTTTTATCTGTTTTATTTTTATTTTTATTTTACTTGTGTTTTATCTGTTAACTAATTTTGTGTAAGGCACTTTGAATTGCCCTGTTGCTGAAATGTGCTATACAAATAAAGCTGCCTTGCCTTGCCTTTAGTGACCCTGCCCAGCTAATGGCCAACCTGTCTGAGTAGCGTCCAGTGGGGTGGGAAAAATAATTGATTCTTAGATGCATCGCGATAGCACGATTCGATGCTCGATTCTGATGAGCTATTAATCGATTATTTAAAAAAAAAAAGTATAAAACTTACTGTCTCCAGACAAGTACAATTCAGAAAACAGAGTGACTGAAAAAAGATGGGATAACAACAACTTAGAGTTTAAGCAAGAGTGCAGAAAAAAACACACAAATGGCAAAAAGAAAAAAGAAAAATACTTATAGGCTGTTGATCTTCTTTATAACATTACATCTGACCACTTCATGTTTCATGTTCTATGAAGCCAATTCTCCACCTTCAAACATGACTGAGCCTCCGGCATGGAAGACTACTGTAATAGAAGGTGACTTTCACAAGCATGTTTACGGCTTAAGCATGGAATGACTACAAAATAAAGACCTCAGTAGACAAAACGTTTCATTAAAACTTGTGTGACAAATGCTGCATATGTCAAAATCTAACAAACTCTGTATATTTGTATGCATACTTTTTGAAATTGAAACTTGTTGCATTGATAATTGATTTAGGATCAAATCGTTGGCCTCTGAATCGGAATCGAATCGTGACGTGCGAAGACAATCCCACCCCAAGCGTCCAACTGGCTGGCAGCTAGACTGGCTGGCTAAAAAATATCTCACGACAGTGGGAGGACCGCTAGCCTGTCTCTACAGAGGAACATCCTTTGAAAACAGTTGAAACAGAAGCAAAAATGCAGGTTCTTTTCCCTGCCTTCAATGATATCATCATAATTAGTTGTTTGCACGCACAGATGTATAGTGCTGTGTTCAACTCCAGTTTAAAAGCAGACAAGTCCAAGTCGAGTACCAAGTCTCAATTCTACCTCCCTGCTGTTTATTTTGTGCACTCTTTGGTTCACTTGTACACAATTGTGTGCATTTCTAGTGTTTCAAAGGTTCTGACCGGCAGTGTGCTCAGAGCAAACAAACAGAAGTGAGCAAAAACAACTAAAAACTAAGATGTAATGGCTTGCTAAAATGAAGGCTTGCATTTCTCAACAGTTAAGGTAGGTACATGCCACTGTATGATAATTTACAGTATTCAGTTTAAATATCACCAAACAGTGGAATAATTAACAGTGTTATATGGTGAAATTTAAGACATTGTGTAGGTAATGCTTTTAGTTTGTAGACAATGACACAAACTGAATCAAATCAACACATCCTCAATATTAGTTGTATATATAACTTGTACATTGAAATGAAGTAATTTTAATTTAAAAAAACGTATGTTTTGATTTAATGCAATTATATTTAATGGGCACATCATCAGAACTTATATAGAAGAACACATGGCTCTCAGGCAGTAAAAGAAATCCTGTATCACAAGGACAAAGAGGCTCATGTTGAAACATTAATGACAGTACCGAACACTGGAGAAAACTAAACAAGCCGTCAGTCAACAAATATAAGTAATCCCTGTGAGACGGTCACAGGCAACTTTCTTTCAACAAGTTTAAATCCAGACCTGTCTAATGAGACAAATTGCTTCAAGTTTTCCCAGAGTAATAAAAACATTCCCACATTGTCTGACACTTTATCTTTTGCTCTCTCTCTTTCTGTCAAACACACCATTTTCCCGTCTCATGTCTTAGATTGATGCAGGTGAAACATATTTTATATTTTCTGCTTCATTCTCCATGTAGCCTGTTGTTATTGTATTGCTAAATCAGTTGTATTTGCATCTATATGGCATGAGTTATCTTCAAGGTGTCACGTTTTTTATTTTAAAGCCTATAAAGTCAATGCAGAGACGCAAGTTGATTAAAAGCTGCATATTTGCATAAACGGACTGCAAAAGAATTCCAGAGTTCAAATTTGTATAGAATTGAATTGTAGGCGAGTAATTGCTTTACATTAAGCCTGACCATACCTGTTAGTTTCACCTGCATATCTGCATAGTTACAAAATGACCACTCTCCACCTTTCACAATGACAATCTTGCCACTTAACTGCTCTTTCTCATGATCATGTATCATTTCATTTATCATGTATAAGTATGTGTATAAGTTCCTCCCACAATTGGCCAGCAGGTTAATTGCAACAACGATGCAACCTGAGATTGAATAATATATAACATGTATTAGATACCCCTAATTCTTCAGTTGGTCGAACATGTGTTTTAAGGAGCATTAAAAAGATGTTGCTGTTCTTTCCTCGTAATGAGTTTAAAGCCTATACTAATGTAGACTCTTTTCTGTTTCTGTTATAAGAAACTAATTGTGCTGGTCTGTGTGACATATGTGTTTACCAGTTATAGACCTGCAGGTAAATGTGTGTTGTAGCAAAAAAATATTCATTCAGACTAATACAATAATGATAATAAAGAAGAAGTTTTGTTTAATTGGCTGCTTATTGTATTGCTGTACATACACATGGAAGTTATAGCTTCAAACTGTTATGACAGTTACAGAAGAGAGGCAGGGGCATTTAATTATCATTTAATCCAGATTTTTTTTTAAATCAACTCCAATGGTTTGTGGTGGTGTAAGGAAGGAGAGAAAATACTAAGTCACTGACTTTATACTTTCTGCAATTTTTAATTGAAGAGGAATGACACAATAAATGGTAATGACCCATCCTCTCCTACAAAGAGAGACAATAAATGTTGCAACCACGATAAGACATTAATGAAACAGTGTAATAGTGGGTGATGTGCATGAGCGCAAGGAGCCTTATTGCTCATTGCTCATGTGCATGCATCATGTCCATGTATGGTCATGGTGGTAATATAAACCATATCAGTGTATGTTCAAGTATCTTTTAGGAGGAAAACAGCAATGCATGCACATACAGGCAGTTCCACCATAATTTCTGTGGCTGGGAGGAAAGGCAAGGAAAAAAAAAGAGAGCGAAGATTATGTAAAGTGAGTTAAAAGTGAACAATTAAACATCGAGCTTCTCAAAACACGGTGGCTTCATATGTAGTCAAAACTGCCAGTAAAGTGAAGGGTGGTTACCGCTGCAAAACAAACATAGATAATCCATAATAATTGGGAACACAATAGAATCCCCAATATATTTGAAGGACTGTCCATCCTTGTGTGCAAAGCTGAAGTGACAAACGGGTTTTTTTCTCCATCTGTTGAATACACAGGCAATGATGATAACAATGATTATTGTGTCTATTATATTTCATATCACAAGACCTATGCACTTTTGTAACTTTCATTTGAAATAAAATTAATGAAAAAAATGCAATGATGTCATTACCGCGGTGTTGGCACGTCACCACTCATATTGTGGTGATGCGGATATCGTCACCACCCTACTGGCAGGACACTAATGAGGTCAGAACTCCCACAAGCCTGGAAATGCATTTATTACTGTCACCTCATTTTTACTTACTGCCCTTTATACCCTTGAATTTAAAGCGAGATAATAATCTTACACAGTTAATTACAGATCAGTGTAATAAAAAACTTTAACACGGATCATTCCTTAAGCAATATAGGTGATAGAGTGTCTCTTAGTCGCTTTGTTGGGGAAAGCATGAACAACAAGAAAAAAACCAGAAGACACAATGGGCCCCAAACAACCTCTTCATATTCCTTTCCTAAGAGGTGTGCGTTCCTGAGATTTCATCATGAGTGATTCACTCCCCCAAAAATGCTACAAAGGACCCTGATGAGACAGTTTGCGGTGTCTTTTTTTTAAAATTGGTGCATCAATAGGCAACCACCGAATCCTCTTTCCGTAAACCGTAAAATCTATATAGAATAGAAGGCCCGCCTCGCAATTTATCCATTTGGACAATGGCGAAAAATAAATAGTTTGGGTTTTTTTCTGCCACAAGTGGAAGTTTTTCAACTTGAGGTGTTGAGGCGCGTAAAGCAGAAAAACGCGAGAAGCGCAAAAAACACACGCAAATGCAAAAGCTTCACTCATTATACGGTTTGTTTTTTTATATATACTGTGTGTATATGTGTGTGTGTGCATGTGTGTGTGTATATATATATATATATATATA
>NC_045733.1:12749960-12753021 GCF_008692095.1 Etheostoma spectabile
TATATATATATATATATATATATATATATAGACAAAACAATGGACAAATGGAGTCTTTAAACGGTTCAGCTGTAAAGTTATTCACTGTCAAAATGACGTTGAAATGAATGGAAGTCAATGGGATGCTAACTGCAGGTGATGCTTCATTGCATTAAAATGGCGCCATAGGAGCTACGCTTAGAAAGGAGAGGCTTACCCCATTGGACCACACGGTCACGGACGTCATTCACTTAAGGCACCCTGCTATTTTCGCTCTAACTTACGCTTCTCTCCTAAGGGGGTTGCGGTATGCCGCAGGAATTTCTTGTTTTTCAACCGCGGTAGAAAAAAATCCATACCGTCCCATTCCTAATTATTTAGTCAGTAAAACATAATAGATTTATCACAACTACTTAAAAAACTTTTTTTAAATGTATTCATAGCCCTAGGTTAGGTATATGGCTGGTTATTGTTCAAAAATATTTGATATCAATATCGTGACTTTGATGCCATTTCTAAAACAATACTTTTTTTATACCAATTTCATACAACAAAAAGAAATAAAATTACAGCACAAATATTATTTATTTATTTTTCAGCTCCTGCTGCCTACTAGTTTTTTCTTGCATGTTTCTACAACATGTAACGTTTGACAATCACAAACATTGTCAGATCTTGGTAGAAGCATGCTGAATGGCTCAGTGACGCTGATGAGAGTTTCTTCTATGTATTGAAATTGTGTTTTGAATGAGGAGGCATACTTTGATACTAGATACTTTTAGAGAGAATTTGGTCGTTGCCTCATTGAATTTGGTACCCAGCCCTAGTTGATTAGCATTTATAGTATAGACAGTAGCTGGACTACATGGTCCTCTGGTGAAATGGACGTGTTTGGGCTTGACTGTTAGAGGAGAGCAGTTTGTATGTCAAAGCTGTTTACCAGGAAGACTTTTTAAATTCAGCAGAGTTTGGAGCTGAGGGTCTAGAACTACTGCATCTTTAAAATACCTCATTGTGAAACTTTGATGACATCCGCACTCCATCTGTCAAATATGGATTGTAACTTGGGAGGTGAGGTTTGTTGTCTGTCTGGAGGCCGACTAATGAGGCCAGAGGTTTCTGTAATGCATCAACAAATTAAGAGCATGCCTTTCTCACTTTTGCCAAACATACCACACCAAAAAGTTAGTTTGACAGTGAAAGTCAGGTGGATGTAATCTCATTTTTGAATGTTTGGCATAGCCATGTGGCAGTAAAAGGAGGCAAGCAGTTGTATGGTGTTTCCTTTTAGAGGATGTAGTGTCAGAAGCTACTGCACAAGACAGAGGAAAAGGTTATAGGTTCAATATTCCTCCATCAGGCAAAATGATCGTTATTCTGTGTATTTTCAGTTGCTACAAAAATCAATACTTTTATACACGAGAAACATGAGGAGTGTAAGCACTGGGTATCTTATCTTTGTGTAATACAAAAGATGGACATGATTAAGACATGTATCAGGTTAAATATTCTTCAAAAATCAATGTGCTTGAAATCTTTGTTGTCCATCTAAAGTGGAAGAGCTGGTCTTAAGAGCCTAAATGCACCAGTATGTGAGGTTGAATGTGAGTTTATTAATGAGGGTTTTTAAAACCCAGCCCAGTTTAAGCACATTTGTGTTTGCCAGACTGTTAAGCCTAAAGTCTTTACTACACCCACTTGCAGAATATTTTCTAAAATGTTAAGTCCCATTCTTTTAATGACATCCTCAGTGTTCCTCTGAGTAGAACAGGAGTTTTCTGAATCTTAGTTTTTGAGAAATAATCTTTTTTTCACCAGTTTGGCAGATAGCTCTAAATTCCTTCTGAGCAGGTGCGTAGTCATTAATGGGCCAGGGCGGCACTGGCCCACCCACTTAACTCGCATACATTTCCCCAGCAGAGCTGACAGCCTATCAGTGGCAGGCCCTCACAGAGGTAACATTGACCCCCAAATTCCACAGGATGCATAACGGCTCCGGATCGGCTCCGCTGCGTAACGGCTCCGTGATACGCCATCTGTCAACACCCACCAGGTCCGGATTTGTTGCAGTACGGCTGCGGCCATGACTGACAGCTGAAGTCTCGATGACCCACGAGATCTTGCAAATTCATGTAGAATAGAACCAAAAAACCAACAACAGTTTGTTTCTATCCAGAGGAGTAGAGAGGAAACAACTCTGTGCTGTGATTTTAGGGTGTAGTGCAAGGAAATATGAACCTCCGTGAGCATGGTTAATTTTATTTAATTAACCAGATGTTTTATTTGTTTCTGTGCTCGATTTGACTGTCACGCAATAACAGCCATGTACTGAATTGCTGCGGAGCTCTCTGGCGTCCGGCAAAAATAGAAGCTCTGCGTATCTACTCCGGAGGGCTGCGGATCGCCGGAGGGCTGCGGAAATACACACAATGACTTTAATAGAAACCAAATTACTCAGATCCGCAGCCGTTCCACATCCTGTGGAATTTGGGGGTAAGTCAAACGGGTTTCATGCTTCTTGCGTTATTATTTAGGTAACCTAGTAACCTTGAACACTGATGATGGCTTCTAGCTGAAAATTGAATTTGTTGTTTTGCCCACATTAAATAAGAAGATAACTGATCTGTGAGTGACGTAGTTTTTAGTTTTCTTTGTTTCTTTCACTGACTCAATACACTGTCTAAGTGTTGGCGCCTTGCTGGACACTTTTCATTATATCTTTCACAATTCAAACAATGCTTAGCTGGAAGTTTTCATTCTTTGATTTTCTTTTAGCTCTGGTAGCGCATTTGCTGCTCATGTTCAGGCCATAGTCCTGAAGTAACAGTGCTGTTATGAATGCTCAAAGGATATGTTACATGTGTGATCTCTGTCTGATGTGGGCTACTCTATGTCCTGCAGGATGTAAATGCCTTCTCTGCTGTTTGGGTTCATGTTTAGTTGCCACTTTGTACCATAAAATGGTTAACTTTTTAACTGTGCTGTGCAGAGGCAATGCTGCGAGTTCTGCTTGTGAAAATAATTGTACTCTGAATAGGTTAAAATCAACAGGTTTTTGTCTATATTGTTGTGTACAAACTTT
>NC_045733.1:12753031-12756222 GCF_008692095.1 Etheostoma spectabile
GTTGGTTGAGCATGTTGTAGACAGTATCGCTATTGCCGTTGTAATGCAGTAAATAAAATTGTTTGTTCTTTTTGCTATTTCTATGTCTTTTTGAAAATGGCCCAATCACTTTTGCACTGGCCCGCACAAAATACCATTTATGCCTACGCAACTGCTCCTGAGCCTTTAGATGCTGTTACTGTGGGGAAGATGCAAGTTCAGAATGCCCCTTTGTTGGAGTTGGGAACAAAACATTGCATCGTAGTTGTCAAATTCATCCAAGATCAGCCTAAAATCGGAAATTTAAAATGCCCTAGTACGTTATACCGATACCAATAGAGTAATTCATTTGATACTCTTGTTTTTTCTACACTGGATACCCATCATGTGAATATATGCATTAAGTTGCATAAAATGCCAACACCACTCAGATTCTTTTACACAAATGCATTTTAAAAGTCTTCCAATGACTTTGGAACGTTTTAGTTGTATCTTAACATGCTGAATTACTAAGTCTATTGAATACATCACGCCTGACTTTACCTCACCACATACTCTCTAGGTTTTAGCTGCTGCAAAAATGGGCCATTTACATTAAATCGAAGAAATATTGCTGTTATTGGCTGTGAGCAAAATCGTAAAAATAGTATATTTTTTCTAGATCTGACTGAAGAAATTTCTATACTACAGTACTTGCTACTAGGTTATTTTAGTCAATACCTTAAAGGTGTATATATATGTGGTGAAGTAGAATTCTTTCCTCACGTTTTTCTTCTGCACAGTATTGTTTCATTGGAATTTTTATCAAGCAAGCATTGATTTCTAACCCAGGTGGTCTTCTAAAAATTATATTAATGGACTTTAAGAACATGTTTTTCATGAAGGTTTCTGCACAGTGGCAAAATGTTAATACTAGCTGTATCTGCAAAAATGTTCACTGTGCACATATTTCGTTTATTTTCCCTAAATTATTGTTGAACCCTAAAGCTTGGCAAACGTTTTTTTTTTAACAGTTATGCTACAGCAAGGCAACACAAAGCACGTGGGTAATGTTAGGGGAAAATGAGAATATTGAATACTGATAAGTTCGATGATGACATGAGACAGGACATTAACAATATTCAATGAAAGCCAAACCCCCCTGATCAAACACATGCAGAATGCAGGTTATGAATCACACGTAGGACAACATCACTTCAAGGACTTTAAAAATTTTGTTGGAAACACATGCAGCTATTTTTTTTAGTAGCATACTACAGAGGGATAGGGATACATGTTTTTTGCTTGAGTTTCATGCCTATCCAAGCCTTCAAAGCGTTTCAACTGCAAGTCACCCAGCATTGTCCAAGGTGAAATAAAAAATGGGACTTATGCTTTCTGAACCTTGGATGTTTGCAAAAATAATGATAAGATTATGTAATATTACTGCAGGTAATGTTAGTTGTTTCTTTCAGTGGTCTGTCTTTAGATATTGTCAAACTCCTCCTCTTTCATCTGTTTGTTCTGGTGTAGTCAACAGAATACAACACTAGTGTTCTAGTGAATGACCCAGATTTTTACATCTTAAAGGGGAACTGTGCAGTTTTTTTTAGCTTAATTTATCTTAACTTTACAGCTTAGGAGTCATTGGAATGGTTATATGACTTTTTTTTAAGTTGAATGGCGGTCATCTCACTCCCCCCTAGCGCCTCTGAGCGGGAAAACCACCCTTGCAACATTCAGCTGTCGAGTCGCTGGACTTAGCATCAGGAAGTATCACATGATATCCAATCTCGCGATGTAACGAATTGCACACTGCACACATACGCCCATTCAGGAACCGGTTAACAAGGTAACAAGGGAGCTTTCCACACTATTGTCATGGCTGAGCTGGCAAAAAAAAAAATATCAATATAGCAATATCAGAGGAACAGAGAGTGGACACGGCAGACTGACTGAGCGAGGAGACAGACACAAGTAAAGATAGGAGCTGCCAAATATCTATTCCGTTGCTGTAGGGGGAGCTCTATATAGAAACCTGTGAGCAAAAAGCGACTCTGGGCATTTGTTGGGAATGTTTTTCAGTTACAGAAACATCTCACACAGATGGAACAAAAATGTACAACACAGCTTCACATTGTGGGGTCCCACATTTGTCCTAGTTTTTTCTTTTTTTTTAATCTTTTGTCCTCTAAGCCACAGATTGTGCTCCTCATACAAATAATCATGATTAATAGATAGATCTTGCCCTTGGAAATTGTGCAATCCCATGAAAGTCCACCAGTCTCACGTGTGTAATGGGAAGGTTTACGTATGTCATCCCTAAGAAAAATGAATATATTTAAATGCTTAGCCTGAGGAAAAATGCATCATTTGTCAAGGTTACTGAGAGCTTTTTCCTCATGAGAATATGTCTGATAATTGTAAATGATGGTGAAGCTTTAACTGTTTTGAAGAATTTTATTTTTGTTACTACATATTATTAGGCTTCCCTGTAAGCACAAGATAAAAGATAATTGTACACCACAGCTTGTAAAGTGTCCTGTCCAAGTGTCCACTCTATGGAAACAGTTCTTCACTTCCATCTGTTATACTTCTGATGGCTGCTGACCAAAGGGCAGGCAATGATACATACATCCCTGTCACACCCTCACCCTTCCACACAGCCATAATGACTAAGTATTCCTCTGAGCTCTCTTTCACACTCGCTCCTTCTTTCGCCCTTTCATCTCTCTCTTTCTCTCTCTCTCTCACTCTCCTAAACACACACACACACCCACACACACAGACGTAGATCAGAAGCACACTCGAACAAAGCTTGGCTCTCCATCACATCTGCCACAATACAGGTCCCAGGTTTCTGCTGCTGGCACGGTGTCCACCCCTGGAGTCCAGTAAGAGGCCCTCTCAGAATCAACAATGTCAACAGAATGCCACAGTGAGCTTGCACACTTTCAGAACAATTACTGTGGCAGGAAACTTGAGATGTTACATTAGCTGTCTTGCCCTGTGGATAATATGTCAAGCGCCATATGCTGCATTTGCTTAAAGGGCATCTGGTCAAATAACTCATCCTTATTGTTGTCTGGCAAAGTTAGGCCTAACTGTTATGCAAGTTGACTTTTGAGACATACATTTTTGTTTTCTAAAGGAAAATGCAGTTTAATTTGAAATGTTATAATAAACATTACAACATATATATATATATATATATATATATATATATATATATA
>NC_045733.1:12756232-12762548 GCF_008692095.1 Etheostoma spectabile
TATATATATATATATATATATATATATATATATATGTATATATAGTAAAAAGAGAAACATTTTTACCTATCACTTATTTGTAATTGTAACATTCATTCTTTACACTAAAACAGTTTGAGTAAACAGAGACATGATGTCACACATGGTGCATTGCATAGCTCCAAATTTAATGAATTGTCTAAAATGACTGAAACACTAAGAAAACGAGTGCAAAATGAATGAAGCACTAAATTACTTGTCATGCATTAAGGTACATTTTATGGCTTTTTATTGATAAGAGTTTTAATAATTTATTTAAACTTTAAAATGCAGAGCAAACATCATTTCATGTCCATAAACTTTAGGGAGGGGAGAAGCAAAAGGCAGTTTCTTTGTGCAATAAATTTCATAGAATAAGTGTGAAAACGAGTATGAATGATGAAGTCATTTAGGCTTATCTTAAATGCCACTAGCAGTAAGAAAACTTTATAACTCATTTTTTTACTGTTTGTAATTCTTCTCATGTATTCCACACCATTCTAAATAAATTAAAGGCAGGGCCAGAGATCAGCTAACTGACTTGACTTTAAACCAGCTTCCATAACGTTACTTTTATGAAATGTTACATGAAACACGAGGGGAAAGAACAGCAAAGGTATTACACAGCAAAGGCCATGTATTTGATGAGTGATGCTATTCTTTATACGGCTACCCACTAATTACATTGATCTTAACAGAATACAGGTCATTAGAAATTAGCTCAGCAGATGACAGTCATTGATTGATCACATCTTAATTTGTTTTAAGATAATTAATCAGCACAGTATGTTGCAATGTTTGGTGAAATTATTCCACGTGGGAAAAAATTACAGTCAAATGGCTCAGTCAGTCACAAGTTGGCTTGGGATGTGAGAGGAAACTTTAACCTCAAATTCAGAGACACGCAAGTGCTGCCAGTCATACAATAGGCTGAAGTTAGTTTGTTGATCAGCACTCTGTTCAACAATCTTCAAGATGGTGGCAGCTCAAACACCAAAATCAGTAGGTTTCTATTGATTGCTTCAATGACTCTGATCAGAAGGTTGTTTTAAGTATTACAAACAGCTCTGCCTCTCTGTCTGCCCTCCAACATATTCTAATTTACAATCTGTCACACAGGGCCCACTGAAATGTATATACATAAACACACACTGGAAAAAATGAAGTATGCATGTGTCCTATACAGAAATGTATTTGTGGGGACATTTTATTCATTAAAAGGCATGTTGAAATTGATCATGTCCAAATTTGGAGGAGGCTACACTTATTTATAGTGAGGCAGGAAGTCTAAACTAGTCTTAAACTAATAATGGTCCACAAACTAAGTAAACAATTGCCTTAGTGCTCTGGACATTGAACCATTCTTGTATACTGCAATACACACACCCTGACTTCTGCCACGGACATTATTTAGCCAAACCTTTCCCGAGTAGGTTGTTTATACTCTGACCCAATATTAAATTAGTTTCTATTCAGCCCTCTTTAATTGTTACTCTGCAGCGTGAAGGTTGCATTATCATCCAAAGTTACAGAGCACAACAGACAGCGGTTTATTCAAAGCCAAGAGCAGCATCTGAAACAAGTTAACTTTTTTGCCCTTCATGGCTCATTTCAATAAATATGTTTTGTTAAAAGTCACAACAGATATGACTACATCATTATGACCGTGTGTAAAAATATGAATATTATGTTACAGTTACGTGGTCGGCTCTGACAGCATTCAAATCAATAACCTGAAATCCCACATCCAAATAAGTTATTTTTAACTTTCTACAGTCTCTGTAGGCTATTGCTTTTAAATTATGCATTGAATATCCCCTTGGGGATGAATAAAGTATCAATCTATCTATCTATCTGTCTATCTAGCTTGTCTTGCATAGGTTATATTTAAAATGATTTCCTAACAATCGTCCTAATCTCAATGCATGTGGATGCAAATAAGTGGGCATAAGGGTGAGCATGAGCAACCAAAGATTAAAATAAACTTTATTTGCCAAACACTTTTCATACACAAAACAACCTACAGTCCAGTGTTTTATAATAACTTAATGACATGCAGTAAACGTTTATTATTGCAGAATAAGAAGGGAAATAAAATGGCAATGAAGTAATATTTTCCCCAGGGGAGTCCATGCTAGCTCAAAGGTTGTTGTTTCCCAAAGCAAACACATGTTTAAGAATGGCAACTCACAAAAAGCAGAATGTGAGGGACTCCCGCACCGGATGCCAGTCCATTATCTTGGAAATGTACCCTTGTTGAATAAGCTGTAAAAAGGGCTGTAATCAAGACCGTTGGTGTCAATCTCAGGGAAGTCTATCTTTTCAATGAGCTAAACGTGGCTGAAGGTGAGTTGTAGTAAGTAGTTGCACTGAGCTGCAGAATTGAGTGTTGGTTTTCAGCAGTGTTTGTTGTTTGACCCTTTTACTTTTACGGTGAGTCATTTGAGTCTGTGTTAATATCACAAGCATTTTTAAAGTACTTTTAACTTTTAGGCTAATTTCTTTCCCCGCTAGGCCTTCTGGAGTGGTCTTCAATGGTGATACAGAAAATACAGGCCCATCAACGTTCCTGTTAATATATATACCAGGAAAGTAGATGGACCTGTATTTTCCTTCCTAATGTAATGACAGATCAACCAACTCCAAACTATCAGATTCTTGAATAACCTCAACATACTCCTCCTCCAATGTTCAATATAGTATCTGTACCTTGAGTCTCTTCTCCCACACAACTGCCTGACACTCACATATACACAAACACAGTAGTTATGAAACAGTTAGCTGCACTTTTGATTTTTTTTTTCTTCAAATAAATGTATCTATTTGTTTGCATGTGATTTAACAATAATTTCTATGCGTGGTTGAGACAATGGAAACGAACACTGGCACATGACATATGCGATTTAGATATTAATACAACTAAAAGATTAAACAGTCTACATAAATTTGAGTTTATACATTGCATTTTGTTTCATTAAAAGAAAACAAAAACATCAGCAAAATGAAGCTTTAAAACTCCCCGTTTACATTAGGGGGTCATACAAAACTCATCAAAGCTCATATTACGCTATATATAGCGTTGCAGTGTGGCAGTCATTTAAAACCCATTACTCCGTTAACATTCTTTAACACATTCTTTCCTAAACAGTTGAATGAATAAATCTCTCAAAAACTAATTGGAAGTCACACTCCATGTCCTCGATAGAAGCCCTTTGGCTAAATGACAAGCAAAGGTGTGTCAGTGCTGAGGTACTTCAGCCTGGAACCTAGTCTCTGGTGGCAATGATGCATACGCTCTCTTATAATGGATCCTCCCTATATAGATTGTGTTCCTTCTGTCAAGATACAAGATAGTGTTTTATGTGGTGGATCTGCGAAAAAATAAGTCATTGGGAATATGTTATAGTCCTAGGGTATATTATGTGCTGCATGTCTTTGTAAGGTAGGATGAAGTTGAAGAATGAAAGAAACAGGTGCCGGTGTACTTTATGAAGGCTTTTATACAAACTACAGAATATTGCAGTTTTCTGTAATGAGCAGTCATTTTTCTACATTTGTCACCTCTATTGTTTTCATGATTTTTCTTCTGGTTGAATGTTTAAGAATGATACAATTTTGCTAATGGTATTAATTTCTGTTCATGCACCTACATGACTCAGTATTTGGTGGAGCACCTCCAACCGCAGTGTAAGATTATTTTCTGCTTCAATGGGGTCCATCAGCTAGTCATTATTTCCTATTAGCATCACAAGTTTTGATTGATTTCGTGAGTTAATGTGAAAATGAAGCTTCATTACGTCAGAAGTTATGTACCAGTTTTTGTTTTTTTTATCATGGTAATCACTTGTATCCCATTTCCATAAGGCTTTAAACAAATTATTGGTTTTTGGTGTTTCTTTTTTCCCATAATGTTATTCTGCAGTGTGATTGTTGTTTTTTTGGTACTGTTGTGATAAAATAAAATAACAAATATAAACCCACACCTGTGAAATGTTGAGCTATAACAACATTATAGTATGTTAAAAAAGGGAAAAACCCATCACATTAAAAAAAAAAAAAAAAAACGCTGTAACTGACAGCCACCCAAAGGTAAGAAGCACTCAACTTTTGTCTGTTTGCCATATTCTGCAAACACATACAGGGCTACGTTTGTCCTAAATCATGACTAAAATGGCTTTGCCAGATGGTTGCTAGTTTGGCAAACTGGAAATGACATGTCTCTACTTTTTTATTGTCTTACACACACCCACAAGCATAAACACAATCAAGAGGCTAGATGCGTAGTAGCCAACAGTGTTTTTAAACAAAGAAAACTAGCATAAAGGTACACCATCTTTGTGAACGGCCTTCTGTCTATGATTTGGTGTGATTCTTTTATGAAAAGCAGTCATTCAACAGATCATGAAAAAAAAGTAGCAGTAATGCATTTGTACTGTGTGGCTGGATATTTAGAGTTAAAATTGTTGTAAAAGTGAAAGTTGTTTCTCCCCTTAGCTGTTATTTTGTCTGTAATTACTTTGATTGCAAAAAAAAAAAAAACAGTTGAGGGAAACTTAATGTAAATTATTAATAACATGAAAACCTTTTTCACAGATTACTGGGCAGGTGAGCAACCGCTATAGTCAAGATGCAGTGTGTTGCAATTTATCTTTGCGTGACTGTGCTTCAGATCTACTCTTATAGATCTAATAGTCTTTTTTACCTGATTCCAACAACAGGAAAAGGACAAAACAAAAACTCAGATCATCTAATTAATCAAACAGTTATTTATTTAAGTTATTCCCATCTTGGGCTGTATCAGCAAAAAAAAAAGTTGAAGTTGAAAATTATCCTAAAGATACTGGGCAACTCAAACACACACACACACACACACACCACACACACACACACACACACACACACACACACACACACACACACACACACACACACACACACACACACACACGCACGCTGGTGGCATACATGCAAAACACCTTTAGGGTCAGAAACTACACCTTCAGTTAAGATCCCACCTTTTCTGATCTACTCCTTTTTGACTTCCACCTCTATTTACCAGTTTTTCAGATTCACGGAGGATATATCAAGTTCATTTTTATCTTCATAAAATTATTTTAAAGCAATTACTAAGCATTGTGTATCCACTGTACGACATTATACCGTTGATTCACTCCATTTATGATGGGAAGAGAAGTCACATCTGTCAAAACAGGGTTTGCTCATTAGCAGGTAGACCAGCAGATAAAAGGTTTTCATTTAAATGTAAATCAGACTGGTAACAAATCCATTATAGTCATTTGGAAAAGGACTGCTCTCTTTGCCTTCTGTGCCATATCTTTGACTCTTATTCCCAGTCAGGGTGTTTTTACTACATCTCATTCTGGCCAAGGAGATACCAGTGTCTGAAAGCTTCAGTGACAAGAAATTACAGCTGGATGCTGGTTGGACAGTGCTCTGAATTCTGATTCATTTGAAATTCATATTACAATAAGCATCACTGTACATGGAGGCAGGGGTGCTATTAATCAGTTGTGGCTCTGTTCCTTTTAAAATGTCA
This sequence comes from Etheostoma spectabile, assembly GCF_008692095.1. Classification (NCBI taxonomy): domain Eukaryota; kingdom Metazoa; phylum Chordata; class Actinopteri; order Perciformes; family Percidae; genus Etheostoma; species Etheostoma spectabile. Next base: position 12,761,808 of record NC_045733.1, read on the forward strand.
ATCTGTGGAATCCATTAGTCTGCCATGCTACAACAACATTTTCTTTCAACTGCGTTCAGCAAGCTTCCTGTTTGGGATATTTGCATTGTTTATACAAACATTCTCTCCTGGCTGTGTGGCTGAACGGCGTTGCTGCAACTTCTGGTAAATTTCATAATTGATAATTTGTTATGTTTTCAATTAAATAAGTGATTGTTTATGGTGAAAAATGTCAGGAAAAATGTTAATAATGCAGATTACATTGGCTTTAACATATATGTCTGTCAGACATTAACAAATTGCAGGATGGAAATGCCATAGATATGTTTGTTGTTTAGAAACAATGATACCGTTATAAAATGTGTCCACCAGGGAGCACTGACGAGGCTCTAGGGAAGGCAGTGTCAGTCTGTCTGTCCACTTGGTCCAGACTGAAATGAACATTTGGATGGATTGCCATGAAATACAGAAATGTTTGATCCCCACAGAATGAATCCTTATGACTTTGGTAATCCTCTGACTTTTCCTCTAGTGCCACCCAAGGGGGCAAGCAAACATCCAAGAAGCGTTGCTCATATGGCGCCATTTTTATGCTAATAAGCCATCACCCGCCGTTGACTGACTGACATTCTTTTTGGCGCCACTTTGACAGCGAATAACTTTACATCTGAAGCATTTAAAGACTCTGTTTGTCCATTGTTTATTTCCAAAGAAACAGAACAATGCATAAAAGGCTCCATTACCTTGTAGCTCACGTTATAG
>NC_045733.1:12762558-12762773 GCF_008692095.1 Etheostoma spectabile
GACGTTTTTGTAAAAATAGGCTAACGATTTTGTCATTGTAACCATCATCAATGAAAAAGGAACTCTCTGCTGAGTTCAATGATACCTCACACAATAACCTACGATAAATGGGTCATTAGTTATGTAAGGGGTGCGGCTTTAGCAAAAAACTTTTTAGGCCTGGACTCTTGTCAATCAAGAGAAATTTCAGCCAAATTGGACAATGTACACTAAAG
>NC_045733.1:12762783-12767390 GCF_008692095.1 Etheostoma spectabile
TTCTTTGTTCATCGATAAATGCTCAAAAATGGTCGCCACTAACCAATAACTTTTTATCTTTATGGTGTTGAGATGGTACAAAACTAATTTGAAGTCCATGAAAGTATAGCACCTGGACTTTTAGGCCTACTTCCCATTGCTACTAGGCGGTGCTATGACTTTGAGTACATATTGGCATTTACATATCCTCAGGGTTGGACTCTTTTAATAACTTTTCATCTTTACCGTCTTAAGATGGTTCAGACCACATTTGATGTTGATGAGATGAAATCTCTAGGAGTTTGTTTGTTTGTTTGTGGGAATGGCCAAAATCACACTAATTTTGAACTTTCAATTAAAAAAGGCGGACTTCCTGTTAAGTTTAGGGTATGGCTCTAATGAGCTTTTGTTTACGTGTTGCCATGCTACAGATGTGTACCAAGTTTCGTTAGTCTACGTGATACACCCTGCAGGGGCTCCATTTTTTTTAACTCTGTAGAGCCACTTTTGTACGCCTATTCCGGAAACTATTAAAATACGTACATTTTCACCAGGAATGATGTGACTGCCAATTTTGGTGAGTTTTTGAGTATGTTAAGCCCCTCAAAAAGGGGATTCATTTGCCGGAAGAAAGAAAGAAGGAATACTTCCCTCAGTTTCAATAGGGCCTTTGCCGCTGTCGGCACTCGGGCCCTTATTAGTGTTTATGTAGAAGTTAACTTTTAGTACGACAGTGTGATTTCCCTGTCTCATTTTCCTGTATCGCTGCTCAGAAACTTTTATGCTGTAGGACTTCTTGCGACTTCTCCCTCGACCACAACATGTTGTTGTCATACTGTGTAATGCCAGACTATAATATGCTAATGAAGAAATTATATTTTTGGAAATTTAAGAAGAACAAATTATCTTGCATAAGACTGCTGCTTTGCTACTGTATGCCAGTGAGCGGCTCTGTAAACATTTTTCTCAGATTTTTTGGACAAATGTTCATCCGTCATAACTGCAATATGTACATGTGGTTGAATTATTTCATTTAGATGTCAAAACTTTTACACACAAAGCCGTGCGGGCTCTCATACATAGGCACATCCACATTAAGTGGGCACATTAATCCATTTAAATTCTCAGTCTCAGTCTTCCCAGTCCCTTTAGAGGAGCCCCCTAAAGGTAGTTTGAGTGTGTGTTTTCCTTTGGTTGTGTTAATGGGGTTATTGATCATTCTGACAACTGCAACGTTTCTCTAAACCAAATGTAGGCCCTGCTCAAAGTGTGCTGTGTCAGAGCAGAAATGCATTTAGATTACTTCATTCGACAGAACCTCCTCAGAGATAGCTGTCTTCTACATTCAGTTTCCCCCTTATATGATGTCTAATATTTGAATGCCCAAGATGAAATGTTTTGAAGCAAAGACTTCTTAAACTTGAAGTGCTGCTATTTTCTTCAAGGTTGGCTTAGTCTCTTTGGAGCTGCGCTGTGGTATTAAAAATAAAAAAAAAATCTTAATGGAACACCATAGCATCAAAATTATATAATTATTCACTAAGGAGTACAACTCCTAATAATAATGCAAAAAGATTTCCTGAACATACCCACGAGGATCATTAAGGTTTCATCTAATGTAGCTTGAATGCACATGTTCATTATTGTAACGAGGTTTAATAAGTGCAGGCATTTAGGAAGTTCTATATTTCAAATGTAATACTGTGGAAAAGAAAATGTGATGTAATTATTTTTGTATTTTGCAGCTGTAATTTAACATTGCTGCATGTTGTGTGCACTGTATCATACAGTAGCTTGAAGAGGGGGATGTAATGAATATAATTCAACATTTGTAGATCCACACATAACTGATACATCAGGGAAATAATGCACAAATTAAAGTGAAATTAATAAATTCTGACTGATTGGCCCATCTGTTCCCAAAACCCCCCCAAAAAAATTTACTTCAGCTTTACTAAAAACTGTACGAGTGGAGCAACAATTAAGGCCACATAGCAAACTCTGCCACTGAAGGCAGTTTTTACAAAACAGCACCCAAACTTTTGCTTGAGATACCAGTTCAAACAATCAAATCAGAGTTTGATATTTTACCATTTGGTTATAGCATCTGCATGTGGACACATCCGTGTAACTTCTTAAAGGATGAACAAGGCTGTAAAGGTTGTTGATTAATTTAAATGGGATCAGCGGTGACACCAGTTCACCTACCAGAGTTCGACAACTAATTATTGTGCTTTGGTTGACAAATGTTAACAGTGTCAATTATAAACTGACATCAGCATCCTCCCAAATACAAAGTACTGACTGGCAATAACTGATTGTCAGATAATTGTCAAATATGGAAATTATTAGTCACAGACGCATCACGTTTTCTATGAAGATACTGGAACTTGTTTCTTTACACCTAGCTATGCTCCTATTTTGTGTTTTGTTCTGTATTCCTCCAAATTTTAGAACAGTTTACACTGAAAGCACATTAAACAGCCTCCACTTATCATGCTAATTTAATTATGCAAATATTTGCCCTTTTACAGATACTGAACATGTGCAACAGAGGGCCATAATGTAGGACGGTAGAAACTTAACCTTTGGTTAAATCTGAACAGGGACTCTGCTGTAAAACTACAATTTACAGGATATCTTTCTTACAAATGTTTTATCTTTAAGCATGTTGATACACACACACTATTGAGTACATACAACCAGCACATCTATGCGCTATAAACTCAACATGCTCTTGAACATATGTAGAATAACGTTAATAAATTAAAGCCGCAAGCAGCATTGGATGGGCTCTTGCTCTTCTGCGCGCGTTTGGGTTACTGGCAGATGCCGCTCCTTGCAACCGTGCATTAGCGCGCCACTCAGACACTACAAATCATCACCAATGAAAGGGAACTCCCTGCTGAGTTCAATGTTAGCAATCAAATAATCATAGATAGCTAAAATGTTTTTGAAATGATTTCCATCTTCTGTTATTGTTTGTCATGAGAAAAGTTTATTATTTTATGGATTTTACAAATGTCAGTATGACACTTTATGCCGTAAACCGTTTAAATCTGAGCATGCGCAACTCAAATCAAATTAATTCATTAATTCAGTAATTAATTCATTCATTAATAATGAACCAGTCGCTCTTAACTTTGGGAAAAATATACAGTATAACCAATGTATACAACTTTTTTTACTTAAATAATAAAATAAATAAAATGTCAGGCAAAATCTTAACAGCTAAATTAGCTTCAAGTAAGAAAACCAGATATGTTCTTTGCTTGAATTTGCAGTAATACACCGGTATCTTTAAGATTGATCTGTTCAGCAGCAGGCTAAATCAATCGGTTTAACAGTCAGCTGAAGTCAATAATATCAAGTTGGTGTTATCAGGGCATCCATTAAAAGCTGTCCAGCAGACAGACTCCATCTACTTTAGAAACTAAAGCCACTCCTGCTGTGATTCCCAGCTGTATGTGCTCTTGTCACTGTTCCTCAGCATCAAGAAAAATCAATTTTCTGTCAAAATCCACTCTATAGATGGAGAATAACACCTTATGAACACATATTGATTCATGCAAGTGTTTAATACAGATGTTTTCTACCAGTAAATCATTGAGAGTTAAAAAAAAAAAAAATAGAGACAACTTTGAAATACACTGAATTATGTTGATTATGTAGCCTTTTACATTCCCACATCCTCATCTTGCCACAAAAGCTTAGTTTCAAATTAAGGTTAAACAGATCTTCATCTTAGACTTTATTTCTCTTTTTAAATTTCTTGCTGTAAGATATTTGTTCTGAAAAACACTGGCTGCTGAAGAAGCGAGAGCTACATTGTCACTCCTCAGTTGATCTCCAATGAAACAGATTGAAAAGATGAAACACATGTGCACAACACTGTATTGACACATCTCTCTGCAGGGTGTGCTCTTTGTACTCACTGACTGAAAGCTAAAGTAACACAGATTAGTCAAACAGCTTGTGTGATGGTGAAATGCATTTGATGCTCTTTTGTATTTTGCTGTAAAAAGTAGTGCTATTAGTTAAACGCGTTATTAACGGCGTTAACGCAAACCCATTTTAACAGCGTCAATTTTTGTAGGTTTTTTTTCACATGCTGTTGCAACAACTAGTAGAAAAACTACAACACCACACCGGATCTGGCTAGACCAGAAACAAAACAACAAGCACGCCGCGCACACTTGTTTGGGCTTGTGAGCCGGCCAAAGAGTAGTAACGTAGTAGTACGGTTTGAGTGGATGGCGAGCGTGAGATGCCAAAATAGATGCCAATTTAGTTTCTGCATGGAATGTTTACTTTTTAAAAGTTGCCAAATGGTTCCATTGATAAGACCAAAGTGATCTGTGGGTTTTGTTGTTGCGAACTGAGCTATGATCGCAGCACGTCCAGTCTTAAATACCACTTGATTGCCAAGCACACAGCTGATGCAAATTCTCCGCCCCTTCGGCAAAGTATTTTTTTCACGATTTTATGGATGTATAGTGTTACATTGTGTGAAATATTATTTGCTCCAAATGTGAATGACTGCTCCAAGTAAGAATGTTACATGTAAAACTAAACACTACAGTAGGCTATATGCCAGTGTTTTGCACAAAGCAAGCTGATCCACTTTT
>NC_045733.1:12767400-12769885 GCF_008692095.1 Etheostoma spectabile
AAGAGCATTAAAATGAGAAAAAATAATGGACAAAAAAAAATCAAGGGACATTTAGAATTTTTAAAAATGTGTGATTAATTTCAAGTTAACTATGACATAAATGTGTTTAATCGCGATTAAATATGTTAAATGTTTTTAATTTTAGCACTAGTAAAAATGAAAATATATGACATTCCTTTGTCTTTTGTGTGTCACCCAGAGCTATAATGATGCATTTGTTGCATTACTGCATCAATTATTGATAGTGCAGCTTCACCTGCATTGATACAGTATGCCACAGTGAAGAAAATCATTTTATTGAGTTGCTCTGTCCCCGGCCATAATCAATATAAATAGATTTTGAAACTAACTGTTTACTAGTTTTTAGATGTCATATTTTCTTGAATAGGCTCTATTTTTATTTTTCTGGGAGTCAGTTCTTGGCAAAAAGAGATTTTATTACTAACAGTAGCTGAATCCTTTGGCAATGACTAGGTTTGGCTGATTTAAGGGGAGTGTTGGATCCTGGTAGAAACTGCAGAGAGAGGGGGTTCATCATCAGGTCTCAAGGGAAAATTGGTTTTCCTGAAGGAAGTTATCACTGTTTTGGCAAACATGCAACCCTTTAATGTGTAACCTTCTGCTCCTTCTAAGGTTTCAAGTTCTACACCTCAAAGCCTCAACAAACTCTTAATCAGTTGTCCTTGCCATGACGTACTTTATTCTCTGTAAGAAAAAAAATCTACAACATTTCATAACTCAATACGTATTAGACTGTCAAAGTTCAAACTTGCATGGTAAGCCAAGAAGACAATTCTCCAACCAGCATCCCAAAGCCTTGCAAGTCCAGCAGGAAGCAGATACCATGCAGGAAATTTGATCACTGGCTTTGAAGGTGTCATCTGGCCCTGCATGGTTCAGCGCCAGACACACAGACTGCTCATGGCGTTAGGGGTGTACTGTAAAAGATGTCCGCCAGACACATTGGCAGCAGAAGAGACGCAAATCGATTTCCTGCAAGAAAGCACAGAGGGCCTAAGTGGGGGAGGGCCTCTTTAGCAAAGCTCTTATTAATTAATAGTGTCTCAGGAGGGGATTACATGATCTGATTCCTGCTTCTTCATCACAGCACAGCAGCTAATGATATCTGAGGGAGTCCTTCTGCGCAACACACCTCCACTCGGCAATGCACATGATCGTTACAGTGGTGTATGCAACACTAGTAGAGCATCCTCTCTGTCTTATTGTTAATATCATGTTATTAGACTTCTGTCATGTTTTTCTACTCATTGATTGAATATTGCAGTGAGACAGCTTTCCAGTCCATATAATACTAGTTTAAGGAGTGATTAAGAACATACCTACCATGTGTACTCTATAAAACCTGTTGTTACCAACACGCACACTCTAGCCCATTTTACACATGTACTGTAACCCTTGAACTTATACATTACCCGGAAAAGCTGTATGTGACAACCCAAATGTCCAAATCAGATGGACCGGCCAGAAAACAGACTATACTCTGGCAACTACCTAGTACAAAGTCAGCGTAACATCTCATTTAGTCAATGTGTGAATAATAATAATAACATAATAATAATCTAATTGAGTGAGTGTGAGCGGGCATGTTGATGACTTTTCTGTCATGCGGCTGGCGCAAAACCGGTTGAATGCAAACATCCGAGGGTAAAGAAGAAGTATAATTTAATCAAAGATACCAATAAAAATGTCTAACTAGAGAGAAGAAGAGATTCAGGAACTTCTGTTGGTAAGGGACAATGCCGAAATCATCGGCCAAATTCAAGGTACGGCAAGAGACTCTGTTGTTTATGACCTAATAATCAAAAACAGTCTGTGTGACATTGTTCAGAGTTTGGCTTTAGTAACACATATCAGATACCTAGTGTGCAAACATTGCCCAAGATGGCAGTGTATAAAATCATTTTATATTTTTTTGGTGATCAAATGATTTTGTTTTTGAAAGCGTCCCAGGACCAAAGAGCAAATAAAAAAAAAAAACTTACAAAGAGAGGAAAGACAGGGTAGGGGAGACCTAACAATAACACAACAGAGCTCGCAGCTCACCAACAAGCCACACACAAACACACACAAACAAACGAACAAAAGACCTTGACAAAGAGACGGACACAAGACACACAGGACCAAACACATGCACAGACAGCACCAAGGGGGCAACAACAAAAGTCTACAACATGCACTTCAAGGACTCAGCCATGCTGAGCCACGAATCCAAAGTCCTCTGTGGCCCTCCATTGCTACGACGTCCAGAAAGGAAAGGGTCCATGTCAGAATAGAGAAATTGTGAGTTGGTTTCCAGCGTGTTGCAATCATTTTCTTAGCAACTGTAAGTCCAGAAAATACAGCACATTTTGGAATTTTAGAGAGCTGAAGGGCTGCCAAATCATTCAGAATCAAAACATTGACAGCAACAGGTACAGTGACAATAATCAAGGCATATATTTTGGATGCAATATTGTTCCAGAAC
>NC_045733.1:12769895-12786732 GCF_008692095.1 Etheostoma spectabile
CCAACAGTAGAGCAATCCCAGATCATGTGAAGATATGTACCTGGGGCTTTTAGTGGGCAGAAAATGCAAGGACTGTTAATTACCTTCATGTGATGCATTTTCACAAGGGTGAGATACGTCCTATGAATGAAATTGTAGGGAATCTGCTGATGGTTTGGAGTACGTGACACTTCAGGAATATTAGACCATACATCATGCCAGTTCAAATTGATGCTCAGGTCTGGGCAATTGCATTCTCAGACCCGCTCAATAGGGAGGCCAAAGCGGTCAGATGTTGCCAAAAACTAATCAAATTTTTTATTTATTTTTGGAAAAGTAAACAGCAACAAACAATACACAGAGAAAGAACTTATCCCAGGGCCAGAAAATAAAAATAAATAATATAGAACATAGAGAGGAAAGACTGGAGAAAAAAACAACACACACAGAAACAGACACACACATACACAAACACACATACAAACAAACGGACACAAAACAAGGAACCAAACCCGGCAACGGTCCGGACTTCACAGCCTCAGCAATGTCACCGATATGTCCAGAGTCTTTCCTGGCGCTTCATTAATACGTGCGGTAGAAAGCTCCATATACACTACATCCCAGTAGGAAATGGTCCATGTGTGGGTAGACAGGTTGTGAGGTGGTTTCCAACGGGTTGTAATCATTTTCTTTGCAGCTGTAAGTCCACATTTCTGAGTTCCAGAGAGTTGAAAGGCTGACAGATCATTCAAAATCAAAATATTGACAGTGACATTAAACAAGGCGAAAATTTTTAATGCAATATTGTCCCCAAACCGATTAATGGGACAGCACGCCCAGATCATTTGTGCTTTTATCCCTCATTACACAAAACATGTAAAACACAGAACAAGAGCATACAACACATTGACATTTAAAGACTTGGGTTAAAGATCCGAGTGAATCACTATTCAAACAGGTTTAGTTGAGCATGGATAGCAGTTAGCTTCTCATCATTGTCGACGCTCACCTGTTGAATCTGAGAACGGATCTGAAAAAAGCGTGGCTTGAGGTAGCTTTTTGGTTTCTCCAGTACAGCCTCTGCAATAGCGTCAGTGTCACTGCGTTGTGCATTGCCTTTGCTTGCCATTCCGCCTTAAGTAACTAAATTGGGCATACAGCGGTAGAATACCAGAGTAGGAACCATATATTTTTGCAAAATACTTGCAAAGTTTGGCTAGGAGCTTCGCCTCAAGCCGCCATCTCCGTCCAGCCGATCACGTGACTCAAATCATTATTCATTTTTTTAAATAAGCAAATGTAGGAGTCAGTGAATGATTTAAGCAGTGAACTTTATTTATTAGCTGCAGGAGAGAAGGCTACATAACTCATACTGGAGCCAACACGCTCACTGACCAGCAAACTACATAGCTTTTGTACACAAATTCTTTTTTTCTTCTTCATTGGACTGCTGAGGGCAAAAACATACACTATTGTGACCACATCTTAGAAGCCAGTTTGCTTTTTTGGAATTTGGGTTATTCTCTTAAAAAGTAGAAGTCAGGTTCCATTTGTTGAACATAACCAGTTGTACAGTACATTGTTTAAGACTTCCATGCTGGCTATATATTTATTTGCATGTTTAACGGTTTTTGAACTTGCCTGTAGGCATGGCCAAATCCGGTCCAGGCTAACATTTGTTCTTGGCTTCTATATGTTTCTTTTCTTTCCCATTTTTACAACATAAAAACATGAGAACTTTTTACAGAGAGCATCGTTAGTCATCATAGCAATAAAACCACCTGTGTAACTATAACATCAAGTGATAATCATAACATAATGTGTCGATATGAATGAGACAGGTATTATCGGTATTCGTAAAACTAAATATAATAAATATTTTTGAAACCTTCCAATATGTCCAGCAGAAAGACAAACTTGTAAATTTTTAAGGTTGCCACAAGTGAACAACAAAAGCCAATTGGTAATGGCCATGCTCTTTAATCTTTTACTGTATTGAAAAAGACACTAACCCACTAATCCTTCCTCTGTGAACCTTTTCTAGACACTTTTTAAACTTGTCATCAGAGGTGTAATAACAAATTGAAGAAAGCATGTGCTGTCTCTAACAGTCATGCAATGTAAAACTTCACGCTATTATGTTTTTTTTTTATTTCCCCTGCTTATGTACTTCCCACCTTTTCATATTTCACAGGCAGGCTAAATGAGCTGTAGCCTGTTCTCAGCAGAACACATCAGCTTTAATGGACCATGAAAAGGTCAATTATATGTCATTCTGTGAATTGTTGTGACCATTTATAATCAGCCTTGTGTCAGAGACACTTAAATCGCCCTACACAAAGAATCCTTTTGTCATTAAAAGTAGTAATACCACACTATAAAAACTGTGCATTGAAAATACTACTTACGTAAAAGTATGTAAGTATCATCAGGAAAATGTATTTAAATGAATAAAAGTAAAAGTATTTATTGCAGAAAAATCCTCACAATTTAGAAACTGGAAACGATCAAAACAGTTCTGTCAATCCACTAAGTGCTTATTATTTCAATTGGACTTGTAGGCCTCATTTTGTTAGGTAGTTTAATGTATAATAAAACATTGTATTGTATAAACTATTTGTGTTTTGTGTGCAAAACTCTTCATTTTATAAAGTAACTAGTAACTGTTTTAGATTAATGTAGTGGAGTAAAAAATACAACATTTCTCTCTGAAATATAGTGGACTAAAAGTAAGGTACAATTACCTTAAATTTGTACTTAAGTACATAAATTGAGTATATGTACTTAGTTACCTTCCACCACTGTATAAGCCTCACAATATAACTCATCTCAAATCATAATGTTTTATTTATTTTTGGTGGGGTTTGTGGTTGCACTGTTGACTTTTCTGTTAATAGCTGTGACTTAAAACCTTAAAACAAAACTTCAAGCTCCTAAAGTCCCTTTCACCAGCCCTTGCTGGGCTATAGAAATATGCATCTTAGACAATGTTGTCCCAATACAATAAAAGAGAGATGGCATATGTTGGTAATCTGATCCTCCACTTCTGGGAATCAGACATCTCCCCGCCACACAACACCCAGACCCTCCATAACCTCATACTAAAGCGTAGCAGCCAGGTCAGGAGAATTTGCTGTTGCAACCGTGTCAGCTGGAATCAAAAACATCATGGCAAAGAGGTGACAATCACACGAACAAGCACACATGTGTGCACTTGTGTCAGTCATACCATTAACCCTGAATTGGTACCTTTCAGGTCAACAACATACTGATTCACTCCTTCTTAGATGTCAGATAAAAGAAGAGATTGAGCGTAAACTTCACTCACATTTGTTACAGTTGGTCGACAACATAGCTTGGACAGGTGAGGACAACTGAGGACAGCCATTTAGCTGAATAGGCCTTTCAAAAAGAGGAGATGCCCCAGGGAGCACTTCATTACATTCATGTATTCTTCTTCTGGGCATTTATAGAATGTTTGCCGACTTAAATACTTCTGCTTTCACTTAAAGTATCATGTTCTGCCTGATCAGCTTTGTCTGTTCAGCAGTGTTGCTGCTGAACAGCAATAATGATACACTGAATTGGAAATAACAATGTCATTGTCCCCGTTTTTGTGTTTGTGGAACCTTTGAATACAAAGCTGCTACAATTGATATTCTTATATGAAATGACTGTGCAAGTGAAAGGGGTCACTCGTAGTGAAACCCACAGTCCCTCATTGACTTTTTTTGTTTAGATAATTTTTTTTTTTTTTTTTGACCTTCAACTTTACTGTCCTTGGCGTTGTTTCCAACTGTAGGAGACGGTGGGAAGTCAAAGCTTTTATAAACCCACGGTATGCTAATTATTCAGCATCCAATGGTGACTAGCAGGGAAACATAGTGGAGTATTTAGCAGCTAAAGAGTTGGATGTTTTTTCTCGGAAGTTGATAGAAACTAGAACAGGCAAGTTAATATTGGATTTACATCTGTTGGGTGGCCACAAACACAACTCCACATGAATTATATTGTAGCTCTGTGACTGCTGAATGAGCAAATAAGCAACTATTTGACATTCTGTTTAACATAGTTTGTCAACTTTAATGACAATGTTTTGTTTACAACTTGTTTCCACTGCCCCAAAGTGGCCACAAAATCAGTGAAGGCAGGGTTAAAGACTGTCTGAGTTCACTTGCTGTCAGTCTGAGTCCTCAAGGAGTCTTTATCTTTGATTATAAGATGATACACTACTTAAATCAGTGTGTGAAAATAACCAACCATACTGCTATCTATAATCCTAGACTCTCCCTCATTGCACCATGAATATGAATGAAATCACTGCACTAGCTTAAGGGGGTTATCATTATGTCATTAAATTCAGTTATATAATTTCAGTAAGGGTGCCCATTGCTCTTCCCTACCAACTTGTGACGATGCACATAATCCACCCAACACATTGTTTATTGTCATGCTTTTATGTGCAAAATATTGCAGCAGTTTTTCAAGGCAGTGAAAGTTCAGAAGATGATTCAATAAAATATGCGAGAACTGAAATCCAGTGAGATTTCCAGTTTACCCAGAAACATTCTTCACTTGTCAATAGTGATCATTGAGCGCAGAAAATATGAACAGCTCAATATGTCCTGTATGACTGTCAGTTAGGCTTTTTTATTACATATGCGCCAGGTGAACTGTGGTTTAAACCATGGCAGGAACATCACGCATCAATGCATTCATTCTAAAGCTTTGATTGATTAATTACTTTGCCATGTGTCTTTAGGTTTATATGTTGCATGGGGCCATGAAGAATTGACTGTGTAATGCAATACACCTTTACGACATATTTAACCTCGCTAATCAGTTGTTTTGAGGAGGTCTTCATCAGTAGCTACAGGGAGCATGTAAAGCCTTTCATCCACCTGCTTTTTATCTCAAATGGTAACAGGTAATTATCCAATTGCAAACAATCAACTTCGTTTAACATTTTATTTAGGACATGCGAGTGTTGCTGAAGATTAATCATCATTGATTAGAGACCCTGTGATTTGAATCCGTCCCTTCTCCAGATTAGTTAGCCATTGATCTGTGACAGCAATTTCACGCCTGCTATCAACCAATCGACCCGGTCATAATATGTGGCCTCTGCCGGGCTTTTTCGCGACCTGCTCATTCATCAGAGTGCTACCTGCAGTAGCATTTGCACTTTCTGTGGCCATACAGGATGAGAAAATGTCATGCATCTTCCCTTGCATAAGAAATTTGTTGTTTGTTTTACAGTGACTTATCTTTAAAGATCGAGCAGATAACGTTCCTGCAATTTTTGTTCTCCTGTAGCTGAGACTCAGAAATTAGCCCCTGATCTGGCGCTATATGTGGAACCAACTTTTAGACTTAGTCCTGATTGATTAAAAAGTCTGCTGATTTTAAAATTGTCCATCAAGTAAGAAATGCTCACACTGGGTTTAATTATGTAATTTTAGACGCTATGAAGATTTACCTTAATTGTGATTAAATATCTTTGCTTGTCTTTCTAATGTACATATGATTATGCTTTAAAAAAACAACAGTTCACCAGCCTGCAAAATTACTGTCCTCAAGTCCACTTACTCAAATACTGTAAATCTGGTATCCTGCTTGTTGCCAGCTGTTTTTTGGCAAAACCTTTTAAGACAATTAGAGCTTTGTAGATGGGATTAAGATTAAAAAAATGAAAATTGCCAAGGAAATGCCGACTTTAACACATTGTGAGTCGACAGAAATGACAACTCTTAAATGTACGTATTTTTTTGATCATTAAGTGGTACTAGCTTATACATCACCTGCTTTATATCAGTTAGAGCAAAAATACTCTCCAAAACAAAACAGTGCCCCGACATCCCTTTTCTTGCCTAGACTTAACCAACCAAAACAACAAAGGCAACAAACGCTAGCCAATCAGAGGCAGGTCTTTGCAAAATACCGGTAAGAAAACAAAACAAGGTTCCCTTCATTGCGTGGTATCAGCTAGTCGTGGACTGTTTCTGACTCGCTTAATTAACGAACAACCACGCTTAAAACGTAAAGGTGTGGTTGAAAGTATATTCTCCAAAGTAGAGGCATGCAAATGCTTCATAACTAACTAGCAGCAGCTTTGCAAATGACACAAGAGGTTTAGCAGAGCACAACCACAGCCCACAGTCCAGTTAAAAGATCAGTTGAGGTTTAGAAGTGTTAGGCAGAAGACAACAGGGATAAGAATGTTGGTTTAGCAAGCAGGTTAATTTGGTTAAATTTTGTTTCTGCTATAAAAACTAAGACTTTTTAAGTAACTTACACTAGTACTTTTAGTATGGAAATGGAACATGAAAAATACTGGAACCAATTCTGTTTTCTAAATTATTCACACAGTTTCCATAAACTCATTTCTCCCTGTCTTTACATGAAATGTCCTGTCTGTCTGCTTGTAGCATCTACTAAAGCTTTGAAAGCACCAATGTTGGATGTAATTTCTACATACTTCAAAGTAATTTATAATCGCTCATCATGGACATAACACACTTGCAAGAAAATAGTCCAGCAGCAAATAAATAAGTTGATAAATAAAATAAAGTTTCCGGAAAATGAACTACATGTCTGTCTGTCCACTTCCACCCTCTTAATCTGCCATTTGTTGCATATTTTTTTATAGTAATAATAAGGTAGTATTAAAATGTGGACTTGGACACATAAGTTTGTAGTGATCTGATTTGAGTCATGGGCAAGTTTGTAATTATTGGACAATTACTTTTTTTCCCTCAACATGCTTACGATTTATCTTTTTAATTAATTTTCATTTCCATTGCAATCCTTTCGCATATCTGATATATCTTATCTTGGTGTGATGTTGAACAGAATCTACCTCTTTGAGGAGCTCATACTGTTTTGGTAAGTGCATTTAACAAACAAACAAACTCTCAACAGCTATACTGATCACAGCAGTGCTGTTGGTACAGTGGTATTAGTTTTTTCTTTATTGTGGGGTGGGGGGTAATACAAAGGAATATTTCATAGAGAAGAGCTGTTGCTGAAAAAAGTACCAGTACACACTTAATCTTTTGAGTAAAATTTCTGTTTACTTAATGTGAGATTTGTTGGCCCTAACTACGAGTCACATTAAACACATACATTAAGTTTTCTTTACAGTGCATGGCTTTATGTAATCTTCTTGGTTTGTCTAGTTTATGTGGCAATGTAAAGACTGTAGTGTGGAAGTGTCTAGGCGATCAGAAATTCTTATAAATTACAGACTACAACATAGTCATTTTGGGCATGGCCATCGTATCAAGTGTATATACCCTGATTGTTCATGTGAATTTAAGACTTGGAATTAACTTTTGACACATTTGTGAAGGAATCACACCAATACCTTAAAGCAATCTGACATATTTACTTCATTTCCTGTCATTTATGTAGCTGTAGTGAATTCGGAACAGAATATGATTATTTTGTGTACGCAAGCCGTCATCTGAAAAACAATGTGACAGTCATTTGCATGTTCAAAGGCTGTGGATACAAAGCCAATGTATACAGCACCTTCAAGTCGCACAAAAGTTGGAAGCACAGCTCACAGTTGTTGGTAGATTTTAAGGATGGTGTAGTTCAAGGAACTGGAGAACATAATGTTTCAAACAGTGAAGAATTCTGTGATGAAAGTCAGTCTGATGACATTGATTTAGATAAGTCAAAGGATTAGCCAGAGATAATAGAACAAAAATTTGCTGCAGTGTTATTAAAGCTGGAAAATATTTCTCATGTGCCAAGTGCTTCAATTGATGAATTGCTGGAAGAATTTCAATATTTGTTGAGCACAGCATCTTTGTGTAGTACAAGAAATGTGATACATGACACACTTAATAGTTACAAACTGCAAGTTGCCCAGTCAGTCATTGAAGAACTCGCATCTGCTCCGTGTTCGTCTAATACTGTGTACAAGTCAATTGTCCATTCTTCTTTACAATAAAAGTTAGATTGGAGAACGGCACAGCGTCTGAAGCTGAGAGTTATTGTGGACGACGATGACTAGAAACCTTGATCTCCGTGGAAATGAGCACTTCAAAGAACCTGGCACTCAACTGCAGATTACTCCGGGGTTGAAGTCAGACATTTTACAGAAGCTAGCCGAGGAGATCTTCCAGTATACAGCATATCCACAAAATTACCAAATAGATGAGGTAGCAGGGGCACTCATCAAAAAATGTCCCTGTTTGAAGGAACCATTTGCCACTATGGCTGGATGATTAGGCTAAAATATGAAATGGCTAACTACAGGACAAAGATGTGAAACATTGGCTGTCCAGAAGTGGCTGTAAATGCTTTGAAAAACAAATGTAGTGATGAAAGCCTCCCAGCCAAAAATGTAAAGAAGCCTAAAAAAATGCTGAGGTCAACTTTTGTCCTTTACACCCTGCTGGTGAATTGGATGAAAGTTTATAAAATGTCAGACTTGAACTGTTGAACAATGTCAAACAACGAAACAGTGCACTGTGTATAAAACAGAAGATGTCAGAAACATTCTCCTACAGAAGAAAAGAGGTAGTACAGGAAAATCCAGCTGCCGCTGAGTTTAAAGCCAGCTGGCCTGCACTTTTTTATATTGATGAGGTAAGCGCATGCTTGCCTTTTTTCCCCAATGTGCTTGTTCATACAACCTTAGTTTGTAATTGCTGAAACCTAAAAAAATTGGGGGGAAATTCTCCCCAGTAATTGATAATTTACTAAAATAATTAATTTTTAACAACTTTAACTTCATCTGTCTGCTGTTTGCCGCTGAAAAGGTGGGTAGTAGTGCAGAGTGACTTTATCAGAGATTGTTTGATGAAAACAGCTTCCTGCTGCTGAAATTGGGGTTTTCACATAGCACTTGGCATTTGGCCCATTGTAAATTTGAAAAAAAATATTAGCCACGTTTAAATAAGTTTTGATTTAATTTACCCTTGATTAAAATTTGACTAATTATTGTTTTGAATAATGAGGTCAAAAGTATTCTTTAATCCTACAGTAGCTACAAAATATTACACCAATGGTTGAACACAGTGCTCTTTGTCTTCTGTTATTTTTTTCTTGTGTATAACAGATAAATGCTGAATTCCAGCGCATAACAGCAATCCCACTTGAAACAACCTTCACGGTGCAGTTGGACAGCCATTTACCCCAGCTGACATCTGTTTTCCAGAAGAAGGGAGGTGTTGTTGACCAGAAACCCGCCATACATCTGGCGATCTTGCAAGAGGTCAACGTGTCTACATTGTAGTAGAAAATACATACACTGTGGAGCAACTTCATGAAATGTACCTATTTTGTACCATATTGAGCCTTTAAGAAGACTTCAAGAGCAGCCTTGATTATTTGTAAGGGGCAAGGTTCCTAAGTCCTGGCTCAAGAATAAAGGTGACCAGGCTGCGGTCTGTCTCAGACGTTCCATGTATGCACATGGATGGGCAGGGAGGTGCTCTCCCTGTAGGTGCTATATGGCTTTCCACATGGGCACTTGTCTGATTCTGTCTTTAATTCTGGTTCAACCATATTAATCACTTTGTAACTGTGTTTTGAAAAGTGCTGTATAAATAAATAGAGACACATTTCAAAGGACTGGTGATGCCTTAATGAGGCAATGGTGGCATACAGGTTAGAGAAGCAGGTTTGTGACTGAAAATGTGCCAATTCAGTATCTAGGTGGGGAAAGTGAACGAGTACCACCTGCCTTGAGCAAGACACTTAATCCTCAGTAGTGCAGATCTGACTGGTTGTACTAGCAGTTTCTAGATGTTAACTGTGAAGAAAAGAGCATTGTTCTCAGTGAAACTTCACTAAATAAGTAGAAGTTACAATACTAACTGATTGAACCAACTCAAATCAGCTGTTCTGGAGCTGAGAACTGAGTTTCCCATCTCAGGATAAATCAACTCAGAGTTTAGGGTTGTACTCAGTTTGTAAAACCCCTTTTCTGAAACGATCCCCAGATCTGGAAGCTTAGAAAAGTATTGTCAATTTTGCAAAAGATACATCAAGGACAAACTCATTACTCCACAAAACTACGTTTTTTACATAAAAGCACAGATAATTGCCAGGGAGATTTGATACATAAATGTATAATGCTCAATTTCTGTGTAAAGCTACAGTCTGCTATTTTCAAACGCAGCTGGACATGCATCACCAGAGAAAAAACTGGTACTCTCAAAACACCCTTTATGAATTTATTATTTAAACGAATGCATTTTTTCTTCTGATTTCCATTTTCATTATCAAGCAAAGGAAATGCTGTCCTGCGTAACACTTCATTTTCACACTCAATATTCCTCAGCCTACTTTCCACTGACAATGAGTGGAATTGTGTTACTTGGTGGCTGGTCTCTGAATATGGAAGGGTGAAGATATTTAAAGTTCCCTTGTGTCGAGTGTCTACCTCAGTATGCCAGGTGCTGAAACTGTTTGATGGTAAACTGTTTTATTCCTTGTGTGTGGTCCAGCTCACGACTGTCTCTTCCATCAAACATCGCCCTTGTAGCATGATGTTGCTGCCTTTATTTCAATCAGGAGAGACTTGTTTGCAGAGATGCAAAGGTTTATTGTATATTAGCATAATAACATGTACAGTCTTTGGAGTTTTAGACTTCATCATTATAGAATAATTTGAATTTGAAGGAAGCCAAGAACATCCCCCCCCCGATGGGTGATGTTGACTGGAGGTGGAAAGGGAGGTGGAGGGTTGCACGCTTTGACGCTTTGCCTGAAATGACAGCTGACAGCAGCAGGGGGAGAAACTCAAAAGCAAGATTGTGACGTTGTGAATGGACATTGGAATTTGTGGCTGATACTGAATGCCTCCAACAGCTGATTTGATTTAGGAAGAGAGCAGTAATTAAGTGTTAGGTCTTCCTGAAAGAATTTACGCTGAGCCACATTAGAGGAGTGATGAGCTGTTTAATTTGTGGCTTACAAACTGTCAACTGAATATCTGTGTTCATGCTCTGGTGATTCTTTGCTTAAACCTGTTTCACATACAGTATCTTTGAATAGAGGCTTGTCCTAGTTAGTAACTTTAATTAATTAATAATAATAATGACAAGTAACAAGAAAGTACAATACAGAAAGATGCTAAGATGTTTTTAAAATCCTTTAGTCCTTACATATATTTGTCTGTCATGGAGCACTGACAAGTTTATTTTTCAACTGTAACATATTCTGCTCACTGTGAATCTTGGTGACAGTTCTCTAATAACCAATTGTAAGGGATAATTATTCCAGATGTTTAAGATGAATGAATATAGGTTGATATACTGTTAACAGACGTTTTAATCTCTGAAGTATTATCAGTATCAACCTCTGGTAAATTTTGAGCCCCAGGAAAAGTGCATATCGTTCACCATTGTCTACATTTTTTAATGATTGGAACTTACACATAACATTCACTTTATGCAATATTTTTGTAACATCTATGCTTCCTCACAATTCTCTTTAACTCCTTTCTAAGGCCCTTGCCTTAGAAAAAAAACTTTTCCCAATATCTTCTGATTGGAGATGCGTTGGTTGTTCAAATTTCCCTTGCTCAAAGAGGCCACTAATATGCATATCCACAGCAAAAATCGCAGCAAGTTATTTAAGGTGTCTCAACTGTACACAGTCTACCCTACTGTACCTGACAACATTTGTCATTAGTATAAGGTTAGGGATCAATGAAATTAAATTCATACTTTCACACTCTGGTAAAGATTTGTGAAGCATATTGTGTCAAAATGTTAGTTTTAAATTATATTTTTAATTATTATTATGAGTTTTATCGCATATATTGGTTTGTCACCGCCACCTGTTGATCAGTGGGATAGTGTGCCACCATTAGCAGAACTGTGCATTGCACAATCAAACATTATTTCATACCTTCAATTGTCCATAATAGTATTTAATAAGACATACAAACATGATATCATGAACATATCTAGCCTATGTAAAGCTAAAATGATGCATTTACTTTTCTTGAGGTCCTGCCATTTTTTTTTCTAAATAACAACAGCGGCATAGCGACATATAATAGCGGCAACTTTGGACAAAAAGCGGTAGTGTTTTTACTCCACCTGCTATCGTTAAGGTCTTTTCTTTACATTGCTTTATTACCCACTGTAGATTACTGAGTTAGCGTGACTGGGAGGTCATAGTTGCAATTAATATTTTGCTTTGACAGAAAAGATTTACATTTACGTAATTTAATATTGGTCACTGGCGTGAAACCACATTGTGCACTGTAAAGTTGTTTAATGAATGTAATAGACTTATCACATACCTTAGGGACAATTTGGTGTGGGTTTTGAATTATTTACAATCACGTAATTGTCTCTATTTGTTCAAAATCTAACTGAGTGAGGCTTTGGATGTGCCCGTCATCTGTCTCCCCTTTTTAGTTTTCAGTTGTTTTTTTTGTTTTTTAAATCTCCTTCTTTTCCGTGATGGCCCAGTATCAGCTATAACTACAGCAGATAACATCTAAAATTAAAATACAATTAGGCCTAAATAAAGATATCTCCTGCTACCCTTTACCTGGCTGGATACTCACTAACACAGGCTTTTACGGTGTTACGCCAAAATCTGTGACCCTTCAGAATGTGTGCTCTGTTGCACCATCTACCTGCCGTAAATAATTTTGTGACTTTGTGAGAAAAATTAGACCCCGGCAAAGGCATTGATAAAAACTATTTATAAAATAGCATTATTTTCACTGTAAGACATGTCTGCTGTTACACGTCATTTCATCAGATGAAATTTTACACAGTTTCAGAAACATTTAAAAGTTACGTACACTGTAGTCACTTTAAGTAAAGTATAATCAACTACGGCTATCCATAAAACCTACATTGTTGTCCAGTTGAGGATTTAACAAACTGCTGGTAAATCCTATATAACACAGTTTAAAAATGTTGACTGTCTGACTGAGGAGTCCTGATACTGCTGACATCCGTGCACTTTAAGTGTTCGAGCTAATTTAAGCTTCACAGACTGATGTGATAAGGTGCTTCACAGCCCCGGGGTTCTGATTTAATGCTGTCAAGTTGATACGCCTAGAGCAATGATCTGATGAGGGAGATTCTGACAATTATTTACTGTCTGCCAGCTGCTGTCTGTCAAATACACTTGACAACTACAAAGCTAGCTGATAGATACTTGTCTGAAAATGACATGTTGCAGTCATCTTAAATGTTTCTAATGATGCTAGGCCTCAGATCTTTGGTTGCTAATGAAATATTGCCACTGTAGTTATTGGAAATAAAGAAGACTAGTGTTTGCAGGTCATTTGTGTGTCCCCTTTTAAGAGACAATCTGAACAATTATGCAACTATGAAATACATCTATACCAAGCAAGTTGTTTAGTATGCTTCCCCCCATGGAAAGACTCTACTTCAGTGTTGTTAATCAAAAACCCAAGAAATGAGCTTTGGCATCCTGCTTGCTTTGCATTAAATTAAACATCACCAAGCTCAGAAACTCATTTCATGGCACATTCCCTCCCACTTCCACTGGGTCAATATGGAACAGTTCTCTGTACTGCCACTTTTAGCCCTCCTGCTTACTCACTAGTTATCATCCATACTTGACCTCTTACTTTGCTCAAAAGGCCCAAAGCACACTGCAAATTTGTCTTCTTATATGGAAACATGGAAATATGGAAATATGGAAATATGTCTGTCTGTCTTTCAGTAATTCCTCCAACAAAAATGGTGAGATGTGTAAAAAAGTGCTGTTATTACTAGAATGTGCACAATTCATAAAATGTCACAATTTGATTCAATATTGATTTTTTTAGGCTCAAGATTCGATTCAAAATCGATTTTCGATTTAAAAACGATTCTCAATTTAAAAAAAATGATTTACAGTATGTAAATAGTACACACCATTACAAAATGAAAAATTACTTAAAAATAAATATTAATTGATTTTTGAATCTGTAGAGCTTGAATCGCGATACGAATGTGAATCGATTTTTCTGCACACCCGTAGTTATTATTACTTTGTTGTATGTCACCAAAATTGCTGTGTCAGTTTTCATACGGTCACCTTTCCAGCATTGGGAGAAATTTATACTAATTAAAGGAAATTGTCATGAATATGCATACACACATTGCCTTGAATTACGAAAATGTGTATGGATTACATTTCTATGTGTAGTGGAAAACGGATAGCTTGGAATGACAAAAGCACAGAAGTCATCAACCCTGCTGTTAAGCCTGACTGGAGCAGTTTAGTCTCTTTTGGCCCATTGTTTTGGTCATTCATACACATTCTTCTCATCATTCTGTTATGTCGGGTACATACCGTATGGCGATTAAGCCTACTTTGTGCACAATTCCCCCTCCCGACAACGGTCAGCAAAGCCTCGATTATTTGATGGTTTCAAAGTTATCTTGGCAGAATTTCCTGTGGTGTGATGTATGTTAGGAGTATTTTTTTACATCTACAGATCTCCATGTTGACTAGTTACGGTCTGTTATCCTGTTGTGAGCGGGGAATGCTGGGGAATGGGGCAACAGGGCAACCTGGCTTTTGCACGAGAGTGTTGCTTAACAACCAGGCCCCGACACCTTTGTTTCTAGCAGGTACCCTCCGTATTACCATCAATCTCCTGCAAAAGTCTAGCCTGGACAGCGTGGTTGGCCACTGTTCAACATGTTTGTATACTCCAAAGCGCAAGATAACTGGAGTCGGGACTTTGGGAATGGAATCTGATAATCCAGAAACACACCGCACGCTGAAGTACTGCGAATAGCCACAAAGCCTAGATTTGGGCCTGATCGCCTGCTGGCTGTTCATACCAGACGAGCATTTCTCTGCGCCAGTGTTCCTTCTCCTCTTCACGCTGCAGAACTCTTTTTCTAACCCTCCCCTATTGGTGAGTGGTTGTTTGTGTGTGTGTGTTTGTCACTCTGTCTGTCTGTCCATCCATCCGTCCGTTGTTGTCTCTCTCCGTCTGCCCGATCACGTGTTTTGCTGTAGACACAGCTGAGAAGTCAAGACAGCCAGAGTCACTATAAACCTACAGTAGGTGTTTAATGTTGAAATTTGTTTTATTTTGTCAAGTATCCCGCTGCACTGTGTCCTTTCTGTATTTGATTACCTGCTTGGCTTAACACATTCGCTGGCTGCGTGTGAAAGAAATAGAGGACACCTTGAAACGATCGCTGTCTGACAGATTGGATAACATGGGCGCCGAAATGACGGCCCTTCAGCATGTGTGGTGTGCTCTTCTGGTCAAATTGTTGTTCTCCACAAACAATAGGAACAAAACTACATTTTATCAATAATCTCATTATGTGTGGGGTCTCTGTTATTTAGCAACAAAGTGAATTTTTGCCAGGTGGCCAGAAACACTATATGATCATAAGTGCTAATGGTGCTCCATGTGTGCTGGATTTTTTGCCAACACGTCAGCCATACATGATGATAACATATCATTATGTGTCGATCTCAGCTTGTTGTTGAGTGCTTCCAAATGAGCAACAAAATACGTTACTGCAGCTTTTAACGTGCCCCTATAACACACTGAGCCCCTGATTATTACTAAAATACCCAAAACCTTCACATGTTTAAACTTACAGGGTCAAACCAGAAGACAGGTTTCAAGGTAAGAGTTGTTTGCCCTGTTGATTTCAAGACTCCTGTGTATGAAATGTCAGTGCTTTGCAGAAGCACAGATCAGAACACTGTGTGTAGGATTATTCTCTGTTCCAATGTGATAAACAACCTTATTCTTGGAGAGAAAGGCGCTCAGACGATCCCATTATTGTGAAGCATATGCTCTTTAATTGTTTGTATGTAGGTGTTGAAACACAGAGCCCTTAATGACCTCTTTCAATAAGTGGTGCCAACCTCTGTGCCTGGAAGTTGTCACTTAATAAAAGCATGTTTTATGGGTCTATTAACAACCTTTGTTTTACTTACTTGAACTGTTCTCGGTCAGCTTGGGTAGAGCCACAAAACATGCATATGAGAATTTGATTTTATTCACAGTAGATCTCTCACACAGGAAGAATACCCTCAGTAATGTTAATGAAGATAAGGAACACATTCCATTGTTAGTTAATAGGTTAGTCCATTGCGCGTCTGACAACAATTAATGAGTTAAATTGAATGAGCTCAGTCTCGCCTTCCATTGTGAGATTACACACAGGATATTATAGAAAGGCTGTTTTCCATCACAGAGAAGACACAGGGTCTCCTAAGCAGATGGAATTTTTAATTAACCCAAAGTCATTGACTGTTAAAACACTAGGAAGCCTTATGAGAGCATTCACAAATCAGTCTGTTGTTGATACTCAATTATACAATGTATAGGTCAAATTAGAAAAAACATATTTACATTTGTCCCATTAAAGGTTTGAAGTTTATAGCATTGTTAGAGTAAGGATTTTCTGATTGTTACATGCTACATTGATAGAGTGAAAGTATTTTAATCAGAGTCGAGGGTGTCCCACTGACAGTTGTTGTTTGATTATCTACAAAGACATAAGGAAAGATATGATTAGCTGTTAATTTTTTTGGGGCAGCACAAACTGAGGCAATGTCATTTTCCCCCGAGATGAAAATTCCTTTTTTAAGAATCAATCTACTTCATAGATCATAAACATGTACTTACAGGAAGTAAGTTTGTACACACACACACACACTCTCACTCTCTCTGTCTCTGTCTCAACACCCCTTTAGAGAGAGATTAATCTAGCAAGTTTTAAAAGGAACCATTTCTACGTAGAGGTGGTTATTTTATATTTGGGGGAAATAACATTGTATGTAAATGTGCTTTATTTATATAGCGCTTTTCTAGTCTTAACGACCACTCAAAGCGCTTTTTACATCATACAGGATACATTCACCATTCACA
>NC_045733.1:12786742-12786912 GCF_008692095.1 Etheostoma spectabile
CACTGTGGCCAAGGCTGCCGTACAAGGTGCCACCTGCTCATCAGATATACACTCATACACATTCACATACCGATGCGCTGCACCGGGGGCAACTTGGGGTTCAGTGTCTTGTCCAACACTTCGACATGGGACTGCAGGGCAAGGAACGAACCACCAACCTTCTGATTGGC
>NC_045733.1:12786922-12791775 GCF_008692095.1 Etheostoma spectabile
TCTACCACTGAGCCACAGCCGCCCCATGTAAGGAGCATACACTGTACGTGTATATGTAAACACTAAAACGTGAACTACATTTATCAATCATGTTTATGTAGAACGGGCTTGCTTAACCTGATCAAAAGTTGAACATGGGCCATATTTGGAGTTATAACATGTTCGTGCCAATACTTCAATCTTAAAAGTACATTTACCAACAACGTCTACAAATTATCAAATAAAACATTTGAGGAGTAGCATGAAACCAGTCAAACATTGAATTTGTGTAGGTGTGTGGTGTATTCAGCAACAGCATACATGCTCAATAAACCATCAATGGGGCAATAAAGCTTGAAAATCCTTTGCTATTCATTTTTATGCGATAATACATGCAGTTTGAATGTAGGTTATCGTCTCCTTCTGCAACGGAGCGCTTCCTGGACGTGAGCCCGAGCCTCTCATTCACAGATGCTCGGCATGTGAGAGCTGAACAGTGGGCTCCCAACACAGAGCCAAACTGAGGGCAATTGCTCAGTGTGAACACTATAAAGTAACTCATCAGCAAAACAACAGTCTGCCACCCCAGGACAGCAACCTGGTGTGCTCAGGTCACACTTTTTAAGATAATTTCAATGGAGTGTGCAATTTCTGAGGAGTCTGTAGAGCATAGTCCTGTTCATCAATTTCAGAATCCCTAGGAACAAACCAGATCTTCCCTTGGGAGCGTATGATGTCAGCTGATAGCTAACTGTTGCTAAGTCTGAATTATCAACATTTTATGTCATTTATTAAATGTCAGTTTGTGAGTGTAGTTTTTAGTCTAAATGTCGGTTTACTGAAATACATGATAACAAACATATTCAAAGTTGCATCAGTTACATCTATGATAGACAGAATAAATATATTAACAATCCACATATTGCCTAAATTAATTATTTTGCTTAAAAATATCGTCCCTGCGCAACCCGCTGGAATATTTAAGAAACTCACTCTAATTTTCAGGAAATGTATATGGAATATGAAATGACCTTGAATCCGCTTATCTCTCCTGAATTTTCCATTTGATACTCGGGGGCTGACATGTCCAAATCTTTATTGCAGTAGTACTAAACACAATTAAAAAATTAGTCTATTTTTCTTCTAGGGATGCGCCGTCATGGATGGACATGGAGTCATGCTCCTTTAGGGTTTCATTGCATTTGTACCTGTATTCAGCTAAGACAAAGTACTTACATACATACTGCTCACCTTATAATTCTTAATATGATAAATGTATGGTATGAGGTAAAAAAAAATTTAAATAGTAGACTCTCTATCACAATTCCGCCCAATGTGGGGCAATGTTTTGTTTAAACCAGGCAAGCTGGACGCAGGATTCCAGATATGTCCAAAGAAAGGAAAAAGTAAAGTAGGTGACCTCTTTAAAGAAGGGATTCTCACGACCTTTGAAATAATCTCTCCAATGTATGACATTCTTAGGAAATTTTTTTGCCTGTTTAAATATCTCCAAGTGAGAAACTTAATTTCTTCTATTGAAAATAAATAGTTGGGATCCCTGCAATCTCATCTTTAGAAGAAATTGCAATGAGAGGGGTTTGCTTTCATCAATATATATCTGGCTTGCATTTGGCTCTAAAGAAAAAACTCATTAACCAGACGTAAGACATGGAGGGCGGACTTAAAAGAGGACATTTCAGAAAATACCTGTGACGCATCTCAGAAACAAACCGCAAACTCTAATTTAAATCTACTCTACAACTCCCTTTAAATTAAATAAATCTAATAAGTGCAAAATGAGGTTAAAGGAACATGTATGCACTGTGTTTCAGAGTGGGACAAAATTAAAACATTCTGGAGCTAGTTGATCAATTAAATCACGTTTGTCTTGTCTGTGAACATTTCACTTGACCCTAAGATGCTGCACCTGTATCCAACAAATCTGAATCTGAACCCCCAAGAATATAAATATATTGATTTTGCTATATTACAAGCAAAAAAGTTGTAATTGCAATGAAAAGTTGAAAAAATTGTAAACCAGTTATGGCCTATAATATGCCTCTCACCCCTATTGTTAGTGTATAAATCAAGTAGCTGAAACTGGAATTCTATCCAAATTCCAGCAGAGAGCAAGTCTACTGGCTCCAAAAACAAGTGTATGAGAAAACGACCCTACTTCTCACTCGTTTTAGTACCTCATTAAACATGTTTCTAACAAGTTTATGGCCTTAATCGCTAGTTTCAAGTATTCTTGATTCTTGACAGCATGATTTTAGAAAATTATGGACCCATTTAATTTAAAATAGATGATAAAACAGGATGCAGGATTGTTTTAGGGGTATGGCTAGAAACTGACCTGTCAATCAGGATAGAGGCTTAGCAATGCGTATCCATGACACTGGCTCCGTTAAAATAGTTTGGAACTTGCTTTTGTCCATGTTTTCGTCTTAAAACTTTAAACCTTCATGATGTGTGTTTTCAATTTTTTTTTCTCGTTTTGGTCGCCTAAAAATGTCTTGTTCGGTATAACCAAAATCTTTGACTTTCCCTTAGTGTTTAGCTTAGCACAGCGCCATGGGTACCATACATGACACTGGCTTAGTCGCATCATCCTCCCCAGCTCTGCCTTCTTCCTTTTGGCTCCAAAATGCCAAGATGCCGATGGCCAAAATGCAAACTCCTGTTTTCATAATGGCAGTCCATAAACCAATGGGAGAGGTCACTGATGTACATTCATTCTTTTTTACAGTCTATGGTCTAAATGGAAGCACAGAGTCAGTTCCCGTACCAGGATAGTGCATTTTTGTTTTTTGTCATACTGGAAGTAACAACTTTTTCTGCAAACCTCATCAACAATTTTGCTCAAAATGAAAATATTTGGGGGTAATGGCCATAGACAGTGAAATTAATGGACAAAGTGATGCCATTGATTTCCATGGAGAGCAGATTAGAAGCCTTTTTCTGGGGAGAGCGGAGCGTTACTGCGCAGCCCATCTGAGCTTGATGATATAGATGTGATATGACCAACCTGTCTGGAAGTTGTAAGTCTTCTGGTAGCTGTGCCAAGAGAAATCTGAATCATTCCGAATCTTGCAGACTCGGAGAGTGTAGGTATATGTAAGGAGATAACAAAAGCACATTCTAATTATAACTAAAAAGATAGTTAACATTAGTAATTAAACTTAAACAGCAAAGTCAAAACTGCCTGCGGGCTTCTCCTGACCATACGATAATTTGTCTACTAGGCGACTGAAGGTGTTAGTATTGTACACTGATTGTATTGTTCCTGCTTAGATATTATGTCTAGTTTGGATGGGTTATTATTCGGTTTGATATAGATAGATGGAAATGAAGAAGATAGATAGAAGAGGAAAAAAAAAGAAAAAGAAGAGAAAAAAATTTAAAGACGTGTATGTATGCATCTGCGTCTATGTGTATGCATGTGTTTATATGAGTGTAGGTAGTTGGATACAAGGTGTATGTGTATGTAAACATGTATAAATAAATGAAGCATCAAATTGTTTTGTTTAACTGACCGATAAAAATAGTAAAGAGGGTAGGACTAGAAACGTTTCGTGGCGTAAGAACTACCAAATAATTTGCAAACTGAAAAACTTTTGAAATTGATGTGACTTGAACTCTGGGCAAGTTTTTTCAGCCACCAAAGCAGCTTGCCAGCTTTTACCATGGGAGTGCACCCTATGGTGCTGTGATGAGAGGCTCACAGTGCTCACAGGGTCTCTGCTTCTTGCAGAGAGAACACATTTCTCTTAACAGCTTGGCTGAAATTGGACCACCAGATGGCATCTCTGCATCTCTCCTGACACTTGATTAAGATCCGATGCCTGTGGTCTATCCTCTCCACACCACAGCTCTCATGTTGAGTGGAATCAATATTTGATTTCCTCTTTTAAGTTGTCCACTTGAATATGTTTTTCTCCATAAAAACCTCTAAGGAAGAAACAGCAGCAAACAGCAACATGTATGCAAGTAAGGAAACTGAAAGGCACTGCTTGAGCTAAAGTATAAAGCGGGTGTATCCTTTTTAAACAGGTTTGCCCAAAGTCAAAATTGACAACACAACACAAGGGCTTAAGATGAGACATTACTAGCAATTGACAAATGTCTCCATTTACCAAAATCTTTGAACTTTTTGAAAACACAACAGCAAAGAATCAATAGATCTATTTTATGACTTCTGATTTACTGTCAAAGTATCAAAAGGAAAACTGTCTTCCAAAAATGGCAAAAGGGAGAGCAGTTATCCAACAGTGTTTTGCATAAAAAAATACCAAAACAGAAAGATACATTCCCATGTGTTGATCTGGAATACTAAAAAAAAGACATATCTTGCAGTGGGGCTCGAAAGTTTGGGCACCCAAGGTAAAAATTTGTAATAATGTGCGTAAAGAAGCCAAGAAAAGATGGAAAAATCTCCAAAAAGCATCAAATGACAGATTAGACATTCACATAATGTGTCACAAAATGTTAGATTTTATTTCCATCATTTACGTTTTCAAAATAACAGAAAGCAAAAAATGGCGTCTGCAAAAGTTTGGGCACCCTGCAGAGTTTATAGCATGCACCGCCCCCTTTTGAAAGCTGAGACCTGACAGTGTCATGGATTGTTCTCAATCATCGTCTGGAAACCGCAGGTGATGTCAATCTTAAAGTTTTAAATGCCCAGACTCATCTGAACTTGCCCCAAAAATCAGCACCATGGGTTCTTCTAGGCAGTTGTCTAGAAACTGAAAGTAGTTGACGCTCACAAAGCAGGAGAAGGCTGTAAGAAGATAGAAAAGTGTTTTCAGATGCCAATATCCTTTGTTCGGAATGTAATTAAGAAATGGCAGTCATCATGAACAGTGGAAGTT
>NC_045733.1:12791785-12791909 GCF_008692095.1 Etheostoma spectabile
CTGGAAGACCAAGAAAAATATCAGAAAGAGCAGCTCGCAGGATTGTGAGAAAAGCAAGTCCAAACCCACGTTTGAATAAAATTTCAGCAAATTGTGGACGCTAACTTGATGCCATCTGTAAAAA
>NC_045733.1:12791919-12792045 GCF_008692095.1 Etheostoma spectabile
AGTTAAAGAGAGGATGGCTTCTACAAATGGATAATAATCCTCAACACACCTCAAAATCCACGGTGGACAACATCAAGAGGTGTAAACTGAAGGTTTTGCCATGGCCTTCACAATCTCTTGACCTCA
>NC_045733.1:12792055-12792204 GCF_008692095.1 Etheostoma spectabile
AAAATCTATGGATAGACCTTAAAAGAGCAGTGTGTGACAGACAGCCCAGAAATCTCAAGGAATTGGAAGACTTGTGAAAGGAAGAATGGGCAAAGATACCTCAAACAAGAATTGAAAGACTCCTGGCTGGCTACAAGAAGCGTTTCCAA
>NC_045733.1:12792214-12792396 GCF_008692095.1 Etheostoma spectabile
TTGCCAAAGGGGGCAGTACAGGGTATTAACTCTGCAGGGTGCCAAAACTTTTGCAGACGCCATTTCTTAGTTTTCTATTATTTTGAAAGAGTAAATATTGGAAATAAAATCTAACTTTTTGTGACATATTAAACAAATGTCTAATCTTTCAAATGATGCCTTTTGGAGATTTTTCCATCTTT
>NC_045733.1:12792406-12793107 GCF_008692095.1 Etheostoma spectabile
TTATGCACATTAATACAATTCTTTTATCTGGGGTCCCAAACTTTCGAGCCGTACTGTATACATATATGACAAGTATCAATTATTTGAAATGCTTTTGTAATTTGGCAAGTGGGTTGGAGTTGTATAACATTGTATACTGTGTGTTAGATAATTAAATTACAGTATTCTATCAATCATTGGCATGTTTTTTTATTCCCTTTTGCAATGCCTTTTACTTATTGACCCCAACATTACAGCTCTTGAATAATAATGTTCACCTTTTTAACAGCCAGCTTCATGGGTGTGTGGGAAACAAGAAATCAATTTGTGATGATGTTCGTTGAGGCAGAGGACCAGAATGGCAGGTCTGGGACTAAGAGCTGCTGAAGCACTATGTGTTGACAGATTTCAGTGTTGAACGCTAAGAGGGCCAAAGGAACCAATGCCTGTCAAATACTCTCATGCAGATGCTTGACCCTCAGTGCCAAACACAGTCAGCCAGTAGATAATCATCAGTCAACATATAATAAATTGTGTAGGGAAAGTGCCTGCAATAGTCAATTTTTGGATACAAAGAAAACATGAGAAAAAGTAGCAGGTGAGCTTATGGTACAAACAAGTATGTATATTCTTTTAACTCAGTGTAGAGATTTACAGTCTTTAAATGTTCTACAGTGGGGCTCGAATGTCTGGGCACCCCAGGTAAAAATTTGTATTAATGT
>NC_045733.1:12793187-12793563 GCF_008692095.1 Etheostoma spectabile
CATGTCACAAAAAGTTAGATTTTATTTCCACCATTTAAACTTTCAAAATAACAGAAAACTGAAATATTGTGTCAGCAAAAGATTGGGCACCCTGCAGAGTTTATAGCATGCACCGCCACCTTTGGAAAGCTGAGACCTGATAGTGTCATGGATTGTTCTCAATCATCATCTGGAAAGACCAGGTGATGTAAATCTTAAGGTTTTAAATGCCCAAACTCATCTGACCTTGCCCCAACAATATGCACCATGGGTTCTTCTAAGCAGTTGTCTATAAAACTGTAACTGAAAATAGTTGACGCTCACATCACAAAGCAGGAGAAGGCTTTAAGAAGATAGCAAAGCCATCAGAGTCATCAGAAGAAAACCTCTTCTACGT
>NC_045733.1:12793573-12793688 GCF_008692095.1 Etheostoma spectabile
AAAATCAGCGTTTGAAGTTTGCAAATGAACCTGTGGACCAACGAGGTTAAAATATAACTTTTTGGCAAAAATGAGCAAAGGTACATTTGTGGAAGAAAGGGCACAGAATTTAATG
>NC_045733.1:12793698-12812493 GCF_008692095.1 Etheostoma spectabile
CTGTCCAACTGTTAAGCATGGGGGTAGATCAATCATGCTTTGGGATTGTAATGCAGCCAGTGGCACAGGGAACATTTCACGAAAAAATGGATTCAATAATATTTCAGCAAATTTAAGACGCTAACTTAATGCCATCTGTGAAAAAGCTGAATTTAAAAAGGAGGGCTTCTACAAATGGATAATTATCTTAAACATACCTCAAAATCCATGGTGGATTACATCAAGAGGCGTAAACTGAAGGTTTTGCCATGGCCTTTACAATCACCTGACCTCAACATAATTGAAAATCTATGGATAGACCTTATAAGAGCAGTGTGTGACCGACAACCCAGAAATCTCAAAGAACTGGAAGAATTTTGGAAGGAAGAAGGGGCGAAGATACCTAAAACAAGAATTGAAAGACTCTTGCCTGGCTACAAGAAGAATTTCCAAGCTGTGATACTTGCCAAAGGGGGCAGTACGAGGTATTAACTCTGCTGGGTGCCCAAACGTTTGCAGATGCATTTTTTTGTTTTCTGTTATTTTGAAAGCGTAAATGATCTACATTTTTGTAATATATTATACGAATGTCTAATCTGTCATTTGATGCCTTTTGGAATTTGTTTTCATCTTTTCTTGGCTTCTTTATGCACATTAATACACATTTTTACCTGGGGTGCCCAAACTTTCCAGCCCCACTGTATATGGTTCACTATCACCATTCATCATTCTTCAGATATCACAGTTTGCTATCTAGCAAGGATCAACAGCAGACAGACAAATTAGCAAGTAACTGGTGAAGAAAGTTAAACATCTAGCAGCTAAGACCCGGATGGCATTTAAAACATGACCAAATGAGTGCTTACGTTGCTCTTTGTTTGCTGGATTTGTAACTATATTTTTAAGGTAATAAAATGTTCTAGCTGTGTTTTGGTTGCTTGTTCTGCAGTTTTTTTGCCTTCAAGTGAGGTTGGGCGTTATGGACAAATACTTCTATTCCTATCTAGGTAATTTCAACTCGATAATGATACTGTACATCACAATATAGCATCTTTATTGGTTATTCAATAAATAAATACTCTACAGGAAATAACCACAAGGTAAAGCCTATTTTTGGATACTCCTGTGTAAATTAAATACTTGTAAGAATGAAAAGTACTAGTATATTTTTTTCATTTAATTAAGAACTTTAGTGCAAAATGGACATAAAGCGTCCAAATGACATAAATATTGCCAAAAAACTGTTTGTTTGCTGGTCTTTCGTTATGATAGAAAAAATAGAGAAAGATGTACAGTATATACATATTGATTAATCGGTATTTTTATCCGGCCATAGTGACAAGCCATGTGACAAGTCATGCCACCAATTATAAAACACATTCTCTTGTACAAGCCTTCCAAATAGTGATTGGAGTGTTCTGCGTGAATTGCCTGCTATTTGAAAACAAAGAAGATGGCTGCTGCTGGTGAACAGCGATCTTTCGAGTCGGCTTTGGCCGCAACTCTGGTAAACTTTGAGTTAAGCACTGAAGTTATTCTTAAAAAAAGGAAGATGGGTTTTGCCGACCGGATACGGCAACATTTTAATCTATCAACCAGTGTTGCTCTGGTTGGTTGTAGTCCTATCCTATTACGTGCAGAGAGAATTTGAAAGACAGTTTATCCCACCCTTTGGATTGAGCCCTGCCAATAGTGAGTTCCCTGACCCAAACTCTTGATGTGGCTCCGGCCTGTCAGACTGCAGGGGAGTAGCAGATTAGCAGGAAGGCTTATGTAAAAAAGGAAATCTTGTGGAAAACAACAACCAGAATGGCCCGTATATGGGATTGTATTGTTAAGTGATTCAATAAATAGAGATTGTATTTAACACTGCTATGTATGTTTATTGGAACCCAACCAAGACAACCCTGAATCTGTGAGTGTTTGGTATGATTTTTGCCCGTGTGCCACCTGTAGGTCCCTTCAAAAGGGGGAAGTAAAGTTGAAATGTATTTTTAGAATTAGCATAAGCTGCAATTCATTCTAAACTCCAGCTGAATGTATTATCCACCAGAAAGTGCAAAGTTTGAGTTACATGTCAAGTACTGTATGCCACTAAATATCTGGCTTCTACCCTGGCTAAAGATTATGTCAACATGCATAATGAAAGGCAAGGAAACACTCTGGTTTGCTCACCAAGTGCAAGTCTAAAGCTTATAAAGATTTACAAAGAAAACCAACATGAACATAGGAGAACACACAAACTCCACTTAGAAAGAATCAACCAAAGATTTAGATTTAAATTCAGAACCTATACTTGCTCTCTAGTGGCAATGTTCACCACCAAGTTTAAGTGTTACTTCACTTAGGAGTCATCCTAATTCACCCTTCTTCTACAATTGTTACACCAAAACAACATAATGACAATTATGATGGGAGCAAAAGGGAAAGGGGTAACAGCTTTTAATTTCCAGTTTCCAATCAACACTTTTTAAAGCATGACCACAATCGCTCCATAACCTCAACCACATGTTTATTATTGTAACCATGACAACTAAGCTCCCCTAACCTTATCGACATAGTCATTTTAACTAGTGAGGATCCAAGTGCAGTGAAAGGCAGGAGACTGAAGAAGCATTTAAGGAGTTGTATTCTCTTTGCAAAATAAAACACACTAAACTACTTATCTAACTAAATAAATCTGTGGCGCAGAAAACAAAAAGAAGTAAGATATACTGTACTTTTGTCTAATAGTCACACATGAAAAGGGAATACACAATTAGCAAATGGGGTGTATATGTATATATATTTATTTCAAAATATAGAAGTAAAACTCCAGGAAAATCAAAAAGGGTTGGAGGGATGTACAGTATATTTGATCATTTATCAGAAACCTATTATTTATAGCATATACAATATGTCTTCTATCTTGTTTATATTAGATTAATAGTGTGTTTTGTTTCAAGAATCGCTCATGCTGCAAAAAACAAAAAAAAACACACAATTCTTCCTAATCGGCGACAAGGAAGCAGGCGGCATTTAAGCAGCTGGTGTAAACCCAGTGAAAGATAAAACTACTCAAATAACAAAAAAGAATACACACATTATGAAAAAAGGAGAAATAATAGAACCATCTGAGAGAAGCATTAGGAAACAATGCCAGTGGGACTTAAGTATCAGTTGTCAGAGGAAACTAAAGTTTGTAGAGCAGCGACAGCAACGTCACTACATAAACTCATACTGAGTTTAGAAATAATAAAGATTCAAGAGATGTATTTGTCACGTACAATAAAATAAAATATGAATATTGTGAACAGGTGTATTGATAAAATATTAACTTTTTACAAACAGGTAACCTAGTTGTTTCCATGCAGCCTCTCTAATCTGCTGTCCTCTGTATTTGCTCCATATGTGGACAGCACAGTATAGGTATTTGTGTGTGTGTGTAGAAGCTCAGACACGACACTGAGCAGGAGAGACTGTAGCGTGACGATAAATACTGTTTTTAGCCCCAGGGCACGTTTAATACCTTACTGGGTTTCGGCACGTCCCTAATTAAAAGGCTATTCCTTATTCATTGCGTTTCAGGCATTTGTTTGCGATGAAATCGTTAGTAGCCTACTAGATATTTTAATATATACATTTGGTATCTATTTTCTCATTATAGACACCACTGCTGAATATCCCTGTAACAATTTGTCCACAATTAAGTCTATTGACCATACACAGTCTGGTTTTGACCTAGTATGTTCGCTGTTGACCTTTATCACCTGCAACCCCCCCCCACATTTCTCACTTTGCTTTTCATAGTGGGAGCAGATTACGTGTCATGTGGAGTCTCAAAAGGGTTATTGCATTTAAAGTTATGCTCAGCATGATTAGCAATAACCTTTTCAATAGCACCAGCACCAGAGAATTACACCAAATATATGAGTTCTGGCCATCTCCAATGAACACAAGCATTTTGAGAAATATTTGAGGCAGATCAATCAGGTTCTTATTAGGCAGTAACCTGTTAATCTAGAAGATCACATTTAAATGATTTGAACTCTGCAGTGATGCTTCAAACCTGTTTGATGTCACACAATTAGAGGAAGATTGGCTTGGATGTTGCCTCAGGGTGCTGAGCAGAATCCACAGTTTAGCATGTCTCTTGAAAAAGCTTGAGGAAAGGCTTATTTAGGCACCATGACACAGAGAGTGGAGTAGGAGGAAGAGGATAAAGAAGCTAATCTTGTCAGCCTAAAGCCTGCTCCTCTTTCTGAATAATGCTGCAGTTTGGTATTCTTTGTCCTAGCATTTAAATGGAAATATTATGAGACTTAGTCCTGTTGAGGAACATTTCACAGCTGTCTCTGCCCTGAGAGAAAGCAGACAATTTGGCATTAAGGATTCTGCAAATGTGCAGCATGTGTTTATCTGTTCTAATGACCTTAAGAGTATGGATATTACCAGCATACTAATCACCTGTGTGTGTGTGTGTGTGTGTGTGTGTGCTGTGCTGCTGTTTTTCATTCAAATAGGTACTCAGGCACAACATACTTAAAGGAAGTTTTTTTTATTTTTATTTTCTATTATTTATTATTATTATTTATTCATCTGTTGAAATGAAAATACCATACGGTATACTGGAAATGTGCAAGGAAGTGCCACAATGAGCTGAACCTCCTGCCATCATGAGAGAGAGGGTACAATTAGGTTGATTTGCAGCGATTAAAACATCATGTAAGTGCGTTCCAGCCACATCTTGCGTGTGACAGAAATATCCCACATACACAATAGAAGACAATTAAAAAACCTAAGAACTGGTTTGCTGCCACTTTGTATATATTTAAACTAAAAGGCATTGGCTGTAGCTGCATTTAGACAACCATTTTTAACACTGTGGGGGTACTGCTTCAGCTTGTTCTTCACATTGATAGAACCTACTTGTTGACCCTAATATGTATTTATTTGTACCTCATACCTCGTTAGTTGTGTAAATAAAATGCATTGGATTACAAAACAGTAAATGCTGTTATTGTTACTAAAAATTCAGCAATTCAGAAACATTCACATTCACTATTTTTGTAAAATATATGTAGTTCAATATATTCTTTCTTTCCTCAGCATTTTACTTTATGTCCTGGTGTAGCTGCTCCAACTGACACTTTATTACAACAGCCACAAACAAAAAGTGGCCAACCACACAAACACAAACCATAGATCCATAAAAGAATCACTATAAAAGCAATACCAACAGAATATTTATTAACCTCAAAGGTGTGTGCCGTAGCTATTGATACATGGGTTCATTTTAAGACACTGCAACATACCCTTTTGGCAGGCATATATTATTCATACATTTTAGCAGCACAATAAGCAGTTTGTAGATTTTCAGGCTGCCAATCATTGGCATTCTTTAAGTGGTCTGGCTGCTCATTGAGTGGGAGATGCAAGAGGGTGGGGTTCTCCATCACTCTTCTCCTCTTCCACTAAAAGGCTCTGACATATCTCCCTGGAGGCCTACAGCCAGTCTGGTGCTCTCTGTACACAGCTTAATGGCTGCTGTCACTGCACAACTCATCCATAATAGCCCATTCAGCAACAACCCAATTACCAGTTTTTTTTAGATAGTTCTGATATACATGTTACATTGTGTTGGTATTACACAATGGGTGCCACTGTGTTTCAATGCAAAAATTCAAAATAGTACACATGATGTATAGCCCCTTATATCTACATAGATAATTCAACATATACATTACCAACCTTGTCTTTCTGGACATTCTGGGTATATTTATTGGTTTTTACCAAATACTTTTTGATGGAAACGCAATGTCCCCTCAATTGCTGTCATCTCTCTATCGTCAGCTTAGGGGCTTGCAATGTATTTGTTGTTGTACATTAGTAGTTTATAAGTGTAATATCTCGGAGACAGGGTTGGCGGTAGTGGCTTCTCTGTAATTGTTGTTTTGTAGATGACCTCTTAACTGGACAGAAATCCCAGGCTCTATTACCAAAAGAAGACACTCTAAGTCATCCAGTGATCTGAATTCAGAGCAGTTTGCTGCCAAACCTTCTGTGTGCTGTACCCTCAAATAGCTGTCTGGGGGACTGCTCTGCACCAAATCAATATCCAGTTAATTTCAGGCCACACTCTGATCCTTCAGCAGTGGCTCATACATACAGGCCTCCTCTCTCTGGAAAAAAAACTGTTGATGAGCAGAACACCTGCTGAAACTCTGCAATCAGATCAGGACCCTGGACAAACCTGACAATGCTTTGTACATCAACGACCACGGTTCAGTCTGTTTTATTATTAGCTATTTCTTTGCTAAACAATTTGTGGTACTTTAGTATTTGACATGGCGCATAGTGGAATAGATTCAGTTTACAGCAAGTTGAAATCTTTTGGATCTAAACGGTGTAATATTGTTCGTAGTAGAGTGTATTCCTGTGAAGTGTGATGTGAAATAAATGGAATGCAGGCTGAAATCAAATCTTGATCTCATGTCTGAGAAGTCCAATAGTTCCCTATTGTAAAGTAAAAACCTTTTTAAAGTGCAGACCGAAAAGGCTCCAAGACCTACTTTATAAAGCTAACCTGTACTGTATGTTCTACATTCAACCCCTATAGTAAGTGCAACATCTTTCATTATTTGAATCAATATTTGAGTCTTTATACCAGGCCATTTCCAATGAATAGATCCAACTTCTTAAAAAGGACTCATCTGAAAGGAAGCACTCAAGCAATTAAGTTTCCTTCACCATAATTAATCAGTGAAATCCATTATTTCTGTCATCACTGTAATTCACAGTGACAACTTAATAATTACTTTCCATAATCTTGGGGAACATAGGTGGTTCTGAAGCTTTTAAATGCACTTTCTTTTCTCAAAGGGCATCTCAGCCCAACAAATTGAGTTGACTTGTTGTTGCCCAAATCGAGGGCATGTAATGTTTAAAGTCGGAACAGATAAAAGTGTAAATCCGCAAAATAGTGTGACAACAAACATCTTAAAATGTGGTTTAGGGGGTGGCCTCTAGCTCACCCAGTAAGAGCGTTTAGCCCATTTAGGCTAAATTTAGGCATTTAGGCTAATTAAACCAAGGATCTTGGTTCAAATCTGACCAATGGCCTTTTGCTGCGCGTCATCCCCCATCTCTCTCTCCCCCTTTTCCTGTCCATCCACTGTCACTTATAAAGGGAAAAGCCCCCCAAAAAGAATCTTTAAAAAAAAAAGGTTGCTTTCATAACTGAGAAGTTTGGTCTGTTTGAACTGAATAGATCCACCGTGGATGCAAGGTATTTCCATTTTTAACTAAACTTGTGTTGTCTATCTTCTGTAGTTTTTTTCTGTGTGCTTTTAAGCAATCTTCTTTACCACTTGTGGAATAAAACTTTATATGTATATACATCAGTTCTGGACTCCAAACTCAGTACCTTCGTTACCAACGCTGCTGCAGAAAAACAAGTACTCGGTTCTTGTGACATCATTAGAGTTTGGTTCACTTCAGGTGAAAGGTGATCAGTATAGGAGCATTTACTAGCCTGCAATGTCAACCTTGCACACAATTTACGGACCTGAATGTGATTTAAGGTATTTTTTTTAAAATCTTATTTTATTTAACCTTAATTTAACCAGGTAAGCCAAAGTAGAATGTATTCTCATTTGCAATGATGACCGGGATGATAACCTTTAAATCCATAACCTATTATGACCATACATTGCTCGTCGTCTGTGTAACAACATATCATCTCTCTCTCTCTCTCTCTCCTTTACTCGCTGTCTGTCAGCTGCTCAGATTGTTCGCCTTCTTCTAATATAGTAGAAACACTAAAATTCAACAAGTTTGCAACTTTTTACCCCTGAATCGCATTGAGTCAGAAATATGAGCATGAAAGCGACTAAATGATTAAGCACAATGTTAGAGTGAATTTGGAGAAAAAGGATTATTAGATTAGATTATAAGTAATAATAATTACACAGCATTTAATCACGATTCTTTCCTTGGAACAAAATTCCTCTCAGATTTATTTTGAAAAATGATGTACAGATTGAGTTATGAGGCTGCAGGGACACATTTAGAGACGTATTTTTATTTCTGAGTAAAATAAAGTTTTTATTCTATTCATCATAATGGTAAATTCACAACTTTGTTATTGCATTATTTGAACCCCAAAAAGACAAAGTGTTTGTATTAAATCTCACAATAACAGATTTTGTTTGCAGATATTTGATATCATTCAACATTTGTCATCATCATCTTACAAGAAAATACTGCAGCATCAGAGTGACTTTCTGTTGGAAAAATATTTTTTTGATTGATAATCCTTGCCCTAAATGCATGGTGCGACAGAGGCTAATGGGGTGAAGCGAGAAAAAAGCAGGATGGGGAGAAGGAGCAATAGAAAATGATGAATCTAGCCCAGCTGTTTGCCAAGGCAGGAGGTTTCTGGAACTATTGCTGATATGAAGTCGGCTTGGATGTCATCCAGGAGAATGTTATTTATGACAACAGCAGCAATCACTCGCTCATCATCAGATGGAGAAGAGTCTTCACAAGGCAACAGCAGAATTAACTAAAGGCAAAGAGTTCAGGGATTTAGGTGATTGAAGCCAACTCCATTAATTACACTTATATTTCCAAATACCGCATCCACTTTAGCAGCGTGTGTCTCTGAGGGTGTGGTAGTGTGTGAATGTTTGTGGGCAGATAACAAATAATCTGTGCAGTTCTATTTTCAAAGTACAGTTCCTGTGTTTATCTTAATACAAACTCCATTAATGTTGTTTGTGTAATATGCTGACTTTGATGTATTGTTACATATGCACAACTCCAACAAAAGAAAAATTCCTCAGACAAATGGTTCATATTTGGAAAAACTATATATATATATATATTTATATATATATATATATATATATATATATATATATATATATATATATATATATCTTGTTCCCTTTCCTTTTTTTACCAGACTTTGTTGCCATTAATTCAGTTAATTGATTAAGGGTAACCCCCAGTTCACCATCTGCTCTTAAAATAGAAAGACACTTACTGAATTTTAACTGATCCACCTATGATTTAGTCATAAAACTATTTCCCATTGCGAGCATCTTAATATCAACAAGTCTGTTATAATGTTAAACAGATTATGTGTTTTTAAGAATCTAAACACAAACCCAGCTAAAATAATTCTGATTGGATGACTGCTGTTACACTGTCCCTTTAGAGAAATGAAGGAGTCCTTGTAATATAAGGCTTGCTCTCTGCCGCCGAGCCAACTAAAATAACTGCCTTAATTTATACTCAGTCATGCTTTCAGATATTAGGGAAGACAGTGCGGCATATTGGTTTTTAATAAATACTAGTCCCTCTGGTTTTCTCTCTCTTCCCCTCTTTCTGCACCTTCTTCTACATTGAGCTGTTGAATGCACGGTTAGGGATTTATTACACATTTATTTTCAGTCACGTGCATGCAGAATTTCTTTTCCCCCTGTGCGTGTTTGATTTAAACAACATGAATAAACATGTCATGATGATGTACCAGAGTTACGGTAGTGTCACTGGTTCTTTTTCAGCTTTATGAATTAGCTTGCATCACATTAGTAGATATTGTGTGCTGGCCATTAGTACCAACAGAAGACACTTAAAAGACACTTAAAACATGAGATCCTTTCAAATGCACCTGTGTTTAAGCGTGTACAATCTATGACCTCACTTTTGTAAAACCAGTAAAATGCCGTTATAAAGAATTAGAACAAGTCATTTCTATTTTCTGCACTGTTTGTTTACAGCATGTCCATCTAGGGCCAAAGTAGACTACTCTAGATGGTGTCCACTGATAACTGCGGTGACATACAAAACATTAGGCACCAAAGAAATTGCATTAACTTGGCTAGTGAACGATGCTTCCTGTTAATGGTTCTCTAGATGTATAAATCTGATGTCCTATGTTCAGGTCCTGTAACACAATCCTGAGTAATACAAATACACTAGGGACTTTTCCCAGCAAGCTTTGTCCTATTTTGCACCATTAGTTTTTTTGTAAAGCAGTCTCTGCCTTTTGATATCTTTACTGGTAAAGGAAGGTAATTGTTTTGGCAGAGCAGGATGCATTTAATCCCCAGTTTTCCATCATGTTTACATTTCTCACTGCACCACAGGGATGTTTTGCAGCACCAGTGGATGTAGGTTTGATGCAATTTCTGTATTCTTTGCAGCATTTTATGATTATGCATATAAATACAGCACGTTTACATTTACATTTACATTATAAATATAAATATACTGTATATAAAAATGTAAATCTGTGCAGTGATATTAAGTAGTCAGGCTTTTTAAAAATTCTATAATAAATAAAGCTTTTATCTGTCGTTTTTAGGTTATTTTAATTGCTTACAGCAGCAACCTCAGCATTAACAGCCACAACATAAACTTGTCCTTAAACTTAGCTTCTTCAGCAAAAGTTGTCATAAAGTATATTACCCTACCTGAAAGCTAAACTTTACTGTGGACACAAAATAATACAGCTTTAACTAGAATTTCCTGAGAGCAGGCTATGTATGCTTTTTGGTGTTACACCCCCAAAAGAAGCAATCCCATATCCTTGCATGTAGTTGCAAACAAAGATAATTCACATGTGCACCGCTGTCAAAGGTCAGTATTCGGTATTCAAACAACAAAGCACAACAGGCTGTGGAGCCTCCATAGGTGTTTTTTTGGAGGCATTTGATTGGTTGTTTTGTTTTACAAAGCAAAGATGAACCTTTTTTCATTTTTCAAACAGACAAGCATTTTGATGGCATGTCTGCATTGAAAGAAATGTAGCTTTTGTATGATTTGGGATAAAAAAAACAAAAAAACTAGTTGTTCTATTTCGTATAGGCTTCGCCCTCTAAGGGCTACGCTATTGGGTTTATCCCTTCGCGCATGCGCAGTCGTGAAGATTTTCTTTCCCGCCCTAGCGTCCAGCTCGGGCCTCAACTACGTCCGCATTTACTGCATATATACAGAGCGACCCGTTGTTCGACTCCCACTTTTTCTTCAAAGCTCACGCAGTATGAAGACAAGTTCCAGTGGTGCTCGCGTCTGACCCTCCTGCCAGACCGGCTACATCCTGCCGCCGGCCCTTCACCCCCGCTGCGGGACCTGCCTCGGCGCCGTTCTCGCCGGCCAGCTCTCACCCGGCACGCCTCCTGCCATTTTTGCGCCCGCCTGTCATCTAAAGAGCTAACTGACAGGCGGAGCTCTTCTGGTCTTGCCAGGCTTGCGGGCAGGAACGGGAGCAAGGCAGACAGACGAAACAACCGGCGCACACTGGATCCGCGGCGGACGGCGTCTTTCGACGAGCATGAGTCCGCTGGCTCTGTTCTCCTCGGACAGCGCCGCCGTTACGGTCTTCTTTTTTTTTTTTTCCCCTCCTTACCCTTAGGAGGAATTGGGCCTGGAGACGGCGATCGACGCTCTCCCACGGAGCTCTCTCCGTCTCCCGAACGGCCAGGGGCACCGCCGAGCGGCCTTCCCCTTTGCCTCAGACGGCCCCAGCCTCCACCGCCAAAGCTCCCCTCGCTGATCTGCCGGGGAGGCAGAGGACGGCGGCAGAGCGGAGAGGCGTAGCACTCCCGATGGAGCTGCCAGCCCCCGCTCGCGGCCTTTTTGAGCGGGGATGTTAAGCTCCGGAGCCGCCCCCTTCACGGGCCCCACTCTGGCTGCGCTTCACAGAGCTTCGGCCGGGTGGCTTTTCTCCCAGCCTGGGAAACTGAAGGCTCCCGTCTCTCGCTACGCCCCGTTTACTCGGGCTCAAGGCGACACGGCTGCGGGGTTTCCCAGGGGCTGGCAGCACAAACAACGTAGCCCACCGCCATCCTCACCCGGATTACGGTGCCCACGGTGGCGCTGTCCAGGGTCATGGCTTGGCAGACTGGCCCAGTGAAACACCTGGTTCCACATGCCTCAGCTGACCGCGGCAGTTAGACGCTAGTTTGGCGTCTGTACGGCCCCTTAGCTTCAGAAGGGCTTTTTCGGCACGGTCACCCTCCGCAGCAACAGCCGGCACCACTCGGCCGGCGGGCTGCACGAGGTCGAGACCCATGAGAGCGGCCCCACCTGGTCCAATCCGCCTCCCAGCCACCCAGCAAGCAGCAACGACGTTGGCTGGACGAACGCGGGGATCGTCTGTCTTCGGCTGGAGTTGGAAACACAACGGCATGTTAGAGGGCCACTACCTCCCATCTTAACAGTCGTTTTTTCCCCTCAACCAAACAGCCCTTGTTTGCTCTGAACACACGCGCTGATATGACAGTCGTTCCCCAAACAAGCACACGTAACCGCTGCCGCATCGGGCGCCACAGCTCCCTCGTTATGCCGGCAGCGGGAATCGCGCCCACCATTGTGATGACGCCGCTCAATCAACCCCCTCCCCACGGCGATGCCGGCGGGATGAGGGACACGTTAAGAGAAAGAAAGAAAAAGGAAAAGGCCGAACAGCCCCTGTTTGCTCTAAACAAGATGCTGTTATGACGTCGCTCCCCACACAAGCACACACCAACCGTCGCCGCAGCGGGGCGCCATTGCGTCGCCGCGACGGGGCCATTGCTTCCCGCTGCGCAGACAGCGAAATGAGCGTCCACCCACGGTGGGACACGCTTGTCCACCCACCTCCCCACGGCGATGCCGGCTGGCGGGGTCGGTTAACCCAGTACCGCTCCCGCCCCACACGGCGGCGACCGGCCACTGCCCTTTCGAAAAGCCCTACCATGTGGGCGACGCGACGCGATCACTCGTCTCGCCCAGCGCGGGATGGTCTCTGCGCTCCCTGCCTGCCATGTCGGTGAACAACACTCAGACATGTGCTCGCCCGCTGTCAAGGCAGCGCGGCATGGATTGGCTTGACTCACATGGACTCGTGGATGTCAAAGCTGATAACACGGGGTTACACACTCCAGTTCGCCTCCCCCCCCACCCCCTTTCGCGGTGTGTTGAGACGACGGTCCTCATCCCGGCAGAGTCAGACGCAATGACGTCAGAGC
Organism: Etheostoma spectabile; assembly: GCF_008692095.1. NCBI lineage: Eukaryota > Metazoa > Chordata > Actinopteri > Perciformes > Percidae > Etheostoma > Etheostoma spectabile. The sequence goes on from NC_045733.1 coordinate 12,806,679, forward strand.
TAGAAGGTTTGCTGACGAGCGAGCTACTTCCCGCGTCACTCCAGGGGAGAAAACGGGGGTTTTTACTCTCGCTTTCTCACCCCAAAGAAGTCAGGAGGACTGCGTCCCATGCTCGACCTGTCAAAATTCACACCGTATGTCATGGAGCGCCCCTTCCACATGCTCACCATCAGGCACGTGTTGGAAGTGTGCGCCACGACAAATGGTTTACACCCGTGGATCTGAAAGACGCTTACTTTCACATCCAATCATTCCCAGGCACAGGAAATTCCTGCGCTTCTCCTTCCAAGGGACTCACTACCCCCGCACCTTTCCCAAGTGCATGGAAAGGCGCTCCACCCTACGGGAGAGGGGCATCAGAGTCCTCTTTTTTTGGACGATCTGCTCATTCTAGCCCCTCTCGGAGCAAGCGGCGCTGCACACTATGGAGGTTCTGCAGCACCTGCAAACGCTGGGTTTTGCCATAAATTGGAAGAAGAGCGCCCTTGTCCCCGCACAATCGGTAGTTTACCTGGACGTAGACATGAACTCGATCAGCATGAAGCCAGGCTGTCAGCCAAGCTCCAATCAGACCTGGCATACTGGGGAACCCCCAAAGCCTGTCTTCCGGGTTCCCCTGGGCAGGGACATCATATGTGACGGGTGTACACAGACGCGTCCCTCACTGGCTGGGGGGAATGTGCGAGTCACAGGTGTTGGGAGGGGCCTGCCTCCTCCCCCTCTCCCTCACTAAACTGCCTGGGCTGTCCACGGTGTTTGAAGGTGTTGAACACTTTTCACCAGGGTGACGGGAGGTTGTTGTAGTACGACGGACACATCGCGGCGGCGGCGTTCATAAACCGCCAGGGCGGCATACGCTCAGCCCGGCTGTTAAAATAGCCAGCGCCTCCTGCTGTGGGCGCACAGCCACCTGCTGTCTCCAAGGCATTTTATATCCCCGGGTTTTTTGAACCGGCGCCGACTTGATGTCGAGGGGGGGCCCTCCCACAACGATGGAGATTGAATCCCACTATCGTTCAAACGTTATGGACAGGTTCGGGGAAGCGGAGGTGGATCTGTTCGCTTCACGGAGAACACACAGTGCACACTGGGTGTTTTTTCCTGAGCGCGCGGACAACCCTCCCTCGGCGTAGACGCCTTTCCCACAACCCCGCCCTGGCCCAAACCCTCCTATATGCTTTTCCCCGGCCCCTCTGATCCCTCGCCTCCGGAGCGCGTCCAGGAGGAGGATCCGTTAACTGTTCTGGTGACCGGAGCGCACAGCGCGTCCTGGTTCCCAACCCTCGTTCAGCTGCTGTGGCTCCCCCCTGGCAGATTCCGTGGCGGGGAGCACCTCTATCGCAGCTGAACGGTGCGATCTGTCCCCCCCAGTGATAATCAGAGACTGTGGGCTGGTTGCTGAGCGGGAGCGCTTACAGAGATTAGGCTTGCCCCCCGCCGTGGTACGCGCCATCCAGGGCTCCAGAGCCCCCCTCTACCATAGCAGGCTACGCAGGGCGCTGGTCTGCCTTCCACGCTGGTGCACAGAGAGGGCCGCAGATCCCACATCGTGTCCCCTACTCTCGTGCTGACGTACCTACAAACTCTTGGATAATGATTTGCTCCGTCTACAGTCAAAGCATACGCAGCAGCCATCTCATCCTGTCACGAAGGTTTGGTGAGAGGACAGTTTTTGCGTATCCCCGGTGAAGCGTTTTCCTGAAGGGTTAGGCGTCAAAAACCGGCTGTTCGCCCCCTCGCCCCCAATGACCTAGCTCTGGTGCTGCGGCTCTGGGGAAGCCCCCCTTTGAGCCTTTGGCACAGGCTTCGCTCAGAATGCTGTCGCTTAAGACAGCACTTCTCCTTGCCCAACGTCGGCCAAAAGTGAGTGATTTATGCGCACTGTCAGTTCTCTCCGTCCTGCCTCTCTTATTAGAGGGGATGGAGCGCAGCCACCTTACGGCCAAATCCCTCCTTCACACCGAAACTTTATCTAGTTCTTTTCGGTCGAGGGTGTTTTCCCTCGAGGGTTTTTTTTCCCCCACCTCACGCTAACGATGCGAGGAGGCTTCCCACCGTTGTGTGTCCGGTGCGCGCTCTGTCACAATACTTTTACGCACGCAAATATCAGGAAAACTCAGCAGTGTTTGTGCATTATAGAGAACACTCCCAAGGTTCAGCCCTCAAAACAGGCGTCTGTCTCGCTGGCTGTGCAAGGCTATTACCCAGGCTTAATCTCGGAAGGGAAGCCCCCCCAAGACATTCGGGTCACTCTACGAGGGCTTTGACGGCGTCTGCGGCTCTATTTAAAGCATGGCGTAGCCACATTTGCGCGGCAGCTTCTTGGGCTTCTCCGTGCCCCTTCATCCCTTTTATCTGCGAGATATGTCTGAATCTTCCATATCTCATGCGTTCTGTCCACAGTCAGTGACGCGTAATGCCGCGCTGAATGTGCTTAAAAAAAAAAAAAAAAAAAGCGGATGCCTTGTTGTCGCCAATCTCCTTCACGCCTAGTGCTGCAATGACCCTCTCCTGTCTCACCCCTCCTGTATCTGGGTATTTCTGTGAGACACAGCTCTTATCTAATACGTTGTCATAATCATGTTGCATGCATAGGTAATCATGTCTCTCCGTTGCATGCGCGACAGTCAATCACGCTTAACCCCCCTTAATCATTGTACTACTGCATCATATTGCGGCCTCATGAACCTTTCCGCCACGCCATTGGCAGGGCAGGCTTTGTCAGAAGAATGACTCTGACTAGCCTCTGTAAATTGTTGCTGGGGCAAGTGTTGCATGTTTGGCTTGTGACCTTGTGCCGCAGGTGGCATTGACTACATCAGCTTCGCCCTAACCCAATAGTGCCCTTAGAGGGCGAAGCCTATACGAATAGAACGTTAGTTACTTTGGTAACTCCATTCTATTAGTATAGGCGAAGCCCTCTAAGGTCCGGGCCACCTGCTCCTAGAACATTAGTTGAAGAAAAGCTGATGTTTTGGGAGTCGAAAACGGGTCCGCTCTGTATATATGCAGTAAATGCGGACGTAGTTGAGGCCGAGCTGGACGCTAGGGCGGGAAAGAAAATCTTCACGACTGCGCATGCGCGAAGGGGGCTACGCCTATACTAATAGAATCTGGAGTTACCAAAGTAACTAACGTTACCATGTGAAGCTTCATTTGCTCTGGCAGATATGTCCGGCCCCCCTCACATTCAGACAGATTTTAAGCCAACCCAGGCCCTGGGCGCACCAATAACAACTGTTTATCTCACATGGGGCATGTGTAAGACCATGACTGACAGAGGAGTGTCATGCTTACCGGACATAGCTGGCCGGACATTACCGAACATAACTGGCATACTGTGTCCAGCGCCAGGCTCATGAAACTCAATCAAACTGTCAAATTAGGTGGCGCTGATCAAATATACATCAGAAATCTGTTGCTATATTCCGTATTTCTCACCTAAAAGGTTTTCATAAACACATTTTAGTGTTCTCTTTAGCTGTAATTTGAGAAAGTTTGTGACCAGGCAGCCAATTCTTTTTCTGCTTAAAAACAAACCAAGCACCTCCACGGTCATTTGCCTGTGTCGCTCAGCGCTACGTCGTTACATTGCTTTGATTGGTCGTGAGTCACGTTTTGTTGCTCTGATTGGTTGTAGTTCTATTCAATTGCGTGCAAAGTACTTTTGGTCTGCGTTGTCATTGATGTCTCTTGTAAATCGAAAATAAACTGAGAGGTTCCCGAATAATACACATTTGCAAATTAGTCTGGCCATGCCTGAATCAATTGTGCTGACAGACAATCTTTTACTGCCCAAGCATCTTTAAGAGCTCAAAGTGATGCATTTAAAGTTCAAGGCAGGGTTCTTGGTTCCCCTGTTGCATCTGTAAAGGTCAGTGAAATCTCTCTTCTTGAGCTGATTTAACGCATGATTTTTTTCATTCTAAGTTTCTCAGAGGAGGAAAGGCCAACCTTGTCATTGAAAAGGAGATACAAGAATGAACACTTTCAGGTGAGACTAAAAAAAGAACTGGAGATTGGCCAGGGACTATAACTTGACCCTTTCTAGTGCTGTCCCCGATGAAGAGCAGATGTCACCATCTTGGGTTTATTGGGTTCATTGACTTTTTTCTAATGGTAATATCTTCTTTTTTTAGTAACATTTAGCTTTTAAATGTGTGCACACTGGCGTATTCAAACCTTTGTGACTCAAAGAATAGAAGCATTTGGTGGGTTTCCAAACTGATCAGGACTGAATGAGACGCTCTAGAAAAAGGATACTGGCAGTTTAATTCTGATTAGTGGCTCTCTTGTGTTATGTACATAATGTAGATAAGGGGTTTTAGTGAAATGACAGAAAGAAAAAAACTATCTTGATTATTTTTCATGTTTTATTTGATTAGTTGTTTGGTCTAAGAAATGGGGAAAAAGGTTGATCAGTGTTTTCCAAAGCCCAATATGACATCCTCAAATGTCTTGTTTTGTCCACAACTTAAAGATAATGAGTTTCCTTTTAATGGAATAAAGAAACCATGCATAGTTGACAACTGCTTGATTAATTGACTAAACTTTGCACATTGAGTTTCAGTTTTGGACCAAGACAGAGTTAACAGGAAGGAAGGTATTTATTTTTAAGGAATATTGAGCCTATGAGACAGCATAGTCTTAAAGGGGAGGGAGACAAACCTGACAGGAAGATGTTCCCAATGCGTTTCGTCTTAGAATCATTACGGAAGAGGTGACAGTGCCTAAAAGACTAACAGGAAAGACTGTGAAATCTGACTGGAGGAATAAAAGATGATGTGAAGTTAAAAAAAGCCCTACTTATCATGACATGTCAAGATAATGACAGCTGTAATATTCTACAGCAGCTGTCATTAGTATTTCATTTACTGTAGTGAAATGCGTTCTTTAAGAAAAAGCAATAGACAAAGAACAATGGTCTGTCTTGATGCAAACCAAAAGAGAAATTCAGCAGTGACATTAACTATAGTGATGCATGACAAATAAAAGCCTTTGTAGAATAGTGGCAATAACCCCAAATGGTATACATTTTAGAGGGATATCCACACAGATGCTCAAAGAAGTGTCAGCTGAGCCTCAGGATTTGAAGAATTCAGTTTAAACAGTAAAATAATATTAAAGCAATCTAAAATCTTGGCAAATGACGGAGGAGGATCTGAAGCAGATGCCTACAGACGGAGCATGTGGAGCAACACAGCACAGATTCACATTCATCCAAACCTTTCACTTCTGACCCACATTTAGCCTTGTTTCAATCTCAGTGTCTAGATGTCTTTTTTCTAGTAAATCATCTAACCACTGCTGGGGGAAATATTCAAAAACCTTTGGATGTAATGCTCTGTGTCATATTTAAAATAAAACCCAGAGACTCCAGCCATGCTGACAGCTCTATGAGACTTTACAGCGGTGCTTTAAGGTAAATGCTATTTTCAGCATGCTAAAATGCTCACAACGACAATGCTAACATGCAGATATTTAGCAGGTGTTCCATGTGCCATGTCCACCATCTTAAGTTAACTTGTTAGCATGCTAACATTTGTGTTATAATAATATTTCTACCTCACATTTGCTACATGTTGATAGCAAACCAGACCTCTGAACTACAGCTTTAAAACACTGCTTGACTTTTATAATGCACCTAGTAGGAAGGCCACTGATTCTCTAATTTGCTCCTGCTTTAATAAATGAGAGGTTGCCTGCTGGCTACTGATGTGAATTACAATCAGTGGTATCTAAATTTGTCTGAGGCACGCGGCCGTGACTCAAGATATCTACTCTGCAGAGGAGGAAAGAGGATGGTGGCCTCTCA
>NC_045733.1:12812503-12812616 GCF_008692095.1 Etheostoma spectabile
TTAAACATTATTTCTGGTCCTTTGTCTTAAAACCGCTCCTCACCTGGTTTAATCCAGATACATCTGCCGTCTCATTAATCATGCCATATGCCAGCCACGCTTTGGCCCCATTG
>NC_045733.1:12812626-12815075 GCF_008692095.1 Etheostoma spectabile
TATCAAAACTTGGAGATTAGCTGAAGCATACTGCCATATAACTGGCACAGTTTTTCCCCATTTTTCAATAATACAGCACTCCTGATTGGTTGGAGGCCGATAACAGCTCCACAATGGGAACAAAGGACAATTAATTATCTAAAAGACATTTTTGGTGAGGTTGGCTTGTTACCTGATGTGTTGACACAGGCATCCAGATACATGTAAAGTAAGATGGAAAGCTGAGCAATATGAATGTCTAGATTTAGTTCACTCTAAAATACCCAGGAGATTTAACCAGGTAGAGTGTGAGTTGGGGTATTCTGGGAGACAAATCAAATACGAAAGCATTAACAGAATCTGACAAAGAGTTCCCCTCTTACAAAGAAACACACACAGACGAACTGCATCAGTGTTGTGAAATGTAGTAAAAATCTTTACATATTTATCTTTACACTAGCAGACTGTTTTTGCCCAGCTTTTTGCTTCCTCTTTGAGAAGTCTCACCCCCTCAGGTGCCTTCAAACCCTGTAATGCAGAGCGTCCCAAAAGACCCTTCTCCACCTGAGTCATTCATTTCCATGGAGATATGGTTAACTGAGTTATCACTTAATTCTGGGATTGTAACTTTGGTCAGTGTCACCCCCAAGCGTGCCATTAGTGAGCATAAATCAGAGTTATCATATTCCTCACCTTAAGTCTGGGAGGGTTAATTATGCATAACATCTTGCAGGGGCCTGTGCATCTTCTCCTGCAACTCCAAGGCAGAGCAGGTTTGGTACAAAACAAATGTAGCTTTAGTAGTCTTCCCTGACTTGGGACCTGACCTGGTCTCAATAAAGCCTAAAGTGTATAAATTGCAGCTTAATGATTTGGCACCTAGGACCATATCTCAACCTGACACATTCCCCTTTATTCATTATTAAAACCCATAAATAAATGTACAGACAGAAAATCATTTCATGATGAATAACTGCAGTTAAGCTGTGTTGCAGTTATGTACATTTACACTGCATAGGAATACACCCTAAGTCCATAAAACCTGCCATTTTTGTGAAGATTAATTTATCTGTAAGACAAGTTAACAGGAACAAATGTTCTTATTCATGTATATGTCTTGTAGGTACACACCCAGCTAAAACCATGTTGAAGCCACTTGGATATGACCCAACAAAGCTTAAAACATAACACTGACATAATTTCACCTTATTAAGTTGATATGTTTGCTTATTTACACATCAAACCGACAGAGAGCAACATTATATGTCAAAATGTCTGCCCCACTGGCCAGTAAAGGTCAAAATTGTGTTGGTCTCTACTAAATATCTGGGGAAATATTAGGCTCTTGAGCTTCAAATGCTCCACTAAGTTCACCAGCCAGCTGCTAACTGTGTCTGTCTGCTGTCTGGTGTAGGGCAGGTAGCATACAATTGTTTTTAGACAGGGGTATAAATCAAAACAGTAGTAAAGTTGTGGGCCATAAAATCAAAACAATGAGCTGAAAGATGATATAAAGCTTCACAGAGCTGAAGGGAGCTGCAGAATTGGCTGATAATTCTCTATAGGGGTGTCACTGTGTGCAGCGCCTTTAACATTACACATAATCATCTTCTATCTTGTTGATATACAAAATGTGACAATAGCCACTTAATATTTATGCACTTAATAATTTGGGTTCAGGAATACTGTGCTTATAAATACTAAATCTGTGTGCGTGCGTGCGTATGTGCGTGCGTGCGTGCGTGAGTGTGTTCCTGTTTAAACCATTCTCCACTAGTTTTGTGAAAAACAAGAATTTTCTTCTTTTCTGATTTACAAACTTTTGATCAGGCAAAAAGCAATCTCCGAGTTTAACCTACCAAATGCAACTTTCCCCTTGAGGCAGGAAGTGTGTTATTAGTCCTGCATGCCTCCACCTCAGTTGGTCAAATTCCTACCCCCACACTTGTCACTCATCTTGATGAGCTGTCTTCTTTGAAACAGGATCTATCCTGGGGAGGCTGGCATCTTTAAAACTCACATCAGTCATCAGAGAAGCAAGTAGATTGTCTGTTCTCACTTCTTCACAGGCAATCTGAAATAAAGCTGCAATGCTAGTATTCACCTTTGCTTTTGCTCAGTTTCTCTGCCACACATTTAGCATGTAGTTAGATTTTTAATACGGTTCTTATTGTTTTGACTTTAATGCACTGTCACTACCCGAGGCGAGTCAAGTGCAGATTTGAGTTGCGCATGCGTTAGTTTGCGACAAGTAGCCTAAAAGATGCTAACGAGGGGCTTCTTTAATTTCAATACAGTAAAAATGGACCTACGTACCAAAGTTTGTCCACAGCTAGCTACAAGTTAGCAATCAAACACAACAAAGGTTGTCAGTTGAATGGAGTTTTGAGGTAATGTTAGCAATCAAACAATAATAGGTAGCTAAAACATGTTTCAAATGATTTTCCATCTTCTGTTATTGTTTGTAATG
>NC_045733.1:12815085-12822713 GCF_008692095.1 Etheostoma spectabile
GTTTATTATTTCATAGATTTCACAAATTTCCGTATGACACGTTATGGCGTAAACCATTTAAATCTGAGCAAAGTCAGCCTACCGCTGGTAGAGGTATCCACAGCACAAGATGTACGCTGAAAAACAAAAACAAAAAATCTCTGTGAAAACAAAACTTCCAACTTTTCCCAGCCCTATTTTAACCCAAAGTAATTCAGTATTGCATACAAAAAGGATACATGTCATTATTATTACAGCCTTAAACTTGAATCCCTGTGGTACACAGTGGTGCAAATTAAAGCTTCATACCAGGCAAAAACAGACTGTCTATCTTCTGTATTAAAGCAATAACAATAAAGCAGGTTGGATTTCTTCTTTTCATGATGCATTTTAATACTTATTTGGGTATCTTGACTATTCCAGGACTTTGTCTTCGAGAAGTGACAGCCCACTTGTATTTGCTAACTGCTGAAGCCTCCTATAATCCTCGGCTGAACTTTTGAATGCATTTTTGCAGAGCAACGACTCTGGATTTGACCTCCCATTTCTTCCATTTCTCACAGTGAAGTTGCTCTACAAAGGTGATGCTTCACAGCCAGCATGGACGGGAGGAATGATTACAGCAACCAACAACGCTTTTATCATGCATATGGCATGTGAGTACAGTGAAAAGATAGACTTGAAAAATCTGAAACCTATTTCTTAGAAATGAATTATAATGGGTCTTATCTCATTTTGGCAACCCAGTGTTCAGAAAACACTCACAATCTAGCACAGTCTATTCACATCAATGAGTATTTTTCAATACTTTCCTCCTCAAAACATGTACCAGTTACAATGGCAAAACCTGTATGTCAGACATGTCAGTGGTTACCATGGTAATCGAACTACTGCATTAGCTTGGCATTGAAGATCTCCTGGAGGTAAATATACTGAAGTTTTTACATTACAGATGTGAGAGCAATTATGTATGGCCTGTATGTTGGTTGCAAATCTGACAGTGTGTCGTATTTACACCTGTGAGTTAAATACTACATTTATTCTGCTACTATGAATGCAGTTTGTCATGACTAAATAGTTACAGATAGAAAGCTGTTTAAGTTGTAGTTTTGTATCCTTTTATGTTGAATATTTTTCAAAGTATTTAAAAGAGTACTCCAGGATTAAAATCAATGCAGCATAAGCACACACTTTTGAAAAAGTGTAGATGCTAGATTGCACCCAATACACATATTAACGTCAACATGTGGGCTGTGGGCTTCCCTTTCTGGCATTCATTGCAGCCAAAGACTGATTCTATGTAGTGATCATTTAATGAGTCCCAGGAAAATTGAGTGGGGTCCCACTTCTTTCACCATGCTCCAGGACATACGTATATAAATGATGAATAATATATGTAAATACAATCTAAGCCCACCTATCATGAATGTGGATTGTCCCAAATTTTAAAATCTTTAGTTAAAATAAAATTTTGAAGCGTCAAACACACTTCATTTTCTGCATTCTGATACATTTTATACACCAATTTATTGTGGAAATATCTTTATTTATGTGAAAGAAAACACAACATTCAGGAGGCAGGTGTTAATTTAAAATTGAATGGAATATAATACAGTACGGGGGCTTTCACATCAGTGAACTGGGCCCGAATCCGAGTATATGTGACCCCCAATGTCTGTTTGTTTAATTAATGTCGACTTGAAAACGTGGTCTCAAGTACAGTTCATGCGTACTCCCGTATGGTTTACAACAGGTGTCAAAACCAACTGTATGAAAACATGGAAGTGGACTGCTATGTAACGTGAACATTATATGAAACTCTCAATTTAATACTGATGCCACTACATTAGACTGTACAGTTAAACTGAAAACACATTAGCGCTAGCTTCACAGCAAAGAATTTGTTATGTGTAAACCGGTTGTGGGTGAGAGGGAAATTGAAAGCTGAAAGACAAAGAGATTTTGGTGCTGATGATTTTTGGCGGTGCCCAAAAGCTTTGGGTGCACCAAAAACTCCTCTATGCAGCAAAAACAGTGAGTTAAAAATGCACACACAGGGGCACCGGGTAGCTCACCTGGTTGAGTGTGCGCCCTATGTGCAAAAGCTGAGTCCTTACTGCAGCAGCTGTGGGTTTGATTCTGACCTGCAGCCCTTTGCTCCCTGTCGATTTTCCTCTCTCTCCCTTTTCCTGTCCTAAAACTACACAACTGGACATGCTTTAGCAGCAATGTGATCAGCAATTTGGGAGGAATGAACAACATTGGCAACCAAGATTACAGGTTTTTTGTGTTCACATCGACATGTGTATCGGATGCACTATAGCTACAGCGGTCTGGTGAGCTCTCTTCTGTATAACTCCACATCCCAAGATATCTTTAATATTCTAACTTGAAAGGTCAAATATGATACAGCAGGGACCAAGATATCCTGAATTTGAGTCCCTAGTGCTGGTCAGAACCTAAAACACAGGATCTCATTGTTTTTGCAAGGTGAGCACTTCTCCCCAGGGGCGTGCCTGCTTGGATCTTGGGGGTTTCAAGTCACGTATAAAAATGCACATGATGTGATCATCAAGTTCAGGTTTTTTATTCTTATCATGTGCGCAACAATTACAGAGAAGAAAGTTGTTGGCAATGGAGATCTAAGGCCTTAGGCACAAGTAATTGCAAAGTCTGAATCTGAGACAACAAATAGTGGAAGTTACATTTTAGGGTTAAAATATAAGCTTTAATAAAATATAAATGAAGTAATATCCATAAGTAATATCAATATGTGTAGACTAATTGAAAAACTGAATTTGAACAGGAATGTGGTAAATGTACAAGCACAATGAGAATTAATAAATATATATGCACAGCGGTGTAAACAGTTTGTCTAATATTAAGTAAAGTGTATAAAGGTTAAAGCAATGGTTTAATAGACAAGTGCTCAGGAGTTCAAAAGTATTATGGCCCGCAGGATAAAGCTGTCCCTGAGCCTGTTGGTGCGGGAACGTCTGCCAGACGGCACTTGGCAAAACAATTTGTGACTGGGATGATTTGGGTTTCCGATTATTCTGTTGGCATTTCTTCTTACATTGCTTGTAGAAGTCCTCCTAAATGGCAGCTCCATCCTGGTGATGTGATGTTCTGTTTTAACCACCCTCTGTAAAGCCTTGCGGTTGAGGGTGGAGCAACTGTCGTACCAGGCTGGGATGCAGCCAATCAGTGTTTTTTTATGTCTTTTTCATAGGGTGTTATCAAACTACTCTCAATGGTGCACCTGTAGACGTTGCAGAGTATCCAAAAGTCCAAGTCCATGTCAGCCTGCGGAAGAAGAAGTCTTGATGGAGTTGGTGTGGTGAGTCCAGGTCAGTTCCTCACTGATGTGAACCCTGAAGCTGCTGATTCACATACATTCATACACTGTGGCCGAGGCTGCCATACAAGGTGCCACCTGCTCGTCAGATTTATACTCCGATGCGCAGCATCGGGGGCAACTCGGGATTCAGTATCAGGGCCAGGGATTGAACCACCAGCCTTCCAATTGGCAGGCAACCGCTCTACCACTAAGCCACAGCTGCCCCCTGAAACTAAGGGGGTTGATTGCCCATAAACAACCCCTTTAGTTTTGCTTGCATTTAGATTGTTATTGTCCTGGCACCAAAATGTCAAGGTTCTGACTTCCTCTCTGTAGGCTGCCATTGATTGCTAGGCCAGTGACAGTCATGCCGGCAGCATACTTAAAGACTGTGTTGGATCTGGGTGTGGCCACGCACTTGTGCGTAAACAGGGAGTGTAGGAGAGGGCTGAGCATGCAGCCCTGGGGTGCTCCGGTGTGGTGGTGAGGCCTCTCTCGACAGCCTGGGGCCTGCCCATCAGCAAGCTTATTGAATCACAGAGGGCAATGTTGAGCCCCAGGTCTCCAAGCTTGATGACAAGCTTGGGGGCATAATGGTGTTGAATGTTGAACTGTCAAACACGTATTCCTCTAGTACAGGTGGGATAGGGCAGTGTGGTGGGCGCAAGTGATGGCGTAGCCTTAGATCTATTTGGTCAGTATGCTAATTGAAGTTGGTCCAGTGAGTCAAGGGTCAGGTTTGGCAAGGGGGGATGAAGGATTTGACAAACAGCTCAAAGCAATTCATGATGGTGGAGGTGAGTGCTGTTGGGCGTGAGTTGTTCAGGCAGAGGGTTTTGGTCTTTTTTGGAATAGGGACAATGATGGTCTGCTTGACACAAGAAACATACATTAGCTCATATATTAGGCATCTCATTTTGATGTTGTGCATGATTAATTATCATCCTCAGCCACATTCTGTGTAATTTATCAGACCTTATTTACAATAAGATACAGATCCTTAATTAGTAAGCCATAGGACATCATTAATTAGCTCAAAACAATTTTTATTCCAGGAAAACAACCACCTAAAACTATTTTGAATTTATGATACTTAAAAATGGTTCACGCTGCAACAATTTGAATAATTTACCAAGGTTTAAATGGTTATCAGAGTATATGAAGTGTTCTGTTGCGGATAAGAGGAAACAAAGTTGCCCTGACACTGCGGCATGTTAAACTGGCATATTTGATTTGACTAACAGTGTAAATACAAAGCATAGTCAGTTCATATGTCTGGTGCCTCAACCAAAGCCGACCCCAAAACTAAGAAAGGTCTTGAACAAATAGGTGATTCTGGTCTGCTTGTTTATTCTGCATAATGCCTGTCAACGATGGATTGATGCTGCTCTGACATGACCTTTTCCATGTTGTGTGAAAATGATTAAGGGATGGGCATACTGTGATTTAACATTTGAGCCAGCATGCACATTATTGATTGTGTCTTCACATCGAAATCATTAGCCAGTGCAGACGTCTTGGAATGCATTTGATTCTATTAATATAACTTTTCATTCATCAATGCCTTTTTTTTACAGGCATTATTACTATATATAAAATTCATGTGTATTGTTTAAGGTAAATGTAACATACATTATGGTGAGAATATATTTATGTGTATATTGGTGAAAAAGATTTTCAACATACATACCTGGCATTGACACCGCAACAAATCAGAGCTTTGGTGACTGAAGAAAATAATAAAAAAAGAAAATAATTTAGTGACCAGACTCTCACAATACGACTGTTGCTATTATCTGCATCTAAGTAACAGTAAATTACAATAAGGCATTAAATGGTGTTGAGTACACTGGCACAACATTGTAATCACATTTTTTTCTCAAAACAAGAGCAGTGATGATGGATGATGTGAATTGATCACATTTCTCCTCTTACTATACTTTCCCCCCTGTTTGTATTACTCATTGCACTCTCAGACAGGCCTCATGGCTGAGTTGGGATGCACCTTTGAATTATACTATTGGAAATCATTTACTTTTTAAAAGTTCTGCTGCTAGACTCAATGATGCATCCCGTTCAACAACAGAAGAATAGCACTAAATCAATTACAAAATTAACACCATTGTACGCCATGTGATGAAAGTAAAGAACTAGAAAATGTTTTTTTATGGTTTTCTGTCTAAATGGGGCTTTTCTACTTTGGTTTATGTGCCTGAAATGATAAGATTCTCCTGACAGAGTATCTTGGTTTGATTGTAGAGGTAGGATGAGGAGCCTGAACTGCTGCTCTGTGAGTTTAAAAAGTGCCTGTTAAGGTGATTTGGGCATATGATTATGATGTCTCAATGACTCCTCCATGTGGAGATATTCCAGGCATATTGAACAGGATGGAGGCCCTGGGACGTGCCAGAGATATATCATATCCAGGATTACAGGGTCTGGGAATGCAGATATCACCTAGGAGAAGCTGCATGACATTGGCTGGGAAAAGGGATGACTAGGCTACTCTGTTTAGTCCCCTGCTACCGTGACACATTTTTGGATAAGTGGAGTAAAATATAGAGATGGATGGATCCTTTTTGTCCCAACACACATGCTTGTTCATGGCTTTAACACCAACGGTTTTCTAAGTTTGAAACATGCACACATACAATAAGTGCCTATAACCCCTTTTAAAATAGCTATGTTTTAATGTGTTTTAACATTAAAGTTGTTGCCTAATGGACAAACAAAAATAATAATTTTTTTTATCAACCTTGCATTGCTTTTGCTCTGGTATATTTGTTTTCAGTACAGGCATCAAAAAGCCACGATGTTCTATCTGACAAAAAAAGTTGCACATACAGTATTTGTCTTAAACGTCCATGAATTATAAGTACATGATTAATTATTCATCTCTTTGCTTGCTGTGCTAATGTGAACAAAGTGACCTTATTCTTCCTCTGCTTACGGTGTACTTCATACACAAGCTTTGACATTGCATGCCACACTATATAGACCATGTAGTGATTTTTTAAACTGCAAACAATATTCAGTGGTTGGCTTGTTTCCTTTAATACAATGACTTGTTCTTTTTATGGTAATGCATCCTATTGTTTTTGTAGTAAGTAAGTAACCCGTTAAGTAAGAATTGGCCAAAGATGGTTTTGTTTTCCCTTATGTCTGACTATGTTTCTTTTCCTATTAGATCCATGCAGATCCATCAGTGAGATGTCTGTATCCATCCATTCATCCATCCATCTACAGGTTAAGATAATGGCGTCAGTTAGCTGTATGTCCTCTTAATGACTCGTGTGTAGATCCTCTATTGATTTTGATCGATTGGTCGATCTATCTTTAGGTCTAGCTCTCTGTCTTGGTATGTATTCAAAGTTAAAATAAAACTTTGGCACATTAAAAATCCTGAAATCAAATTTTTGAAAATGAACACTGTTTTGTGAAGCAGCAGGCCTGCATAGTGAAAGCTCAGTTGTCCCTGTGGTGCACTGGAGTATGAGTCATGATGAACCTCATGCTGACTCCTCGTTGTGAGCTATCGATCCACTAGCAGGATCACCTTCTGGCCATCATGTCTAGGCCTCATTAGCAAGGGCTTATTAGCTGAGTAGGGTTGTTACAGTGCTCTGCAGATGAAACCAATGGTGAATGGGGAAAACACATTTGATCTTGGACTTTCATGCCTTACTGGCATCGCCTTTCTAAATAGAATATAGGTAATTTAATAGAGCCTAAAAACATCTTGGCTGCCATGAAGGAAAATCTATGTGGGCTGATCATTCAAACAAAAAACATATAAAAGCAGAGAAGGAGGCATCATGAATCAATTACAAATTTATTTGAAATTTGTGAAGATTACATCTGTTAAAAAAAAGAAGAAGAAAAAAGAATTGCGGTGCAAATTTTAAACGGCCTAGGGCGTAATCAACTTTTGATTTCACTTGTTTGACCTCAGACAACAGTAGGTCTTTTTAGTTTATTTATTTGAAAAGGTTTTCTTTTTTTATTTGGTTATTTCTATTTGGGATTTTCTTCAACAATCTATTCAACCCTTATGTTGTCTTCCAGTCAAATATGGAAATCAACACTTTTTCTTATGTTTTTATCCCTTTTTTAACACTTTTCTAACTTATTAACTTTAATTATTTTTGGAATTTATGGTCTATAGACCTCAATTATAGGAAATTATACCTAATGTTTGAAATGTTTAGAAAAGCAGAAATTAGGAATTATTTAGACCAAAATTTTAGGGATGTATGTTGAAGGATAATCACAGACTGGAATATGTCAACTTTTAATCAATACTATTTCA
>NC_045733.1:12822723-12824217 GCF_008692095.1 Etheostoma spectabile
AATTGTTTTTTTCAAATGCTATAAAATTGAATAAGACACCCCAAAATTCATGAAAGTAGAAAGTTGTACTTGCCAAAGAGCGTTGTCTGGAATCAATCTTGTTATTTGGGGTTATTACAGTTGGTTAATTAAAAAGAACCAGGATATAGGAAAACGGGTCAATTTGACCCGAGGTCAACATGAGGGTTAAGATAAAATGTAATTTAAGTTGCACTTTTGAAAAGACACATAATTCTGTTAAAATAATCATGAGAAAATCATTTGGTGAACTTAAATTGTGAAGCGTTTTGAGTTTTGAACTGTGAGTTGACTGTATCGTTACATCCCTAAAAACAGGTATTATAGTCATTATAGCCCTCTCTCATAGACCATCTATCACTTTTTGTAAAACGTGAATGCATATTGTGAAAAAAGCTTTTCATTTGACTTTTTTGGTTCATTTTCTTTCCCCTAAATTTATATATAGACATTCTATACTATATTATTGGGTTGAAAAAACCTAATTTTGCAAAAAGTTGTTTATTTTTCTTAACTAACTTTGTTGTATTAAATTAAATTTGATTTAATTTAATTCATTCATTAGTTCATTTTTTACACAATGCCTGAGGAAATTTATTTCACATAGAACAAAGTTAAACTATATTGCCAGTAACTTCACACATGTAGAAAATAGAGAAATTAATTAGTCACAATTGTTTAAAAGAAGAAGAAAACAATTTTTGAACCATCTCTAAATAATCATCAAATGTTTTATTTCCAGTCACTGCTGCTCTTCACAGTCCTCCGTAGACAAAAACTGATTTCCCTCCTAATCTTATTAAACAAAGGCCTTGTATTAAAAGAAGAATGTGAAGCTAAATTAATTTCATCTTCCATTTCATTTAAATCTCACAAATGACAGAATCTGTTTTCCTCAGCAGCACCAAGATAACGTCCAGCTCAGACACAGAGGATAATATCCTCTGTCTGCTTCAGACCCACAGAGACCCTTTGTCTTGTGGTATATCTAATCTAATTATCAAAACAAAGGTCATTTTTACACATCATATTGTGGTGTCTCTGTATTCATATCTGATTATTTAATCTACACTAAAAATAAAAATAAACAAAATAAAGTAGATATTTTATTATTAAGTTATGAACTGTCTTAACATTAAACAACATATTACTAAACACAAAAAAAACATTGGATAATTAAGACCTATTATAAATCTTATAATTTACTACCTTACACAGATTTCCATAAAATCTAACTTAATGACCATTGTATAAGTTCATTAAAACTGCATCACTGATTGGGGCTGATTGTTATTATTATGATTTAAACATTTTAAACTTATTTTTGCTAAAATAATCTACAACAATATTTAAAACATACTTCACTACTGTGCAACTACTGAAAAACAACCAAGAAGTGCCACTAACAGCCCCAAATGAACTCTGGAGTACACAACGATAAAAACAGAGTGACAGAGAGAGAGAGAGAGAGAGAGA
>NC_045733.1:12824227-12836744 GCF_008692095.1 Etheostoma spectabile
GAGAGAGAGAGAGAGAGAGAGAGAGAGGCAAATGCACTGCAACTTAAGAAAACACATGCAAATAGACAAATTAATAAAGATGTTTTCTTAATTTTCTTGTGTTTTGTGTATTTGCTTGTGTTTTTTTGAGTTGCGGTACTTTGTCCCTGTTGGTCGTCGTACACAGTCTCAAAACACTGGTTAGAAATTTGTTATGACACAGACTTTTGGGAAAAAATGAACATGAAACCTATAAATGACTGCTACAGCGTAGTTGTAACAGTGCTGTGAGGAGAATCTAATTTAATCCAACATGTATTACTAGCAAGCTAAATCATCAGACTCCCTGATGTCAAAATCAAAAGATGTGCATTGTTTAACACTAATCCAAAACAATGTAAAAGTGCCAAAATAGCAAGAGATCAGCAAGGTGCCAGCCCAACCACAGGGCCGGTGTATCCAGATCATTCTGTCTTATGTGGTGCCTTGTTGGTCCTTTGTTGGCTTACTGCTCGAAATGCAACCAAAAACATAAGTATTTGGTGTACAATCAGGAAACCAAAATTTTTTTTGAAGCAGAGGATTTTGGATTCTACTTTCGGGGTTTGCTTCCCTGGGAAAACAAAAGACTTTCACCCAGGAAATACGTGTTTCTTGGGAATGTTTCACTCCAAACCACTGTCTTTTTCCTAAAATTAAGTGGTCGTTTTGGTGCCTAAACTTAACTTTTGTCACTGAATAACGCTCACTTTTTCTTGCCTAAACTTAACTTGATCTCAGACGAAACCACCGGCAGCTCGCGGTGCTTTGTACCTGGCTCCATAACGCCCCCTAATTAGTTTTAGCCTTTGGCCGCATTTGGTGAAGGAACTGTATGGAACTCACATTACTTGAATAATACACTTGCTGCTGACAATTTAGGAATGTTGTATATAAAAAAAAGTGTTAGATCTACCTAAAGACTAAAGTACTTATGATGCCATATATTTTATAGTACTAGTGAGATACTAGGGTACTCTGGTGGCATAGGGTATGAGATGCTAACCAATGTACAATTGCAGCATCTTCAGGGCACCTTTGTTGCATCACCCCTTCTCTTTCTCTCGCTCCATCTAAGGCAAAAATGTCAATGTACTTGAAGTGAGAAAAATAATTATTCTTTTTCACTGGGGCAGTTCTGTCTTTCTATTGATCCTGAAGATCTTATCAGCCATTTTGATTGACATTGTCACAACATCCTTTACAGTGTCCACAAATTGAACTGATTAAAATCTCATGTTGCTTAGAGCAACATTTCACAATGTATTAGCCCTAAAGGAATTAAGATACGATCACTTTCTTAGCATTTCCTATTCCATTTCTACAGTCCTGGCACCGGTAACACTTTACCTCTACATTTCACAACCCTGAATCATGGCTACTTGCACTTTTACAGTGAATTTAGAAGTTGATTTTAACAAGCCAGATGTAGTTTCCAACAACACAAAAGCACACCGTGGGAGTGTTTGTACTTTATATTGTGAGATGCAGTCTACTTTTATACTCTCAGGAGAACATCTCTCATGTTGATAATGAGATACTTGTCCTTTTTTTTTCTTCAACAAGACAACTTCTCCTTCTTCCCACGTTTTATCTTTGTTAAGAAGGCATACTTGTTTTAATCATGACACACATTGATGTTGGTGTGATGAGCCAGTTCTGTGCTGACATAGGAAATGTATTACTTGTGGCTGGTGAAGTTAAATTAGGTAAAATCCCTTTCATAAATATAGGACCGACAAAGACCTCTGCCCCATTGAAAGCATTGGGGTTTTTGTCTAAATAATTTAGACAACAATAGGCAAAACGAGGCTATTAGCATGAAGGACATTTTATGCTGCAGCTCTAACTGTCAGAATCTGAGCTAAAATTTAAGTTCAGTTAAAAAATGATAACGAAATAGGAAAGGTTGCACATAATTGGTAGAGATAAAAAAGCATATATGAGTGGTACTGTGTGTGTGTGTGTGTGTGTGTGTGTGTGTGTGTGTGTGTGTGTGTGTGTGTGTGTGTGTGTGTGTGTGTGTGTGTGTGTGTGAGAAATATCCTCTGAGTGTTAATTTGATGACATGTATCATATTACTTTCATAGGCTGTAGTTTAGTGAGTTTGTAACCAAAACAAAAGAAATATTTCGGTTCGATGTGTAGGTTTGCTCTGCCTACACTACCTCCAGATCCCCGCGCCTCCACCAACATGTGTCTACACAGTTGCTGCTGCTGCTGCTGCTGCTGCTGTTGTGCGCATTACCAAGGATGCATAAAGGCAGAGGACAGTGCGCGCCACTGGATGCGAGCAGCTCAAATCGCAGCAGCAACTCCACTCCATGTTTTGCCCTGCCCTTGTGCGCTCTGCTCGCCGTGCAGCGTGTCTCCGTTGCATTTTGCTTTCCTCACACCGAGACGAGCACTGGGCTGCTGTGTGTGCGGGAGAAGTTGTTTGCACAGAGAGCACCAGGTAGCAACTGTCTTCTTCAAACGGATTCGTCCAAGCTGGGATCAATCGGACTCGTCAGGGTCTTTTTCATATTCGAGGTGGAAAAGACGAAGCTTTTGCAATGAGGTGGACGTACCAGTATCTAAAGTGAGGAGTGATTGTCATTTTTTTTCTCTTCTTTTTGTTTTAATGAACATCTGACACCTGCTCACTGGAGACATTTTTTTTTAACCAGCTCTTCTGGGATTTGTTTTGTTCTTTTTTTGACAGAGCTCGTATTTCCCTGTGAAACATTATCAAGGATTTCACTGATGTATGCGATGTGGAGACTGCAAGTCGCCTTATGTACTCTGTCGGTGCTGTCCCTGTCATCTGCTGCTGAAAGCAAAGCGCGGAGCTGTAGCGAGACTAGGCAAGCTTATAACGCTAAAGGATTCAGCCTCGTCAATGTGCCTCATCAGGAAATATCAGGTAATTGACAAATCATTAAACAATTGGATGGTGATCACTTCACACAACCTGATCTAAATGCTCTCCGATCTCCCTCAAACCTTTGAGAATTTAACTCGCCCTTTTACCAACAACCCGTGATCCCTTTATCAGAATATCCAAAACGAGCCAAAAGTCTGTTTGTGCAACATGCCACGTTCCATGGTGGACTTTGTCAAGCATTTGTCTGGATTGAATCTATGCAGTAGGTATGTTTGTTGGGCTTTTCACAAGTATTTTGATAAATCAAAGACGTGATTGCAACAGAGTGTGACTATATGTGTTTTTCTTGCTATTTAAAAGCCAGTATGATGTTCTATATGTCCACGTTGCTTGATGAATCACAGCAAGCTGCATTTCTTTCATTATCTTCCACTGAGTAGATACCAAACACTGGATTTAAAATCCAGACTACAGCTCAAATGATCCACCTGTCATCTTGCTCAATAAGTGTCCGTCTATCCATCCACCCTATAGTTAAACGTTTCAGGTATCTTAACTTACATGTTCTAGGCCAAATTGAAATAGGTAATGCCACAAAAAGTGGATTTACACTGACAGGTAAAGCCCACATGTTACCTTTCACCTGTTTTACCATTGGGACCAACTCAGAGAAGTGCTCCTTTCCTCATAGAGGTGACTTCAACCACAGGTTATACATTGATAGATAACACATTCATCACCAGAAATAGCAGCTCAAAGAGTCACATGTGATACTTCTGTATGTAATTTTCTTGCGCCCAAATATGAGATTATTAATAAATAGAGCTGCTGAATTGGAGACAGGGAAATATTTACTTTGCTACACTGAAACACCAGAAGCTATGTTTTGAAAGTACAGTAGCTGCATACCTGTTGCTCGCATTCAACAGAAGATCATTGAAGCTTGTTGTGTTGTACTTGGCTAAATAGTGAATGCTGTTTACCAGTAGGGGGCTGTATGCACCCAGGACGAAAAAGTCTTTTTTGCTGAGGGTTTCCTTTTTTCTTCTTCTTCTCGATATTCCTCAAGGGTACAGCTTAGGTTTTAATTCATGTGCTTTGGTACAGCAGAGATATGGGGTTTTATTATCTCTTGTGTGGTGGTAATCACATTTATGGTCAAAGCAGGAAAAGAGATTAGTCAGTAAACATAGTCAGCTTCATGAGAGGGAAGAGTGGAAGCAGAGAGGCCTGAAGTTAATCCCTCTTTTGCCTCTTACAGACAAAATAGAGATACGGTATTGGTAATTGGCAATGTCAGGCAGTAATGATCATAGAGCCGTCTTATTTGCTTTAAACTAGGTTTTGGTTGGATGGGAAATTGATAGTTTTGTCACTGATTGAAAGTGTGTGTAAGTCTCTGTGTGAAGGATCCCTAGAGTACTTATAAATCAAAAACAATTTCATCTAGGAATTATAAATCTATGTTATTGAGTCGCTAAAATGCAGACAAAAATAGGACAATTTGTATCTAGAAAATACAGAAGTTGGTATTTACCAGGAATCAGAAGCTGCAGTAAAAATGTCAAAGCAAAAAGGAAAACTTTTTTTCCCACACTTATTCTGCTCCGGTAGCAACCTATATTCAGCATCAACTCAAGGAGAAATTTTCAGCAGACTACTCAAATAAAAAGACCCGGCACTGTATTTAAAATAATTAATGTGCAGAGTAACACTTACACGGTACGCTTCTAAAAGAAGTAATGCAGTGCTGCTCTGTTTTTGTTTTTGTTTCATTATTTGTTTCTGATATGACAAAGCACAGGAAGCTAGACAGAGATGGTGGCTTCTGATGTTGCCCCCGGTTCCTTGTTGTCATCAGTGTTGTAAAGTGATGGTTTGTGATTAAACGCAGCTTTGTACAGTCAATCCGCGTATGTGAACTTGCCCTAAATATGTAAGGAATACAATAATAATAGGAGTCTGCTGATTCATTCAGACATACTGTATCTATTATTGAAACCTGAACATGGTTCATTTTTCAATTTTTTATTCAATGCTTGATGTTTGGATTATTTATTAAATCCCATTTGATTTTTTGAATGTATCCTGAGACAGAATCTTGGATGTCACCTGTGCAGCTGTTTTTATCTACTTTGGCAGTTGTCATAGGAGTTTTCCAGAATTTGACTACAGAGTTTTTGTTGGCCTCCACCTGCCCAGAGCACTGGATGGGTTCCATTTCCAACAACAAGAATGCAGAATGTGTCAGATAACGTTTTATAAATGATTAGGAAATTCTTGGACATCCTTTTATTAGATTATGTAGAGTTTTGGGGTTTACAGTAATAAATACATGGAATACACATTACAGTCCATTAGTTTTTGTAGCTATGTACGAATAGTTCACAAACACAGCCCGAGAGTTTTCAGTATGTATTCTTTTATTTCATGTACCATTTCTAATTTACTTTGAACTTCAGCAAGTTAAAGTCAAAGACAAAGTTCTTTTGGCCACATTATTGATCAAGATGTTTTATGGAGCTGTGATCAAATCCCAATTACAATTCATGTACAGCCACTACGCTGTCTGTAATTGGATTTTGTTTTGTCCAAATAACCTTTGCATACAGTAAATACAACAGAAGTGAGATATACGTAGGCCTCAGGGGATGGGGTAGTAGAAAGCAGTCAATTAGCTATGCTTATACAAATGTGTGGCTGCGTGTGCAGCGTTTGCATTCATCCTTCCATCATTTGCATTGTCATGCCAAGCCTCTAGATGCTAAACACACAGGTTTAATACTTATGAAGAGGTGGCTACCTCAGGTTGTAAGCTAACATTTGCATAAACTAATTATTTTGACAGCTACTGACAAGCTGAGCTACATACATTTTTTAAGAGGTGACTAACACAGATGTGTTAAGATGTTAGTTTTTTGCATATGGAAATACAATAGGCCATACTTTAACTTTAATTAAACAAAAAACTCATAAAACTTAAATTTAATGTATAGTTTATTGGTGGCATTCTGATGGTATTGGTCAGACCCTTTTTATAAAAGCACGTTTACACAGCTACTATCTAAATTCTGCAGAGCATCCATTATTGAAATATTACAACAGTGTTTGAATGGGTCTCTTGGGCTCCAGAGTCATAAAACTTATCCAGAACATACAGAACCTGGATAGGTCATTGGAACAGAAACCCCAAATCGATGTTTCAAAGATTATAACAGGAGGCAAGGTCATATCTTTGTGGCTTTTGCTCTTTTTTTAAAACATAATCTGTAAAGTTCTATTTTTGCTATGCTTTCAATGTACCCGATAGATTAGACAATATTATGCAATATTTTGCAATTACAATTCTTACAGCGATTGAAAGCAGAAACATTAGTGTTGCCTCAGAGACAGTCAGATGTACGTATGTGATTTCACCCATGAAGAGATGTAATTCATGCTCAGCAGTATAACACTTCTGTCATACTTGTTGCCATGCTTGGCAAATTGTCATCATCCATAGTTGTATTCTGGGATTGAGATAACTCTTTAGCACTAATGCAGACATAATGCAATTGCTCAGTTGGCAGACCCAGTTAGAGGTCAACCCTACTACCTACTTTATTGATTAAAAAGTGCTACTTTGTCTTTTTGCCTAAGGACTCTTGAGTGCCTCAGTTGACTTACAGTACGGGAGTGGTGGGAGGTAGAGGCCAGTGAGAAAAATCTTACTGGCATTAGACTAGTTTTCCTGCAGTTAGAGGTCTCTCTGAGAAGTGCCAGTATTCTTTGTAAAGCGGAGGTTGGTAGGATAAAGATAGATAGAGTGGTGGTGGTGCTGAAACACACTATTGAAAAATGTCTATAACTTGCTGGTGGACAGCTTCGTTAAACTCCACCAGGTCGAGCATATGATTCTTTTGCTCTTGTGCCCGTGTTTTCAATGAACTATTGCCTGCCTGGTGTTTTACACCGCAGTCAGCCAAAAATGCAGCTTGTGAAGATCACCCCTGTTTGCTTGTGTCAGACGTTAGTTATAGTGTCGTGCACATGCCGCTTGATTGTCAGCCCTTTGTTCATAAACACAACTTCTCAATGCTTTAGTCAGGCCCTGCTAGGGAGCTCTTGCTCCAAGGCTCTGCTGTTAATATCAACATCTGTACGTACACAGAGAGGTTGGGATTGTCATGGGTGGACATAGTTCTTTGCTTCGGCTTTGAAACAAAATCCCTTAATGAGCTGCAGTTTCTATTAATGAAGTGAGCTGCTTACTGAATATTTCCTTTCCAAAGAATAACAAGTGCCTTTGGTGTTCATTATTAGCAATTTTAGAGAATATTATTTGATTTCTCTTTAACAGAACAGTTATTAACTGTTACTAAATCCAGCATATGTATTCCTCTTGTCAATTCCTGAAGCTGTAACTCTCTCTGCTTATCATTATGATCTTTATGTTGCAGTTGGCTAATTCCCCATTTACACAACCCACACATCAGAAATCTTTGCTGTTTGTACTTTAATGAATGTCAGGACCCATGTGAACCCTGTATGCGGCACATTTAATATCGTCAACATTTGATCTTTTTTGACACAGACATCACTGTAGCTCCTAAAATAAAATAAAATAAAATAAAATAAAATAAAATAAATGAATCCTACAACACTTAACATCTAAATTTAAGATTGTTATGGACAGAAAAAAACAACACATTGTAGTATTCATATGTTTTTAAAAGCAGGTTTAAGCACATGTAGTTCCGTATTTGATGAATTTTTAGGGCCCCAGATGTAATTTGTTGAAATGAAAATGATTCAAGGAGAATATACAATAAAGTCATAATGAAACTGTAAGGATCCATTGCAAGAATCAGCTGTTTGAAGCTATTTAGTACTTTGCATTCACATAAACATGCTATCAGTCAGGATTTTTTTATGACACAATATAGCGCAGAAAATATTATGGTTAATATTTTGATGTTACATTTCTACACATTGTCACAAAATAAGGTATTCAATAGTCTGTTGCACAGATCCAAATTCATTTATTTAAATGCAAGGCAGATAGCCTATTTAAAATAAATGGGAAGATAATTTTAGATGTGTTCACAGCCAGATGCCTAATTACTAAATAATGGAATGACATAAGACCTTTAGTGAAAGTGTGGGAATACCACTCTAAAAGCCCTTGCCTAGCAAATATCCATATATAAAATTCTGTAGGGCATTTTTTTCCAAAGCCCATTAAGATGCTCTTGGCTCTGCCAAATTGGAAATAAGTCTCTTGCCAGCCTGTATACATCTTCAGAGAGAACAGTTAATGAGATGTGAGGGAGATTAGGCTGTGTGTGTGTGTGTGTGTGTGTGTGTGTGTGTGTGTGTGTGTGTGTGTGTGGTGTGTGCAGGTTAGCCTCACTTTCCCATTTTTTTTTTTTTTTTGCTTTGCACCTCTATTGTGGGAGGAAATGACAAAAGTGTTTTGTTTTTCATTGGGCGAGTCAGATTGTATGCATAGAACATTCAAATGAGTTCCAATGTGAATCAACCCAGCTGTGTTTTTCTAATTTTTTTTAGATTTGGTCAATGAGAATATCTTACAGTTGTCGTGACTTGATGAATGTGTCAATCCTCTGCAGGCTTTCAAGTTTAAAATGCATATGGTCTGCAAGCTTCCTGGCAGCCTTCCTCAGCACCATGTATGGTGTTTTCTGAGTAGTGTGAAAAGCCTTCGGCCAGTGTAGGAGACTACGATAGCACTTTTTTCAGTTTCAATCAACTGCTGGCCTAAATCAGTAATGGAGGGTGGGATTAAGGATCACTACCCTCTCAAGCCTTGAAAGGAACTAGAAAATAACAGCAAGAAGTCTATGGATGGATGTAGTTGTATGTTGAGGGATTAGAAGAGAGACCACAGAAAATAAGCAAAAAATAAACAATCTTACTCAGTAAAAGAGAGCATATAGGCATGCAGAGCATCCTTGACTAACTCTGTGAGGGATACAAGGAGAGAGTCAGGTAGGATGTAATCCATCTGAGTTTGAAGGATTAGTGATCAGACTCGCTGTTTGTGTTGAACAGAAGAATCGCTACATGCTGCTTTTTTTTTATACTTGTTTCCACAAAAAGAGAAAAAGCATTCAACTTTGCTCGTCTCCTTAATACATTAGTGAAAGAAAAACTGCCGCAGGAGGTAACAGAAGGAAAAGTCACTTGTGGTGTTCCTCCACTGGGAAAAGTGTCCCCTCTGGGATTTATCTGTCAGTTGGTAAGGGTAGTTCAGGAATTTTGTTGAGGGTGGGGGAGGTCAACTTGTCACATCATTGTTGAGATGTCAAAATATAACAGAGTGGCCTTCCTACTGCTATCTAATGGCACTTACCCACTGCTAGTACCAGCTCTGCTCGGGCCTAAATCGACTCGACTCGTCCGTTTTGTACCGCTTCATGTGTGAGGCAAGCGTGGCTGGTCGTCATCGTGACACCACAGGAAACTGCCATGACCTAACGTGACACACACACAGAACGTCAAAGGTGTGTTGTTTTAGATTCTCGGCATGTGGCTGTTGCCACAGCCAGGAGACACATTTTGTTTCAAAAGAAGCTCGAGGCAGCAAAAAAACACAGCTGGCTAAACTATTTTAAATGGTGAGTTTGTTCAGACACCCCCCGTCTGTCGCTAGCAATGATGATGCAGTGATTAGTGACCATTCTGTCCGACCAATCAGTAGTCCACAGGTTTTCACGTCACCTTTGGTATTGCATCAGCTCGCTTGGAACCACAACGGAGATGATATTAAAAAAGTACCTGTTGGCAGGTACCATGGACTTTTTCCATAATGGAAAACCCCAAAAATGCGAGTAGAGTCAAGGCGTGACGAGCAGGTACCATGTAATGGAAAAATGCCATATGAAGGGGAGACTCTTAGGATTGATCTAAAGCCATATAAAACACACCGTTCACTACACAGACAATGCTAATAACTTCTATTCTCACCCTCTAGCCAAGAGGGTGTGGTTTTCCTACCATTATTTATTATGTATGTTAGAGAACCAAGGCATTCTGTTTATTGCTATGGTCTTTCTTTTTGCCCACACAGACCTTTTTGCCCCTGGAGAGGAGTCTCTATATAGAAGTCCCAAGCTTGACACCCATGATAAGGCTCAGAGGGATGAGTGCCACACAGTGCTTTTGGGAATACCCACATGGGTATGTCATATCGAGGTGTCAAGGATGCAAATAGATTTTACACTGGGGACCTTTTTGTTTTTGTTTTTCAGACACAGACTAGTACACATGGCTGAGGTGATTTGCTAAATAAGCCACCCCTCAGAGACTTGGAGGTAAACAAGCATTAAGCACAGATAAACATGCATTCCAGAATTGTCATGGAAACATCAGACGCTGTCAACGGATGCAGACAACGGTGATGGCATTGCCGTTAAAATGTCAACAATGACACTGTTATTGTGTGGATGAAACATAGACAGTCTCTACCCCTGAAAGGCCTCTGAGGTGGTTTCACTGTTGTCAGACCACGGGGGGCTTTTGATTCATCAAAATCAATAGTGCAGATGATCCAACATGCAGATATTCTTTAGTACAAACAAAGCCACAGCAGTACATCAATGGCTAACTTTAAGGCCTGTGAATTCAGGATTCTAAATATAGTTATATTTTTTTCACTGTGTAGTTGAGGCAGAAAATTCAATTGGATACTGAAACACTTAACTTTATTTTTACCAGATGGAATTGAAAAACAAGACCAAACTTTATGTAAAGTGATGTGGTGGTGCATTTAAAGAGTAGTAAAGAATAAGGCTGGGGATTTTCTGTCAATACATTATGAATTCCCCAGCACGTCTGTGGCTCTCAGCCACAAGGCCGTTCACTCCTACTGACGTAAATCATTAAAAACAAATCACATATAGGCTACAGTATGTATTATCATTTTCAAAACTATTTTGAACTTTGAAAAGTAATTTCTTTAAAACAGCTGGGCACTGTAATTTTAGGAAACTTTACTCAAATAAAAGTCAATACTGTATTTGTTGGGGATTATTTTCAAAGGTGGATTTGTTGCCTTATTGAGCATTAACATCATCAGCTCATTTTAAGGGTTTTGGGACAACAATGGAGCTCTATGGTACTGATGAATAAGCTATAGTAGGCTTTGGCTACATATAGGCTATGCCTTTTAAAGGCATAAGTTAATTTTAGTTGGAGTATTTTCACGTGATTTGTTTTAATAAAATATATATTTTTTTTATTTGTAGTATGTAACCAGACTTATCCTTTAAAGCTTTAGTGTGTAACCTTTTTATATTAATGAACATCCATTACATTCCAGCCATTGCCAAATGAGTTGCTACAAAGCTAATTAAAACTATGCTCCACAAAAGTCTCTCTGTATTTCTCAGCATGGCTGTGTTCAGAAACTTAGTGTCGTCCGGTGACTTTAGCACACAGAAAATTAAGCAAACATAATTATTTCTTCTGAAGAGTCCATTTTTTTTATACTCATTGTGCTCCATGGCGACAAGCAACTGTGTGGAGGATGGGTAGGGGTGATGCACGATAACTGAAGGTGGATGCCCTCATGGGATGACAGAAACTTCGCACTACAGCTTTCACACTATATAAACCTATTTGAGCAAGTAAATTAATTATAATCCCTGGTCCCAGTTCATAGTGTTTTGCAACGACAGTTATTTTCCTTTTACTCTAGAGAAAATCACTTCTTTGTCTCCTCTTCTCTCTAATCTGGGTAGCTCCCTACCTAGAAAGTAAAATTAGCTAAAGGCTGAGTGGAAAGTTCTGTTTTATTCTTTTGACCCCCAGAGACGGTAGAAATCTAGTCACTACAAATCTTCTCTGGTGAACACCAGGATTCATAGAACCATACACCGTATGTGGTGGGGCTCTAGATTTGAATGCACCTGCTGAAGCTGCTGTTTATGATTGCTTGTGTGTAAATGGGAAATATGAATGGGATAGTTATTTGCACTGTATATGGCTTTACCAGACTAATGGAATAATTATCTTAATTGGACTACAGTGTGCATGTTACATACTCAGTCAGTAGATTGAGACATTTCTGGCTCTAATGCTGTGTGGGTGTTTTTGTGCTATCTTTTGCCCTGCAATAGTGGAGGTTTAGTGAGGGTTCAGTTCTGGAGATATTCAGTGTAAAAGAAGAGCTTTGTGCTCTCAGTAAGCTGTCTGTGTAAAATTGTGTGTTACTCCTGTCTCTCTCATTTCTAATAAATCAAATAAGTCATATGCACTTGATCACCATCACATTTGCAACAAGGACACCAGGAAAAAAATGCTGTGGCAGCTCAGTATGATCTTTACCTAAATTGTGCAATCACTAAACTATTTAAGTTTAAAGCACCCATATTATGCTCATTTTCAGGGTCATAATTGTATTTTGAGGTTGTACCAGAATAAGTTTACATGGTTTCATTTTCAAAAGACACCATATTTTTGTTGTACTGCACATTGCTGCAGATCTTGATTTCACCCAGTGTGTTTGGGTTTCTGTTTTAGATACAGAGTGACACATCTCCCTTCTATACTATCTTTGTTGGGAGTCGCACATGTGCAGTAGCTAGGTAAGATTACATCAGCTAGATAACTCTCTCTCCAACTTTGGTC
>NC_045733.1:12836754-12860043 GCF_008692095.1 Etheostoma spectabile
AGGATTAGCTGGGAGACTTCTTCTAAACGAGGGCCTCTTGTGAAATACCTGCAGAACAGGGACACGTAAGTAGTTCTTTTGTAGATTATGGTGGACTAGTGTGTGCTGTAGCAGTGTTTTGCCTTTGAGAACGAGCTAGCATGCTAGCGCTATCATGTGCTACGGTTATTTACCTGGTATCGGCTAGTTACGTAGAAAGCCGTGCAGATTTTGAATAGCTCATCCGGAGACTGAAGCAGAGGACATTCAGAAACCCGTATCTCACTCAAAACAGGATGGGTAGTTTTTTGTATGTGTGTGGAAGCACCAGAGACACAAAAGAACACCCCAAATCCCCAAAAAGTAATTTTTTCATAATAAGGGCACTTTATTAATTTCATGACAGCAGCGTTGCAGTGGGCGTAACAAGAGTGATCCAACTGCATGACTGCATGTCTTAAGTGAATAGATGATAATGGCTTCCCCAAGTAACAAGACAATAGACAATAGAAAACCACAGTACCATCCCTGCAACACAGATTGGAAGTAAATTGTGTTTTTAAAGAGCAGCAGTTATTAGCCAAGACAATACATGCAGGTAAATTATGTTGTCTAGTTATAAATTAGGAAATTTATACTGATTACATGAGTTCATGACCCAGTTTAATGTGATCTCGTTTGCTGCTTTGAGCTGGAGAGTAGAGATTGGTATTATCTTTATGTTAATGCAAAAATCTAGAGGGCTGATCTTAACCTCGGGTCACATTTCTGGGCTTAATTATAACATTAAATAATAGGCTTTGCAGGGAAATTTCGTAGGGGATATAATGACACTCCTGGATGTGTCAGAGGTCTGCCCTACGTTCTTTCACCCTGTGTGCTTCATTTCCTTTTTTACTCCGATTTAGGCCCTGTGTTCCTTTTTACTCAGTGATCTGTGAGAGCCCCACTAATGCTGATGTTAATGTATTTTATGATGATTAATTCCTGCAAAAATGCTAAAATGTACATTTAAAGACTCAATATGAGTGAGAAGAAGGTACAAGAGCTTTTAAAATTGAAATATAAAAATTAGCTACAGCTAAAAAAATCTGTTTTTTGAACAATTTGTTCACCATTTTATTACAGTCTCTTTTAAATAGTTCTGTATAATTGGATGTATTTTGCATGTTTCATGGCGCTGCATATTGCATTTATTTTTCTCAAATTGGCTTGTAATGAAGCATGTTGGACGTAGGACTTGCAAAGTGCTTTAAAATGACATCGGAATTAATCTGGAACTAAAGAAGAACTTTGGGGGTGAACAAGTAGTTCCTTTAAATTACCTATCCTTATAACTGATGGAAAAGACATTTTGGCTCACTCGGCTCACACCACTAACTTGAATGGGACCACATAGTCCATCTCCAGGGAGGCTCGCCGTCATGACAAATGTGACAAGCTCATGTTACCCTAATGTCAGGAGAGGTCCAGTTTGAATTTGTTCTAAGAATGTTGAGGCTTGAGAAAGAATATCTCCCTCCTTATAGTTCTAGTGTTAACAATTTATGGCCTGTTGGAAAGGAGATGCAACCATTTTGGAAAGGGTTATTGAAATGGGTGGGCTATTGGCCATGTGTCCAGTATTTACATCTTTTGGGCCCTCGAATTTCGTCATGTGTCAAATTAAACATCTGCCATTGTGATGCTTCTTGGCTCGTTCTTTGGCTCCTGGAGGCTTCTAAAATCTGAAAAGAAGCCAGCCTCATCTCCTGCTCCCAGAACCCCGCTGTTTCCTGTCCCCTGTGTAAGCTGCCGGTAAATGAGTGGGCTGGTCATCTCGCACCCTGGGGCTCTACCTCAGGCTCTTCAGACCACCAGCTGTTGTGTTTAGGACTGAGTCATGCACTAGTTAGCATGATGAATCCAGAGCATGAGTGCAAGGCTTTAACCTCTCCATATGTCTCCTCTTCCCTCCTAGCCTCAAATAGTAAGCAAGTATAATAAACTATAATACACTTCATATACAAAAATGCACAGATCATTTTAGAGACATCAATAATTAATCACATTCAAGAATTTTACTGATCGAGAATATGCATGCAAACTTAGCATGGCATAAATTTTAAATCTGGGTCCCCTCTTTGGTGAGTGATGATTGACTGTTTTACTGTGCCTTTCTTGTTGTATTATTTGGGTTGATTCTACTTACTAGTAAACAAAACTTCACCAACACAGTTGTATGTTGTGAAACGATTTCAATAGCTTAAAGCAAGCTAAACTATGTACTTTAGTAACTACGTAGTACTGTTGTAGATAGGACTCACAACATATAATGACTGGCAGTTAATCTGGTAATATGTCAAAGCTAAACAAGAAGGGGTAGGTAACAACTTTTGTTGGTGTCAGATTGTGAGGCTGTGCCCATACTGGAAGCTGTGCTTACCAGTTTAGACCCAGTGCATACAGAACTTGAAATAGCGCCAGTTGAAAAGATTTGTGTTCATTTCTTTGCCGGCACTAGTTGTCGTCCTAAACGACAGGTGCAGCAGTTGGTTTGAGGTGTTGCTTACTTTGATGATGTGCTTTGAGTTCTCCTCATCTACAGTACTGTTTGTCCTTAAGAAAACATTAGAATTTTAAATCGCGGTAAAGTGGGTTGACTATTAATTGAATGACTGTAGTAGAAGCAGTATCGTGGTCGGCAATTTCAAGTGAAGCCATTCTTACATTTTATTATTCAGAGATTTATGATTTTAATGCCTAAATTGATCTCATGTTTAAATCAAGCTTTGATTGAGGGCACGAAGCTCCCTTTCCACCACATCCCAAAGATGCTCTATTGGGTTGAGATCTGGTGACTGTGGGGGCCATTTTAGTACAGTGAACTCATTGTCATGTTCAAGAAACCAATTTGAAATGATTCGAGCTTTGTGACATGGTGCATTATCCTGCTGGAAGTAGCCTTCAGAGGATGGGTACATGGTGGTCATAAAGGGATGGACATGTTCAGAAACAATGCTCAGGTAGGCTGTGGCATTTAAACGATGCCCAATTGGCCTTAAGGGCCCTAAAGTGTGCCAAGAAAACATCCCCCACACCATTACACCTCCACCACCAGCATGCACAGTGGTAACAAGGCATTATGGATCCATGTTCTTATTCTGTTTACGCCAAATCCTGACTCTACCATCTGAATGTCTCAACAGAAATCGAGACTCATTAGCCCTTTCTCCTCTGACCTCTAGCATCAACAAGGCATTTTTGCCCACAGGACTGCCCCATACTGGATGTTTTTCCCTTTCCACACCATTCTTTGTAAACCCTAGAAATGGTTGTGCGTGAAAATCCCAGTAACTGAGCAGATTGTGAAATACTCAGACCGGCCCGTCTGGCACCAACAACCATGCCACGCTCAAAATTGCTTAAATCACCTTTCTTTCCCATTCTGACATTCAGTTTGGAGTTCAGGAGATTGTCTTGACCAGGACCACCCCTAACTGTATTGAAGCAACTGCCATGTGATTGGTTGATTAGATAATTGCACCAATGAGAAATTGAACAGGTGTTCCTAATAATCCTTTAGGTGAGTGTATATGCTTTAGTCAAGCTGGTCTAGTATTTACAAAATATTTTTTTGTTCCTGAATTTGACAGTTTGATATGACTGTGATGCACATAGTCATGATTTACAAACCTTTTTATGTTTTGCAAAGACAGTGTGAAGATATTTTATACACAAATCATATTTCTCATATTTCAAGTCCTTCACACTAGGACAAAACTGTCTGTCATCAGCTCCAACCAGCCAGGTAGTCATGTAATTCAGAAACACCTTATGAGACTGTCTCATGGGTGTGATTTGAAAATGCATACGTATGCTTTTATGTTCTTATTTTCACATACAGGGGTTCATCTCTGACTTTTGTGTGAATTCTATTGAAAATTGTTCATCAACACTACCATGAAAGAGGCATGAAGTTATACAGTATACCGTAGGTCTGCATTGATAGACTGGAGCTATGGCCATAAGCTCAACATGAAATTAATAACATAACATAAATTAGTCATAATTAAGTTATCAGATGGAAAGTTTATAAAAACATTAATGTGGATGCTGATCATTGAATTTGAAATTGCCTGACTACAATAACAGAAACCTTGATATTCACTGCTTGTGATGTAATGATGTGATTTTCTTGAAATATGGCTCAAATGGTCTTTTTTGCTAAATTCATTCAGTCAACTTTGGGTTTGATTCAAAACCCTAAGGTGAATTCTGCAATTATGTCATATTGGAGATATGTTAAGAGATAAGATATGTTATTGGAGGTAAGTTTGGCTTACCGGCCATATAGTGTGGGTTTAAAGCCCGGGATCCATGTCAGGCTATCTCATCCCCTTCTGCTATCTCTGTAGAAAACATAAATATTAGCTTTTTACTTTGAAATACACGCTAAATCTCCTATATCTTTGATTTGGCATATACTAGTGCCCAAAAACTAAACAAACCTTGACGCTTCACAGTAGACAAAGTTTGCCATTCTGGGTATATATTGTATTTAAGGCATATTACACACAACATTTGTTAGCTTTACATGACTAACACTGAAATCCTACAACTGTTTTGAATTTGTCAGTTGACATGAATGCTTGTAAATGGTAAACATTTGAATCTTTTCCATCTCTACCGTCCATCCCATAGGATGTGAGCGCTTACAGTACTTACAGTATGACTCCCATATGTACAGTAATTCTGCAGAAGTCAATGCAATGTTGATATCCATGTCACTAGCCTACTGTTATTTATCATTTTGGAAAATACTATGTTCTACTTAAAAGTGAGGTGTGGTATCCCCTTGATATTTAGAATAAGCTTATCTTTTCCCACATCTGGAAATCATGTTCTGAGGTCCATGGCCATTTGTCTACAGTCTGAGATATTGCCTTTTCATATTTCCAACTCACTAATAGTTTCTCTTTTAGTCCAACTGGGTTTTCAGTGTAGAACCTGGCTAGAGCAATCCTGTCATTGTGCAACATTCTGCATAAAGATGTTTGCAGGACAAAAAAATGGATTTAACCCAAACAAAGCCACTGTATTTTTTAGATTTCTATATAAACATGTAGGCACACAGTGAAAAACACTTTGCACTATTGACTATTTGATTCAAGGAAATCACTTGTTTTATTATCTTCTTGTCATGCTGTCAGTTTACATTGATGGAAGCTAGTGTAGATAATTGTAACGGTTTTTATTGTCTCAAGCACACAGGCTGCTCATTACTAACAAAAGGACAGATTGGCTAGCGCACCATAAAATTATGAGCTCGATATTACTCAGGGCATTAAGCTATACCTCCCTGCTTCACGCCACACTGTGAACATTATATTTATCTATACATTACTGTCCTGCAATGTTCCAAATCTGGAAGTTATTTCAAAGTGAGAACATATTTTAGCAGCCACCAAGTGTGGTAACATATGGCTGGGGCGATTGAGGTAATTATCTGTGTCATCTTGTTTGGACATATTCAATTTGGGTCCCAAGCCTCAGTGGAACTAGTTGAAAGTGGATGATTTGGTTGATGGAGAGGAGATCCAGATGGCAGAGCAGCGGTGAGATCAATCGAGCTTGATGCATTTTTCCAACTTTAACATGCAGACAGATGTGATTTAACACAGTAATTGAGTTTACTTCCAATTCACTGATTTCTGTTGACAAGTAATAACAACTAAGAAACCGTTTGAAAACGTACTTGTAAAACCTCTTAATCATTCATTTGTTTATGGGTTATTTTATCATAACAATTGCTTATCATTAACCATGTTCCTATGTTTAATAGGCTATAGAAGGCAACCTGTTTAGGGTGTTTGAAGTATTGATTGTGATTTAATTCCAAATACAAGAAATGTTCTCTAGAATTCTTCCTACTCATGTCATGAGTGAAATGGTTAACACCAGCGCAGCAACAACAGGATTATTTTTTTCCCTATTTTTCTTTATTTCCTGTTGTTTTTGTCATAAAATAGCAGGAAGTAAATTGTAATTTCCCATAGCCCATTGTGAAATCATCAAATTGCTTGTTCAATCTAACCAACAGTCCAAACCCCAAATATATTCACTTTACACATGACAAAGAAAAGATGCATAATCACAATTGAGAAGCTGAAACTAGCAAATGTTAAATTAAAACACAGTTCAATCAGCTCTCTCTTAAAACCTGGTAAACTGTTCATACTGTTTTTTAAAAACTATATTTATGGCAATGCTCCTGCTTTTTCTTATTGAAAGTTTATATTTTATCCTCAAAAGTGTCCGTCTGGACTACATTTAGAATGTTGGCTTTGAACCGTCTTACTTATTATAATATTACATTTCATTGTTGGTGCAAATGTTTAACAGAGCATTGTAAGACTAGGAATAGCTTTTGTTAAACGCAGAAAATGTAGCTTTTTTCATCTGATTAATAATCAATGAATCTAAGTAATAATCAATAGATTAATTCATTATCAAGATAGTCATTAGTTGCAGCTCTACTCCAGTCATTTTTAAATAAGCACTGTTATAGATATGCAGGGTTATAAATCACTTATTAATGGTCCGTATTTTTTTAAATTTCTAAACTACATTTGTTTCTTCATAGTAGAATGGATTGCAAGAGGTGATATGATGTATTTCATCATAGAAAGTTAAACGTACCCAGAGAATCATCTGACAGTTGGTAGCCTACTTTTTCTTTGCATTTTAAAAATGAAATGAAATGTAGATGTGCTTAGAGGAAGCAGATGTCCCAATACTTCCAGAATGCCTTTGATTGCAGGAATCGTTTATTATGCTGATTTTAAAAGTTAACCTTTAAACAGAACATATCATCTGGAGAATTTAAGTTGACAAGAGTACCTGCTCAGTTTACCTTTTGCTCTTAACTATTTTTTTCTCTTTCATACAACATTTCAGACTATTCATACCGTCTTCCATCATTCAACAACCTGTAATTCTATTTGTGCGATTTTGCTCCCTTTTGCCCTCTAATCTAGGTCATGTCAGATGAAAAAGGCCTGTTTTAAATGTGCCTCAGTCCAAATAAAGAAAGGACAGTCATGGCCTAAATGTGTGAGGGGCCTATTCTGTACCTGAGTCAATAGATCTCAAAGATAGACGTGTCAGCCTTTCACAGGGAGCTGAGGCTCAGGCAGCCTTTTAGCTTTTATTGCCCAGTGTGATAAACCTGGCTAAAGCATTTAGTCCAAAGAGAGTAAGTAACTTTAACTTTGCCCCTCTTTTGCAAAGTCCAGTTTTTCTTAACCTGGAATTTATTCCCATAGACTTTGATGTGACAATCTATAAAAAACCAAGAGTGAAAATATCATGCTTTTCAAGACTAAGACCAACATGAAATAAGATTTTCTAATTTTCTTTTGGATTAATTCAGTGTCGCACAACAATTTCCATAGTAACTAAACGTGAAAATAAGGTTTAGAAATGTTATAATACTTAGTGTAATGTATGTCTTATGCATGTGGGCATATCTATTAGATTAAGGGAAGTAAAATAAGTAAAATATAAATGTTTAATCATGGCATGCAGTATGTAATTTCATTTCACTATATTTATATATATTATAATACAAGTTTTCTGGAAAATCCATTGAGTAGCAGCTAAGGCATAAAATAACCAGACAGGATTTTCTGTTTTTGGCTAATTGCATGAATTAAATACCTGACTAAAAAAAGGCACTTCATCACATTGATTAAAAAAGAACCATAGTGAAGTCCTCGCTCATTGATTGAACATTGCCCACAATGGCCCAATGCACCAAGAGATATGTAAGGTACGATTACTATGATTTGTGATATAAAAGGTATAACAAAACGGCTGATGTTTGACAACTTTGTATCTCATTTACGTCAAATGTGTTCCATACAGTATGTACCATGAAACAAATCATTATGTCACCCACCCCTTCATTAATTATGAAAAATCACAAGTAGGATAGTCTGATATCTCCCAATGCTAAAACCTGGGAAACTGAGTTACCAATAAACTGAATGATGGATATTGCAGGTGACCTGGCTCAAGTAAACTCAATTGAATGAATTGAAATTTCAAGAGCATGGACCTGCTTCTGCACCCCTCTGCCTTCATTTGAAGGCAATAAGGATCTGTGGCAGCCGGACTATAAGAGCAGAGAGGGGGCAATATCCCAGAGGCAGTGCTGAATGAAACTGGAGCTGGAATTTGGTGATAGATCAATGATAATAAATGTGATTGATTCAATTTGTTGCTTCCCTGTTATTGAGCTTGGCTATGCTTTGGTGTGAAATGCTCGCTAACAGGCAGCAGCCTAAAATATCCTGGAACCAGATAAAAACCAATCCTGATTTCAGTCAAAATGTGGGTGACCTGCATAGTACCTACTGTATACAGTACCTACTGTATATGCTACACTTCCCTCTTCCTGGGTCTTTATACTAGACTGACTGACTGTGGACAAACTTGAAATAAAACTCACCAGCTCTGTGTAGAATAGATGCTGTCACACAGCAGAAATTATTTTCATTTACCTGATCACTTCACTTTTTATGAATTTTTAGCATGGGTGAGTAACACATTTTTCTCTCTTGACTTCATGATGTGTTGGCGTGTTTGGCACAAATAAGAGCAAGTGTGTAAGACATGTTATCTGAACACCTTGGAAATCAAAAGTCATACTTGACTGTTCGGAGTGAAAAGCAGGACATCATAACAAGGGGGGAGATATTGCTTAAATATGGGCAACTTTGGCCAAAATTTTCTGGCTACAAATACACACGGAACTGCTGATTATGATTGAAAAGCCTGACTGAACACACATATCAATAGCAGCTAACCAGGCAACCAAGCTAACCACCAGCAAGAACAAGACAGGGTAGGTGAATTAAAACAATGTCTGACATGAAAATACATCTTGGTGTTATGTAAGGGCCTTGTTCATGTTGTATAGACATATTAATTGCATTGTGTGTCTGTTAAGAGGCACAAAGGCACTCTACAACTTGCCCCATTAACTGCCTTTTTAGCTCAGTAGAAGCTTGTACACGTAGCTGCAGCTACTCAGTGTTGCCTGCACCGATTCAGGTTGGTTGAAAGTACTCGCATATTTATAGCCATCAAGGTTAACATAAAGATTGGCCGGAATTCTCCTTTAAAGCAGCTACTCATGTCTGTCTAAAATTAGTTATCATTAATGGAATAAAAGGTTGATGGCAATATGCTCTGAAGAACAGTCTTTGTATTTGTAGTGAGAAATGGCTGAGAAATGTCTTAATTTTGAATCAGCAGAGAAAATCTCAGTAGCAACCCTCCGCGCTAGTACATCTGAGGCATTTCTAAACTGTGAATCTGTTGCATCTCACCAGGGCATGTGCTGCAATTGTTGAGCAACATGGCTGCCGAATGTACTGTAGGCTCTGCTGGCAATTTTAATGAATCACTATGAGAAGACAAGGATAAGAAATGTGCCATCTTTTACGCCTGCCCATTAGAGATGACTGCAGCATCTGCCTGTGTGTGAAACTTCAAACATGCGGAGCACATGCTTCTTTAACATCAAGGGACCAGAAGCCAAGAGGAACTGAGGCCAAATACAAGGCAACTGTGGAATAAAGCATACCATATGATGTTAGTTCGTCTTTAATCTCTGCATGATCATACCTCCAGGTCCATCGATTTCCTCCCAATGACCTATATATCCCTGACTATCCCTGCAATTTAATGTGATTAAACAAACGTGTCACACATAGGAATGTTATAGTAACATTCATTAGGGGTTGGGAAACTTCTGTGAAAGGAGCTCTCTTGGCGTCTTTGTGGCTGATTGCATGTGTCAAATGGGCATTGTCTTGTTGTTTTCTCTCCAACCATTCATCAGCATTGAGCCGGCCTATGTGAGCATTCTCTGATTTTGTAGTCAGCGATTTCACCTAATTACAATGCTACGCTTCAATCATGTTTCGCAGTCCATGAAGATCGTGATCCAGAGGAGCCAAACACATCTGCACATCAAAGAAACTAAACAAAACAGCTAATGCGTGATTGCATTTGTAAGCCACACAATATTTCTTATGCCTCACTTCCTTTTGATTAGTAAACATTTGAGCAAATGCCAGAACCTTTTACTGTAAAATCCCCAAAGAAGATTAGCATTTGTCCTTAATTTTCTTGCCTTCTGTAATTGCATGCATTTAAATCTCTGTTCAGCTTGTTCTGAAAGATGTGCAGCAGTGCCTTCTGACATGAGGCAGCTGTAAGGACAGAGTGGAACATTAGCAAGCTGTACTGGGTTAAAGACACAATTGAAGACATTTTATCCACGCTTTTTTTCCCCACAGTGATTCCATAACTATTTGCTCATAAGTCATAGATAAACCTGTGAGTGAATAATGTATTATGTATGTGTGTATATGCTTGTCTGTGAGTTCTGATCCCTGAATTTGTGATCAGGTTAGGCGCGTAATGATTCATGAATGTGGGTGGATGTGCCAGCCCTAATGTTTAAGATTCAGCTCCGTTGTTTTACATCTAAATGGAAGCAGTTTTTTCTTCATATGAAGAGCCTGATGTGACACCAGTATCAGTTTTAATATGTTAGCACTGCTTTCAGCGTTGTCACCCCAGGCTTACATACAGTATGTATCTCTGCTGCCTACTCAGTTAAAACTTTACACTGTCCCTATTGTCCTGTGCCTGTTTGTCAAAAGTCTGAAAGAAAGAACACGTAGAACCCAAAAGTTATTTTTAGCAAATGTGCAAAGGTTTCAGCAGCAGTTAAAGATTTGGTCACACTACTGATTTGGCGAACCATTTTAACAGATGCAATAGGCGTGCTCTGGGACTGTCCCCAACTTCCCACTTGCCCCTCTTCACCTGCAGCTAACTGTAAAGTTGGCAAAAAAAATGGTGTTCTGTTTTTTTTTTGCCTCAGTACTTTTTTGAATAATTGTGTAACTGTACATAGGAGCTATAAAATGGAACTGCACTATATACAATCATACTGTATCATACTGCTTTGACAAAAGTGGGGAGTGGGTCTTGTTGACTGTTAAATTGGTACATGATTTGTTTTAATGTCATATTTAATTTAAACAGCTTTATTATTACATCGTTTACAATCTTGAATATATTAAGCCAATCATGAATGCACTCACAATTGGTTTATTCATCTTTAATGTATTTCCTATAGCAACACCACTTGTGTTTCATACCCATACAGACATCCCTAACTTTCTACTGTGTCCACCACTACTTCTCCTTTTTTGTTGTCACTGTTGGTATTGAGACTTACAAGTTTAACTCAGCCTGACAGAGTCCGTGCACAACTGTGATCTCACAAGCATACAGTGTATTGACAGCTTGGCTTCAGATTCCATCTTGGGTGCAAAACAACCAACTAGAATGCAGATATGGTCTAGTGGGCCAAAATCCCATCTAGATTTGTTTAAAAATGTTGAATAGTTTTGTCCTGTATTGTTTGGCATTACTGCTATTTCAATGCTGTTTTTTATTTTGGCATCTGTACTGTTGGAAGCAACCAGAATAAAAGATGTGTGAGAAAAGGAGAGAAGCAAAAACGTGAAAAAAGACACATTATAAATATGCTGCTCACACTCCTGGCTGCTTCTCACAAAGTCCTATTTTAGGTTTGTTAACAGCAGCAGCACCTTTTTCAAAGTGGTTAAAGTAGCTAGTTAAGTCAAATTATGTGTTATACAAAAACAAAACAGATGAATAGAGGGGTGTGTAACTTATGAAAGCTAAAAGCACCAGGGTTTCCTTTTAGCTGTCATTTGCACTAAAGGGCAGTTCTGCCTTTTATTGATTTTTTTATCCTTTTTTGCCAACCTTTAGTGGCCAACAGAGGTGTTCTGCCTACTTTGACAAGTTAAGTCAATTTGTTGCATCAACGGAAACTTCAGATTGACATAGACATACTTCAGAGTTGCAGGGCTTCCTAATGCAGTGAGCAAAGGTCGTTTTTCTTAAGTTATCCATCATTATGAAAATAAATCTACTTTTGTGCAGATCTCTTACTTTGTATTGTTTCAACAATTTCAGATCTTGGGAAACACGGTCCACAAAGCTGAAATGAGGTGTTTTCTTTGACATTTACCAACCAGCTGATGCATGCCAGTTGACACTGACCCCAAGTCAGACTCAATGTAAACATCTCCCTCCAAAAACAAAATCTGATGGACCATGTTGCACTACACTGACACTTAAATTATATGCTGTTTCAGTGAATGAAAGCTTAAACATAAGCAACACACCAACAGTAACGAGAATTTTGCTTGAGATAAACCAACAACACAAATTTAAGAAAACATTAAATAAATTGATGAAAAAACATGAAAATTAAAATAAATCAGTGTCTATTTGCAGCCCCGGTATGAATACCCTAGGCCACACAGCTGAGCTATTCACACCCTGTGACTTAACAACAATGATACGTTGCTTGCATACCCATGCATCATATCATGGTCAACATTCATCTTCCTGGACAGCAGAAACTGGCATATTAAGAAGGTTTTGTCTCTAAAGTTTATAACAATTGAATTTCTTGTGGAAAATGGATACTACAGTTGCGCTTTCTGTCTTCAGTGAAAGCATACAACCGTTGTTAGTTAGTTTTTTTGTATACGGTATGGTTACCTAGCAACCAAGGCTTAAAGACACTAAGTGGGCAACCGTTGTACTACATTTGGCAAGAACTGCTAGATGAGTGGTTAGAACAGTGAGCCTTGGCACAGGAGTCTGGGGCTTGATTCCCCACTGAAGAAATCTTGCTTTTTTTCATTTTGGATTGAATCATTTGCATGCCATTGCGTAAGTCAGGGCTTGCCCCCCAGGTTGAGAACCACGCAAGTGAATGTATCAACGTCTCTCTGAAGTGTGTAAAATATTGGACACTGCAACAATTTTATTTAGGCCACAGAGCAATATTCCAAAAAGATGTTATACATGAGTAGTATGGATAACTGCACTGTGTGTAACGGTACGAATATAATCAACTTCTAATTTATACACTGGTACGCATAGCATACATTGATATTTGTGCTGGAAGGGGTATTAATAGACACATTACTGTGTGCACTGGGGTACAAATAGCATTCCCTTTTAATAGTAACAGGGTATGAATAGCATACACTGCTAAGTATACCGGGGGTACAAATGGCTTCACCCTTAAATAAAACCACTATTCTACTTGCTTCAACAAGCTCTGTACCCTGCATGATATTGTTTTCTCTGCATGCATGTGTTAAACCGATCACAGCTTGGAATAAAGATTGTCACACAGTGTTTTATCTCCACAGAGTGAAAATAATGTGTGACAGTTGAGGAAGGCTGTTGCTTTGCTAAAAGATTACGCTATTGTTGTTTAGTAGAAGAATAAAAGCGCCTTAAAGACTGTCCGAAAAATCGATTTCTGCATTTCAGCTTATTTTTTTGTTTTAGAGAGTTTGGTCTCGGTGGCCAGGAGGCTTGTGCATTACTCTGGAGACATTGGGCTAGTGTTGAACTGTTGATGGTGCACCTCATTACTGTAGCTTGGTGCCCCTCTAAGGACTGATTAAGGATTAAGCACATTTAAGAGTACTAGCACGTACAAACTGCATCCTCCTTGTTTCATTATCCACGCACAGCTCTGACATCTATAGTTTACTGTATATGCATGCAGAACACCATGGCCTGCATTGTATAGTAGGATCCATCAAAAACAGCCCAGTGAGTCTATTCTGCACCAACCCACCTCTGGCACAGCAACAACCGTTTCATCTCTTTCTCAAATGTTAATATGTAGAACTGGGGGGGGGGGGGGGGGGGGGGGGGGTAAACCTCATAATGATGATGATAATGATGTCCGACGCTCTCAGACGTAAAGCAGCAGAGGAGAGATAACAGGTGACAGCCACTGATCAGAAACTGTGGCACCCCTAAAATTGCTATATATGTATACGTACCAGTAACGAGTCAAAGACGGGGTGCTTCTTTTTTTAAAGAATTGGCACAACTGCTGCCTTTTCGAGCGACAGCTTTACTGGCTTTGCAGATGTTGCTGCCCAAGAAGACAAACAGTTTAAAAAATGCAAATTACGACCAGTGTAGTGTCATTGTTTACACAGTAACCACAATCTAAGTTTTTTTGTGGTTTCTTTGTTTTTTTTATGGGTCTTGTCTTCTGACTGACAAGTAGTCCATGATGGAGCCATCAAGTTTGTCTAAATCTCCTGCTGTTGAGAGACAATCTCATAGATGCAACTTTACATTGACATGCTTTTTGTCAGAAATAACAACAAAATAGACACTGTAATG
The DNA here is from genome assembly GCF_008692095.1 of Etheostoma spectabile. NCBI lineage: Eukaryota > Metazoa > Chordata > Actinopteri > Perciformes > Percidae > Etheostoma > Etheostoma spectabile. Next base: position 12,851,065 of record NC_045733.1, read on the forward strand.
CAAAGTATTTTAAGAGATAAGCAGGTTATCTATTGGTTTGTAAATGGGCATATTTTGGCAACCGAGTTCTCTGACTGGGATTTGTGTTGGAAGCTTACTCACTTTCATTTTCTTATAACTGGCTGTTGATAATGAGTTGGTTGTGCAATTTCTGTTGTACTAGTGCAGTGCCTGTTCAAAAGGTGCCCACATATATTAACAAGCCCGTATTAAAATGATGGATAGACTGCATTGATATAGAGCTTTTATTTTAAAGCAAGTCCAAGAGTAATTTTGTACTTTGTGCATGAATGTGGTATCTCTGTATTTAGGCATTTTATCACATGCACCCTTGTAGATTTATTTCAGGTTGGGTGAGTGTTGTCTGTGAGGTTGCTCAGTGCAAGTCATTGGATACATCAGATTTTAAGTCTTTACGTGGATTGGGTAACTCATGGACGTTTATACTCTTGTCCTAAAACCGTCCTGTTGTTTAGAGTAGTAGGTGTCTCAACCAAAAGTTCTTTTAGTACTCTCACAATGTATGCTTCAGAAATCTCTTGTTATCTGTCTCTACTCATCATTCTTTCTTATCTCACGTCTCTCCGTGATACAAAAGAGAACACCTGACTGGTGATGCTGCCATCACCATGCTTTGAGATAGAGATTGTGTTAAATGCATGATGGGTGAAGCCAGGTTTCTGTCTGATAATGCTGTGCATTATAGCTCTACAGCTGAACGATTCATATCATCAAACTTCCGACTATTTTCCCCTCATTCTTCATGTTATCATGTTCTTCATGTTGCTCTTTTACACACTTACACTCTTTACACACAGTGGATAATCCACAGATGTGAAAGTCTGTTTAATGAGAGGGTTTTCAGATGTGTGAGGTAATATAAAGGATTGTTGTTTTTCTAAAGGCAAAGTTGAAGCCAAAGAAGTATTGTTTCACATGTTCTTACCTTTTTTTAAATAATGTCTACAGACGTGTAACTATTGGTAAGCAGGGTAAACAGTTGCTTACGGGCTTGGACCAATCAGGGGCCCGCGTTAATGGAAGATATTAATTGACAGCCGGGGCCCTCTATCGCATTTTCAATACTCGCGACAATCCCAGCAGTCCTACGTGCACTCTGAGCTGAGAGCCACTGACCAAGTGAGTAAAAAGAATGGGTCAAATTAATTTCCTTGTTTTCTGCTATGAAGACCAGATGTGTGTGACTCGAACATCTCACATTTACCAAAACAATACCTGGCCATGCAGATAATATTGGATTTGGTGAATTTTTTTAGATCTCCACTTCTGATCATTCTGGCATTATCACAGTAAAATAGATGAAATTAAGTTTTCAGTGTGAAAAGAAAGGGGGTTTTCAGAAATTGTGTCCTAGTCCATCAAGCTTGCAATGGGCACTTTTGATTGAGAACTACTTTGCTGTTGTAAATGAATAAGTAAGTAAGCTTAGTGAAGTCTGTCTGAAGTAACCATTGTTCCCAAAAAGAGATGCTGTTGCTGTTGAAATTGTTTATTGACTCGGGGTGGCATGTGAAGTCTTAATGCTAGAGATCTCACAACCTCAGCAAATAACATTAATAATACACATTTTCTTTAATTCTTATTAAACTCTTTTTTTACACCGAGATTGTTTTTATTATTCCAGGGAGCACTGGAGTACATACACTGCAATTCTAAAATTTTAATATTCCTGCCTAAAGCTGCACTAATCAATATTGTTATGTTAACATTGTATCATATGTGTATGATGTGTGTAGTGTGAAAGGGGTCAAGCATAGCCACAAACCTAGATAGAGTTATCACCCAACTCTGCAGTTCCCGTCAGCTCTACACTACATGGCGTTTTAGTGCCTTGCTCTCATGTGCATTGTTTTCAGCCACAGCAGAATTTTCAGTAGTAGTTTTCAGCAAAAACGCTCTGATTAATCCACTGTACACATAGTGCTCAGTCAACAACAGCAGACAGACATGGTTAGCAACTAGCTGATAAACAAAGTAGAACATGTAGCAGCTAAAGAGCCATATATTTCCCTCAGGAGTTGGTGGGGACCAAAACAGAGCTAAAAGGTGATTAACAATTGTCACTAGCATTCTTCAGGTGGCCAGAAACAAGACTAAACGGAGTTTAGTTTAGTTTAGTTAGTAGTTTCTTGGTTTCTGTTTAATGTGCACATAAGCAATTGTTTGCTAACATATGCTTAGAAAGTGATAACAGGTTAATTTTGTGTTCACAGTTTATCATGCTGACCCCAACATAAGTGACCAAAAAACAAATAATGCTGTTTTAAAGATAAGTTTGGTTGATTTCCACTACTGCGTTTAGCCGGAGTCAAAATTCTAGAAACAGATAAATAGTTTCTGAATTCAGTGCCTTCCAATTGATGCAATATTGACGTACACAAGCTCAGTTTCTGTTGCTGTGATATAAAGAAAATCCTACATGAGATGTATACACATGTATGCTCTATCAATGTCTCTCTCTTTTTCACACACTAGCAGGGTACCATCAAATATATTATATGATATTATATGAATAATATTCTTCCTTACCCATTTGTTACGGTCTGTCCCTCTTTGATAGCTTCAGTGATGAGTCCAAAAATCACACTAGAGTTTTGATCAAAGACTCCTGGGCCTTTTGAAAAACCGAATCCTGTGGCAGTGATGTGTGTAAAAATGTTGTGCTCTATGTCTCTGTCCCTCAGGTGAGCACCTGCGTGTCTGTCCTCAGGGATACACCTGCTGCACATCCGAGATGGAGGACAAACTCAACCAGCAGAGCAAACTGGAGTTTGAGAACATGGTTGAGGAGAGTAGCAACAATATGAGGACGACATTTGTCTCGAGGCATAAAAAGTTTGATGGTAAGCTAAATTTATCTATTTGACATGCAGAGAATGAAATACATTTTAATTTGTATCCCAGACTCTTCCAATTTTAGTAAGTTCAGACACACTGTCAAACTTGGAAAGGCAGCAAGATATAACAATGAATCATTTCTGGCTATTACTTTGTGAGCATGTCTTTTTCATACACATGGTCCTTTTCTTCTACAGTACAATACTTTTTATCTTTATCTTGGCTCATACTATCTACCTTATGCTACATAATCATAAGTTTGTCTAACTAGTCATCATTTCTGTTGTTCCCCACTTACATATATAGACTATAATGGCCTGAAACAATTAGCACATAATTGTCTAACTGTCAATTTCATTCAACATAATCACAGTATCTTTGCTTAACTGCAACTAATTTCTAACATAAGCTAAGGTCTTAAGGCATATAGCTGACCGGTAATCGTTGATTTTGTTTAGATATGCCAAATTATAATTATATAAATGATTATTGGTTGGAGTATATATTTTTGTTATCATTTACATTGTTAGTTGTTGGCACTTGACCCTATACACATTCATAGAAACCGAAATGACAAGTCGGGATACAGTTAGAAAAAGGTTTTATAGTAATAATGAGGCGTTTTTACTTCATAGGCTGCGTATGTCATTACATTATCTTGATCACATAACAGTGATATATTGCTAAAGATGTATCCTGGAATTCATTCTAAACTTTAATTTGTTTCAAAAGCTAATAAATAAATACAGTTTTTAAATTTGACTGAAAAAGACATTTATATTGTTAATCACAATTATTTCTGAGATAATTAATTGTACAGCAACGTTTGGAATTGTTACAACTGTATGCTTTTTTTGACTGACTAATGGGATGCTCTGGCAATGCTCAACGTGTTACTGACATACTGACTGAACAAGATAGCGCTAATGTGGCTTTCTAAAGAAAAAATGTTACTGCAGTTCTATATGCTTGAATGCAAAACTGCCTGTAAGATTAAAGTCATGGTGCACAGTATTGGATCAATGTGCTACAGTATCTTCATGCCACGTATACAGTCAGTGCTTAGTCTGGTCTTTGGTTCTATGGTCTCATAAATTGTCAGTTGCTTAATTTAAAATTCTATTTAAAAAAAAAAAAAAGTCTCTTCGGTTCATATGATCAACTTCAGTGAAAAGACTCAAAGTGTCCGGTTTTGATCAACAAAACATTTTCCTTGACAGTTAATACAAAATTTGTCATACATGCTGTTTAAAAAAAGATCAGTGAGTTGCAGCCGTGACCCTATGTACCAGAAAAATCTATGAGCCTTTTCTGTCGTCTGTGATTCTGCACAAGTAATGTCAATGTGCAGATGGGAGAGGGAATGCAGCTCCCTCAATATGAAAAGAGAGATTCTGATGAATGTTGAATCAGGACATGTTCTGTGGTCCTTGGCATCTCTGAAATCCACTCAATATTTTTCTCTTTATGTAATGTCAAGTGTGATAAACAAACTGAAAACTGTGTACCATCACCAAAAAGGTTAAGCTGGAATAAGAAAGGTGGACGTTTTATCTGGCCAAAAAACATCAAAAATAGTTTCTTTCAAGTTTGTTACTGCTGAGTGGCAAATTAGAAGAAGGGTCTGGCTAGGATGGGAGAAAAACAACTTGATTATTGGCTTTTCTTTAAACCAATCATAATCATCTTGGGGGGTGCTATTTGGACCAAAGATTATTTGGCAAGAAACTCCATTCTGTAACATCACTGTACAACTGTGCATTTTTCGGTAGTTCCCAATGAACCAACAGACCGATCCACCTTCTCTCTAGCTTACATTACATTTCATTTAGCTGACTGGTTGATGTATCACAATGGGAATTGAACCTGGGTTGTCTACACCAAAGGCATGTGTCATATCCACTGTGCCATCGCCACCCTAGCCGATCATGTCACGACAATTTCAGTCACATTCTGCAATTAAACTTTCATTCACATCATATCACTAATTTAAGCTTTCAAGCTTAATATTTTAGAACCAGGCCCTTCAGCATTTGGAACAAGAAGCTCATTAAAAAATAAGGTGTGTCAGATTAAGTAGGCTACAACTGCCAAATGTATTTTCAATTGACATTTAGGTAAATATACTGCAAGTACAAGATTGGAATCTTTTTCAGATCAGAATCAGATTTGGATCAGGGGCCAAAAAAAACTTGGATCGGGACATACCTAAAGCTTACAATAATAAACCCTCTGTATAAGCAGTAGGAGTCAGTCTTTCCAGTTGTGTCTTATTATTGTTTACTTTTAATTGTTTGATTTAATAATAATAATAATAATAATAATAATAGTAATAACAATAATAATTTCATTTTTATAGCGCTTTTTCTTTTTTTCTCACTGCTTTCTATCTAATTATGACAATAGGACATCCACTATTTATGTTATTTAAGCAGTCCTAAAGGAATCCTAATTTTACCGCACAGCAAGAGATTTCAAGATTAAGTTTATTTAAAGTTGAGGAAATAAGTAACTTTAAAAGTTACACTTTGCAAGGCCTTAGTTTCTAAATTACTTTTTCACAAAGAAGTTTAATTAGCGTTAGGTGCACCGGAGAACTCAGGACTCTGCAGACAATGCAAAGAAGTTGAAGCAAACCATCTTCTGCATTTCTGAAAGAAATGTGTGGGAATTCTGTTTTAGGTGCTCATTACAACCAATACTCTGCAATTTATAAAAGTAATGTCTCTTTATGTTGTCTCTCTCGCTAGAATTAAGCTGGAATGAATGCAGAAAAAAAACTGTACTGTGCTTTGTTGTCTTTGTGTCATACACATGCATACAGTTTGCAACAAAAGGCAAATATATGAAATGGGATCTCATTTGAGAATGTATGGAATTCTTGAATCTTAAATCCTGTTATTGATCACATGAAACAATAAAAACTTACAAAAAACTTAAACAAATTTGAAGGCGTTTCTGAGGAATGGACACAGGACTAGAAATAACCAAAAATTACAACCATAAATAGGTTCAGCTCCTCTATAGTTTTTTATTGCATTAAGAGAATTATTTTGAAGACAAGGCCTCTGGAACAATGGCCATATATCTGTGCAGTTATATAGTGACACTGGTGACACAAATCATTTATGTAATTCCATCTTCTACACATAACGATATTGCCAGGCCACTCAACATCACAGTCCTTCTCCTTGCGTCAAGCTCTCTCTCACCTCATGGGGTTTGAATCATCCCTCATCAATTTTACATGCCCTCATTTCTGTCCCCAGTTATTTATAGGGCCCTATTATGAAAACCTTAACTTACTTTTTGATTACTGACTGTTTCTCCTGGAGGCTTGTGGGTTTTGATGCATTATTGAGCAATCCTAAAGCCATAAATGACTGTTGCACACTAGAATTAAGGTTTGGGGATTCTGAATGTCCAATCATCTGGCAGAGAAATCTTTTCCTCCATCTTTAAGTGTGCATTATATTCTCCCAAAAAGACCTGGAGTCCGGCTATATTCAAGTCCAATTGATGAATGTGGAGAAAGAAACCCGCAACCAACTTTGCAGTGTTGCATCTCAGCATTCCAGTTCAGTTCCACTCCTAACCAGGAACGGACTGACAAACTGTGCATTCAGGAAAAGTGCAGAATGGCTGTCCAACTGATGGCCGTCGGCACAACAAAAGTCTAATTAAGCGATATTAACAGCCAGCAAAAGAGGGCGCTAATACAATCACTTATGCTCTGTGTAAAGAAAAAAAATAGCGAAAGAAAAGCAGGCTTACTGCATGGCAAAATAAAACAATGGGTAGTATAAAACATAAGGAGAAAGGTGGATCGGAAAAATTCATGGATGTATTAAGAGAAAAATAAAATGGAAGAAAACGAGGCCAAGTCCCTCGAGAGTGAGGTATTAAAATGCTAAAAGTTCACAGAGGGACATGATGAGGGACAGACAGCAGAGTTAATTTCACATCAGCAAGAGGTACTGGTAAGTGCCAGGAACAGGCTGCCTTAGCGAATTGCATAGACAGCAATCAACATGGGTGTGCATCATGATTATGAAAATCATCATGCCAGTTAGTGTTGTCAAACTTAACATGTTTAATAATTTCTGTTAGGTTATTTTAAACATTAAACACATTAGAAATATACAGAGAACCTCCTGCATTTACTGTTAAAACATACAGTAAGTGTGGAGACACTATCTTATTTAATCATTAAATTAATAGATATTTTTGTGTCGGTGTTGTAGTTTATATACTTCTAAGTACCGCCTGCTAATTTGTGATTTAATATAATTTTGCTATAGAGTAATTGATCCCAGAAGTTTGAATCTGTCAATATCTTTCCTACTTTGCTCACGTTTATTAAACCGGTTGACTATTTTTCTTCTCCGCTGACCCCAAGGCGGACTCCGTAGAAATGAATGTGGGTTGACCGCGATATCACTTGCTTCTATATGAGGTTGTAGTGAGCTCACTTTTGCTGCTGGGATGAAGACTATGGTTCGGAATTAAACAGGAAAACATCAGGCATGCATTGGTACCACTTTAAACGTGCTAACAAATGGGGAAGGGGACTAAATACTTCAATTTTAACCAAAAAATCCTAGCTTCAGAGTAGACAATGACAAGAGAATCAATTGTCGCTCCCTTCCCATCCTGAGCCATCGAAAATACTCCCAACATGTCTCAATCACAAGACTACCCCCCCAAAAAAATCCTGTCCTGTAAGATCAAGAGTGAAAGAATATCGGATCCCATCCCGCTCCCGTTTTGTTCCCTATATTGTCTAAGCAAGTTATCAGACTCTGTAGGCCTATAATGTGTAATCCCGATGTTCAAGTACAGCAAGTAGCCTACTTTATCTCTGAAAGTAACAAACACAACCCCAATTTTCATCATTGATTTTGAGATGTTACTTGCTGTGAATACCTTGTCTGATAGGCTACAGTGCTCTTGGTACAGTATTGTGGCATAGTATCAGGACATCCTGGCTAGTGTCTGTCGCGCACGTCTAGGGGCGTATGGCCGGATGATGGGCCTATTCTAGAGCTGTTTTTTAGCCCCAGTTTGTCCCTGCTCCTAACAGGTTTGTTTTCATTAGTCTCTGAAAGCATTATGGTGGTTTTCCACTGCGTGGTATCTACTCGACTCGCCTCGACTCCACTAGCCTTTTTTGGTTTTCCATTACGAAAAAAAGTCCCTGGGACCCGCTACCAGGTACTTCTTTTAGTACTACCTCAGTCGAGGTTCCAAGCGAGCCGAGGCGATACCAAAAGGTGACGTGAAAATCTGCAGACCGCTGGTTGGTCGGAGAGAATCGTCACTCATGACTGCGTTTTTAGCAAACAAGAGTGCGGAGTGTGTTTCCAGAACAAACGGGACATTTAAAACAAATCTAGCCGGACACCGACAGATTATCCACTCTCTGCACTATTCTCACTTTTCAACTGTTCGGGATACTAGCGGCTTCATGTCGTTTCCAATATTGCACACTGTTACTTTAAAAAAACAAGACAATATAAATAACAAAAGTTTTTATTTAGCTTTTCAAGTAGCGCATCAAACCCTCCCAAACTTCCCGGTCTTCTTCCTCTGCCCCCTGTGACAGTGTACCCCCCGGCTCTGCTGGCCCAGATGCCTCCCAGTCATTGTCATAAGCCTCTCCGTGACTCCCATAAAGATTATACGAAGCCCAGTAGGTCAGAACCAGAGATCTCACCGGTCGGACATCGCCCACCGGACGGTCTGCGGCGGCGATTTTGCAAAGCGTGAATGCTCTGAAACACAAACAGTACACAGCAGACATGTTGGTGTGTAATCGTGGTTGCTAAAGTTCATGTACTTTATATAGCGTATAGTAAATACTGACTGGACGCTGAACACATGCAAATGTTAGCTAACGTTACCAGGAAACTTAACTTACCCTTTTGTGTCGGCGAAAACCGTCATGTCGACGTCTGAACTCCGTCAGAATTCCCAAACTCCCGTTTTTTAGCGGTGATTTGGTTGCGTTCCTTCAGCTTCTTTTGAAACAAAACATTTCTTCTGGCTGCGGCAGGTAGCCGACATGCTGTTGTGAGTCGCGCGTCATCACGCGTTGCTATGGTGACCAGCCACGCTGAG
>NC_045733.1:12860053-12870967 GCF_008692095.1 Etheostoma spectabile
CAATCTGCAATGGAAAACGGACGTAGAATGGGCCGAGGCGGGGCGAGCCGAGGCGAGCCGTTACCAGCAGTGGAAAAACGCCATAAGTGTTCTCTGCTGTGGCTTAGTGGGTGCCCTAAAGTAACCCAAATTAAGGAAAAGAAATATTTACAATATATATGCGTGAAAGAGAAAGCCGCAGAGCTGAAGAAACACTAGATGTGTGAAAAAGGCAGAGTTGTATCACATCTGTTATAGTCCTGGTAAAGCAAAAATGAATGTGTTCAAAGTGTGTCACACCACTGTAAAATGTGTAATTAACCACCCAGCCAAATGAAAGGGTTTATTATGCTTTTTTAGGGTTCTTCACGCCTTATAGTGTATTATATAGTTTTTTTGTGCATGTAATAGATGTACAAAGAAAAAAAACAGCCTCAAAATGGCTTGCCCACATTCCTGTTTGAAATTTCTCAATAAAAAATGATATCATTGATTGAAAAAGCAAGGGCAGGTTTTTAAACATGCCCATATGTGCTGCCTGAGCAAGCACAGCTCACCCAGTTGCTTGCTTAAATTTGGCTAACCAGTCACAACAGTGTGGGTCAGCAGACCAATCAGAGCAGACTGGGCTTTTCAGGAAGGCAGGCCAAGAGCTCAGACAGAGTTCTTTAAGTAGAGGCACTGGAACAATGTCCAGTATAAGAAACATAGTAGGTTTTTGAACATCAACACATGTTAACCTACTCTAGAAGACACCAAGAGTACAAATATGCCCGCTGACTTGATGTCCATGCGTCTTGAGCGCCCTCTTCTCCGGTTCGGTGTTCCAGCGTCCTATTGTCAAGACTGCATCACCCAGGGGTGAAGCTCCAGCCTATCATTGACTCCACAAATTTGCGCTTCTTCTAGTAGTTGTAGACTTTCTCTGGGTTTATTTCTCCAAAAGTTTTCCATGTAGCAGCGTGGCTCTCCAGCCTCAGCCTGCAGCAGCCTTTATTTATCAGCCCTTGATTATTGTTATTAATATTATTGTTATTATTATATTTTGGTGGCCAGGATCGCTTTCATGTCTTTATTTGTCCTGTGAAAATAAAAGCCTAAAAATGCCCCCAAAAAAATAATATTTGAATGACATGAAATACTTACTAAACTCTCTGAAATAAGACTTTCATATTAAATTTCCTCTTAAATAGCTTTAGGGAATAACAGTTCTCTACCTCATGACAATTTAATGCCTATATCATTGTGTTCCATTGCTTTGCTTGAAGCTACTCAAATTACATTAAGTGAAATAATAAAATATGCCATTGTTTTATGGCTGCACTTTACTTAAATTCAATCAAAGTATCTTTATGTTCATCATTTTATACATCCCTGCAATTCAGCAGTATAGTGTTTGACAACTACCAGTCGGTCTTTGGGAGTTTATGAGGTTAATTGACAGGATTGGAGAGCAGGTTGACTCATTTATATATCCAGTATTGCCTCTCTGTTTGTTCTTTTTGTATGGTATATGCTCATTAGGTTCAGTTTGGTTGATGTTTTTCTGTGGAGACCTCAGGAGGAGATTAGTGTGTGTGGTTGGTTGACTTAAGTCTGGGTTGAGCAGCAGCCTTGGATGGCTGAGCTCTTTGATCCTGCCCCAGAAGAGCTTCTCCACTCAATGTTGAGAACCGTAGTGCCCCTCATTCACTTCAACAATCCCTTATTCACACCCGACTTAAACCAAGACTGACTCGAAACACAACACCCCGTTCTCTCTAATCTGTGGTCTCTGAAAATTCACAAGCTTCTAGTGGACTGTGTAAGACACCAAACACACAAGGCAAAAAACTATTTCAGTTATTGCATTCAAGAGATTCATTCTGTATCTTTAACATTTTAGTTAAAAAAAACTTAATATTTAATGTAGGTGGTTCCATCCTTAAAGGTCCAATATGTAATACTGACAGCTAGTGTTTAAAATAGTTTCTACAGTACAAATTCAAAATACTGGAGATATTTGTCTCCCCCGCCCCCTCCTCCCCAGAGTCAAAGTTCACAGAAGTTGCCAGGCTGAAACCGCAGCGTCCAACAATGTCCCTAGACGCCCATGCTCTGAACCCAACTGGCAGACACACTTTTGTGGCTTAGGATTACAGCAGGAACTGCTAAAAAACCCGCAACCTCGCTGTTCTTTTCCACCTGACCCACTTTATTAGCTTAGAATTACAATCGATAACTCACCATTGTAGGCTACACCTTGCCTGGATCTTTGGTAACGTTAGCAGTTAGCAGGGTTAGCATGCCGGCGTTAGCCAGGACCAGTCCGGATCACTTTACTGACAATATCTCAATTGTTTTTGCAGGTAATCAACTTGGGTAATCTATCAAAATTATTCAATGTGAGTAGCTACATGAATGATGAAATGACATAAAATGCCCGTCCCTAGTAGCTGTGATAAAATTTGCCTACTTGTTCAGGAGAAAATTAGCCAACTCTGCGTCCTTTTGGGCTTTAAGCTGTCTCCATCTTTCAAATACATCTCCAATATTTGCCCAGGGTTTGTTACGTTTCTGGTCATGCAACTGTTAGAAAAACGTTACAGCTGTAGCTCGTTGGGTTTACATTTTTACATGTATATCTGGCAACCCGGCCTGGCTGCCAAACTGGGCCGCTGATAACCACAAACAGAAATTCTGTCACGGAATGGAAATTTCAAAAGGGGAAAATACTGGCAATTGCAATGTTGTCATTAAAGATAGTATTTCAACTTAGCATGTTTTCATTATATCTGATGATGGATTGGGGTCATTTTTGGATTTATTACAGTAAATATGTTACATATTTGACCTTTGAGTGCCTCAAATCTGCCACCATTGTGCCAATCAATCAGCTGTGAGTAACCTCAATGACTATAGACCAGTGGCCCTGTTATGAAGTGCTTTGAAAGACTGCTGCTAAATCACATAAAAACGTCCCTCCCCTCCATACCGGACCATCACCAGTTTGCCTATGAAGCAAACAGGTCAACTGCGGAAGCCATCAACACAGCCCTGCACTTTGTGCTGACCCACCTTGAACACCTATGCAAGAATGTTGTTTGTGGACTTTATTTCTGAACTCAACTGCATCATCCCCCGCCTGGGCATCAGCACTAACATCTGAAGATGGATCCACGACTTCCTGACACACACACGTCCCCAGTCAGTTTGGGTTGGCTCCCAACTTTCCTCTGTCCTCACACTCAGTACTGGGGTCCCACAGGGTTGTGTGTTGAGTCCCTACACCTTATGCACTCTCAACTGCACCCTAGCACATGACAGCAATATTTTTTATCAAGTTTGCAGATGACACCACTGTCTCTCGACACCTCTAAGACCAAAGAGATGGTGGTAGACTTCCACAAGAAGAGGACTGACCTTGCCCCGGGTCTACATCAATGGGGACACTGCGGAGAGGGTTAAGGACTTCCAATTCCTGCTGGGGAGATATTGTACATTTCACATCACATCACCTGGGCAACCAACACCACAGCCCTTGTGAAGAAAGCCCAGCAGCGGCTGTACTTTCTCAGGTCATTCCACAAAATCAACCTCTCCCAGAAGCAGCTTTCATCCTTTTAACTGTTCTGTCCAAAGTATCATTCTGGTGTGGTTTAGCAGTTGCACCACTGCTGACAAAAAGGCGCTGGACAGAGTTAAGAAATCAGTAACAAAACATAATTCACACACAGCTCCTCTCACTCACACCAGATGCCTGCAGCGGGCAAAAAACATAATTAAGGACTGTTCCCACCCAGGTCACAACCTCTTCACTCTGTTGCCATCTGGAAGGCGTTAAAGATCTTTCCAGGGTCGCACTTCAAGACTTTTATCCAAGTGCCATAAAATACCTGGATTCGTGACCCCACTGCACTTAATGGACTATATCTTCCTTTAGCTACTTATCAATTTTTATAATTTATTTTCTTACTTATTAGTGTTCATATTGCTTAGGTCTCTTTTTCTTATGTCTTAATTCATGTTTTACTAGGTTGTCTTGTCATATTATGTGTCTTCACCAGGGGAAGTGCAATTTAAATTTCGTTGTTATACTATTCTATCATTAGACACCTTTGATCTTTCTTATCCAATCACTAAAGCTTGCAGCTTTAGCTTTGTGAGCGCTGCGGGTTGGTGCATTGTGAAAGGCAATATTGCCATGTTTACTTTTTGCCAAGAGCCCTTCAAATAAGGATTAATGAAGCACTATAACTAACCAAAGACCTTATTTTGAATGTAAATTGGTCTGCATTATAGTCAAATAATGAATTAAAGCTTCTAATTATGAGGTCTAGAAATACCTTAAATTTGGCTTCGGTGAAAGATGAATTGACACAGTGTTGGGTCCCATCAAAAAAAACAACATTATATTAAAAATGCTTTAGATGTGAATGTGCAGTTTTTCAGCCGAGTGCTCCTTAACATCGCAAAACATTTTTGAAAAAAAAAAAACTATATAGAGAGGTTCAACAGAGCGCTGGTCTACATTTCAAATGTTTAGAATCCATCACTAAATTAATTTGTTATTCTAATGAAATTATTTTAAAAATCTCATGTACCCCCTGCAGTACTTCAATGTTATCCTAGGTGTACTAGTACCCCCATTTGAGAAACACTGGTTTAGGCAATATAAAAGCTATCATTGTTATCATTGGCTTTTTCATCTATTAATCTAGAATCTGACTTTCTTTAATACTGGATGCAAACACCATAACGAGTCTTCTTCCTAAGCTTCATCATGTTTACGGCTATAATTTCATCTGGGTGTCAGGGAATAAACACAACATAGTTAATGTTCTGACTTCAAATATTTTTATGAAACCACTTGTAATCTACTAACTTCCCCAGACATCACAAACTCAGGGTCCTTACATTTATTATTTATGTTTGACATTCATTGAAGAACTTACCAAGCAAAAATTAGAAAATACCCACAATCCATAGCTGACATCAAGTGGTTACATCAAAACTGGATCTCAAAGGTCCTCATTATACTATACTCACCCCAGTTCAGCTCTGAAGTTTTGAACTAGAATTATAATTACCCGTTTTGGTCCTAACAAGCATTATAATACTTTTAGAAAATTAAACAATTTGTTCACGCACAAATGCTGTGACATCATCTTTAATATCCTCAATATAAAAACATCTGATTTGCTTCTGCAACCTTAAATTATAGTTACTTTACTCATTTAATTATGCCCTGCAAAAGCTCGGTGCTGCAGACTGAGTACTTGGGTTTGTGGACTGATTCATCCTTTGTGCATAATATAATAGCAAACATTATTAATTTATACTATGAATAAATTGAATAAAGAGGTTACACTTGATACACAGTGCAAGATTCTGATGAGATTTGGCCCCATTTAGACAATACATTTTAGTTGAAAGTGTGACTGCTATAGCCCGCTGGACACTAATTTGGCAGGGGTATACTTGCTAAATACATTGGATTCTGTGGGGGCCTGGGCCCGGGCCCTTATTAGCTCACAATGTGGAGAATATCTGTAATCTTACTCAAGATAATTCATAAGACTAACAAAACTAAAAATATATTGCTGCTACCAATTGTGGTTGCTATTTTTTAATAAAGTAACATATAGCTAAGAAATGTAAAGTTTGTTTTAACAATTTCACTGTATAAAGGAAGCCAAGGGGGTCATTCAATTCAGAAGTCAGTGCTCTTTCATGACAATTTGCCTTAGATTTTTACATTACATCAAAATATATTCTCCGTGCAAAGTCAACATCTCGGTGTGAGGGCGATTCTAGAGCAAAAGATAATGGAAGGTCCAACAATGAAAATGATTATCCTCTGGTGATGTGGTCAAACATGTCCCTCTTCTAGGACAGACAAACATGTAATAGATGTTGTATGTTTGGACAAAAATAACCATGGTTGAGATAATTTGATTGTGCTATGTATTCCATGGGCGAGGGTCATGTTTCTTTTTGTCTTAATTTCCCTCATGACTGCCTCTTTTCCAAACATAGAATTAGTTTTTATATGAATATACTACTATAACTAGTAGGCATTAAAGGTGCCCTGTGGAGTTTTCTTCTAAACAAATACAAGTTATGTTTACATTTAATGTTACTCACTAAAACATATTATGTGTATTGTTGAAATACATTCACGTGTCAGTAAAACAGTGTGACACCACTGGGAGGAATGTGTTTTACGTCACCCGCATGCATGTGTGTGCAAACTTCCTTGTGCTTATGCATGAAACAAACAAAACAGGGGCCCATTCATAGAAAAAAAAAACAATTAAAGGTCAAAAACTACTTAAAGGTCTTTTTGGAGGCCTTATAAGTCCCCTAATACTGTATCTGAAGTCTCTTTCACAAAATTCAGCCGTTGTGCAGAATTACAGCCACTAGAGCCAGTCCCACAATGAGCTTTCCTTAGTAAGGGCAAGTTGGTCTGACAAGCTATGAGGAGGAGGGGGGGGGTGGGGGGGGGCGGGGGAATGGTGGAGGAGGGGGTTGTGGCCTTGACCAACTGCCACTTTGCTCGTTTGAAAGCCATGATGTCTCTTTCTTATGGATAGGCCAAATTCTCTGGGCGGGCAAAGCAGAGAAAGGGAGGTAACCTTGCTCCTTATGACCTCATAAGGAGCAGGGCTCAGTATTGCCATTTATAGCCACTGGGGGACCGCAAGCAGGCTGGGGGAATGCATATTAATGTTGAAAAACCTCATGTGAAATTTTAATGCCATGGGACCTTTATGCCAGTAGTGACATTTTTGTGTCACTTCTGATTACAAATATTACATATAAGCAACCCCACAGACTGGGCTAAAACATAAAATGTCACTAACCTGCTTTAGTAAATAAGTAACACAATCAAATAACAGCCTTTTTCAAACATATACTTAGAGTCAATTTTATTTATATACCAATACAAAGCTGCTGTTAACCAGAGTCAAATTCCTTGTATGCAAAAGCCCACTTGGCCAATTAAACAGATTCTGATATCATACATCACAATCCTTACACACCTGAAACAGATAAGGAACATTAAAGAAAGCATGACTTTGCCCCTCTGACACTAAATGGGTTGGTATAAGATTTTGATGGTATGATAACCTTCAGCAAAAATAAATGTTTTCACAGTATTGCAGTATTGCAATTACAGCTATAAAATGTAGTAGTATTTTTTTTTAAATGTCTGGGTAAAAAAAACTACTTTTTTCCATTGAACGCAATGTATTTTATTTATAAACACACTGCACTGGCAGGGAGACAGATTTCTAAACTGCACTTTCTGTCCTTAAAGACTCATAAAAAACAGCTCATGCCTTAGAAACGATATGACAACATGTTTTAGTGGTTTTGAAACCGTGACTTTTTCAAACCATGGCATACCTTGAAACCGGTAACCGGCCCATGCCTACATTACACAGGATAAAACAAATGTACAGAACTCACAGGACACCACAGGACCATCTGATGGTATGAGAATGTTTTTACACAGGAGATTATAGCAAGTTACACACAGGGCAGGACAGCGGTGAGGACAGGGCATACTTTGATTTCACCCCTACAGCCCAGTGATGTGGCTGAAAGCTCTGTGACAGTTGAATGTCAATTTCAAATGAAATCTAAAACCATGTGGACATGCAGTTCCTGGAAGTGTTCATAAATAAATAACCTCTGTTTTGGTGCCCCTGTGTTATCCTAAGTGAATGTCAGGAAGACTGTAATTCTCTGAGGACGTAGGGAATGGGGTCTGTCCAGCAGTGCTTTAGCTGAGAGTTGGTGGCAGCCTCCATCATCTGGCACAGGCTGCAGCCCGGTGTCACTTTTGTACTTCAGGATGGATGGCTCTGTATGGCCTGGACACTGTTAACTTTGTCCCACTGGTGAGCTTCAAGGAGAGGCTATAAGAGGCATACCTTTTTCACAAGCCACAGTAGCAAAGGTCCACGGGAAATCCACGGGCTTGGTGCAATGTGATTCTTCTTTTCAATATATTTATTAAATTTAAACTTTCTGTCACATATTGAAACATGTACACTGTGAAAACTCAATTACAAAAAATCCTGTCCTTGGGATATTGAATTTGCTCGGGCTACAGCTGAGATCATACCGTCTATTGAGACTGATGAAAAATGTTTCCCTCCTCCTGCAAAGGTGGCGATATGCCTCCCTCATAGATCCCCACTGTTCCGTCTCCTTTTGATCTCCATGCATCATTTAAAAATTGACTGGATGGTTGGTATAATTTTTAGTTTAGTTCTTCACATGCGATGAATATGTAAATTTTAAAACCTGATTATGAGATACATCTGAGAAGCTGTCTATGTATACAATACCCTAACTATAGGAGCATTTTGACATTTTATGAAACAAAAAGAAAGTGTTAAAATAGTGAATATTTAGCAGGATATTTCTATTAATACTTATGGTGAAAACAGACTACATTGAAATTAAAGAGGGGTTTACATTTGGCAGTATGCATGTGCTTAAGGGTTGACACTTAAAATGTAGAAACCAGGGTATATTATGGTTTGTTAATATCAGACATTAGAAGGCAATTACTATTCAAGGAGCTAGTTATTGTTGTAAATTGCCTATACTTAGTGTATGAAATTATGTAATAGTTTAAGAAATTCCCAGGGAAGTAAAGTATTTTCTTTAAATTGTAGGTACAGTTTGAGGACCACATAATCTGTCTGTGACCACAGCATGGCTGCACATGTAAAAGCCCCTAGTTCATTTCCAGAAAAAAATGGTACAGTTGACAAAGAAAACATATCTTTGGAATGACATGGCTGAACAAAAATATATTTTTAATCAAAACAATAATTTTGATGCTTTAATGCTCTCCATTTGGATTTGTGAAGATGTCATTTTTTATTAAAACAAAATAGAATTAAACTACACATCAAGAGTCCATTAATCAGGTTCTGGCTAAATGCCTGTAGAGCACTACAACAGTATGTATAGCAAAATGATTCTGACCAACAGATGACACTGTCAAAGGAAGTCAATAATCAGAACATGGATCCGATAAGTGAACTCGGTGTTGTTCGCCTGTTTCATCTGTAAGATCTGTACCATAACACACTTGCACACACCTACTTAAAATGACAGAATCATATTCTCTGATTGGTCAAAGGAAAAATAATACAAATAGAGTAAAAGGCTGCATTGACTTTAAAATGTAAGTAAAGGCAAGCTAAAGCTGCAATATTTTCATACAATGTCTACCTAACTACCTTGAGTGAAAGTTATGAGTGACCACAACTGTGTTGTGTTTGGCCATGGCTGCAGTTCTGCTCTTGCCTGGACAAAGCTAACCATTTAAGCAATTACACAGTAACAAGGGCAGAAACCAGCAATAAACAGACTGTTTTTTACTTCTGAGAACCTCAGTGTCCTCACTCAGGCGCAGAAAAAACTCTGCAGGATGGATTAGTCTAACAAAGCTCTGCATGGAAGCTTTCATAGGAAGAGGCACTCCAACAGCCAGGTTGAGACAAAGCTGCTTATCCACGGGGTCACAGTAATGTAATGGTGTGTGCAGCCAATTTGCTCCTTGCTATTTAATGGCTCTGAATATCAACCATGGGAGGAAATCACTTTGATTTTCTGAGCCTTGCTAATTGACTTCTCCAGTACATCTTAACACTGAACTCAGATCTTGAAAGACACAGAGACGCCCTCAGCAAAGGTGGATTTTGTAAATATAATTAACTGAACTGTAGCTTTGCCCCCGAGTTTTGGAATAGAGCTAAGTCTGAAAGAAGTTAAGTTGGTAACTTTTCGTGTTACTAGTCATAATTAATTACATAACTACTTAACCGGGGGTAATGGTCCAGGCAGTGTCATTAGATTGCAGGGCCAACACCTTTTTTTCCATTGGCAACACTGCTGGTGAGGTTTCACAGTATTATAATGAATTTGTATATTGTATTAATTATACCTTTTGCTGTCATTATCTATTTGTAGAGCTCAGCAGTGACCGCCCACTTTTTGAATGGCTTTGGTTCTGGAAGTGAGTTGTTAAATTCAATATCTCTGTTAATATTTAAAATAATGCTTATATAAAGAGTATTAAGCCGAGAAACCTGAACAACCAGGTACAAGATGAATCGTGACCATGAAACATGAACAGGTGCAAGAATGTGTACATAAACTATAGAATTCAGTGGTAGCAACTCACTTGCCATTTGCGGGTGAGGTAAACAGTTGAGGTAACGTTACTTCATAACCAATGTCAAGCCACTAAAAACTGACAAAAAAGACAACACTAAAATGTACTAAAAATGCATTATTTTTGTTTCGTTGTGATCAATCTGGTGTTGGTGAGCAGGAGGTTTACAGTGTTAATTTGTGTCGTGCTAGAAGGCTCGGCTGGCATCCTTGCTCATGATTTCTCCACGCCTTCGTTGCCTCCCGCTCCCGAAAACAATCCAGTGAGTGCCCAAGGGTCTGCCTTTGTCCTCCAGCGGACAGGTTATGCCTTTGCGACGAAAACTTGAAGTTTATTTCCCCCTCAAAAATAGACACTTAAACACTGTAGTGTATTATGACCATATCAGTGACTATGTACCTACATTGAAACGGGCCAAATGATGTCTGTGGCCTGCACAGTAATAGCGTTACTGAAGGCTAGCTGTAGACTTGCGCTGAAGTCACTTTGTAGCAGGAAAAGGTAACCCAAAAGTTAAACAGTGTGCAGATCGCTCCGAGAAGCAAGGATGCCGGTCGGGACTGCTACTACCACACAGATCAACACTGCCAAGCCTCTTACTCACCAACACCAGATCAATCACACACAAAATGAGTGAGCTAAAAATACACACGGAACTGTTGCGTGATGATTATCACAGAAACATGACTGAACACATGGCAGCTAGCAGCTAACATCTAGCAGCTAACAGGGCGAGCTAGCTACCA
>NC_045733.1:12870977-12879015 GCF_008692095.1 Etheostoma spectabile
GATAGAGACAGGGTAGGTGAATTTAAACAATGTCTCAGTTGAAAACGCGTCTCGTTGTCATGTAAGGGCCCTGTTCATGTTACACAGACATTTTAATTGCATTTTGTGCCTGTTAAGAGGCCCAAGGACACTCCAAAACTGGCCCTGACCACTGCCGTTTTAGCCGAGTGGAAGCTATTCGACATAACTGCAGCTACCCCGTGTTGACCACACTTATTTGGTTTGGTTTCTTTTCTGTCGAATGTACTTGCATATTTATAGCAATCAAGATTAATTTAAGAATGTATTGTAAAAGAAATTAATTTAAAAAATCTTCTTTAACCAGTGCTAAGGAGCAGCTATAGAGATCTCACTTCTTTCTAACTCCACAGACTTTTTTTCATTTTCAACCCTGTAGCCGACGTGACATGACTTGGCTAAATTGATCAGATTTTGTGCTGCTCCTTCTGGAGTCACACAAGACTTTATAGAACTTTATTCAGTGGAATTCATGTTTTAGGAAAAATAAGGCCATGCATTTAATGATTAAGATAATTATGTAAATAATCATAAAGTAATTGATAACAAGGATCTGTCTGATTCAGCTCCACAGGATACAAGCTAATATCCTGGGGGAATGTGGGTGCTTGTACATGTCCTCATATTCTGTTAAAGTATGTTAAAATTAAATGTCAACATTCAATATACAATATTAAACAAACAGGCTAGTCATGTTCACCTATCATGAGTAGCAATCATCATCAGCATTTGGATTTTTGAATAGAGGTATTCTTGACACATCCGTATGCTCTGTAGGATTCATCATAATTGGCCTATCAAAGAGCATCTAATACCGCTTTTAAGCAAGTCATTAAAAATTACTTTGTATCACTGTACATTCAGCTTTGTATTTGCTAACATGGAGCACTGAGCAATATGACTAAAGAGCAATAATTACAATGCAGGTTGCACAAGCTTTGTGACTCAACTGGTCAAAGATTCTCAGACACTTTTGTTTAGCTCCCCTTGTAATGTCATCAAACAAAAACGGCTTAAACCAAAGCAAGTATACAGACATTTGCTTCTTGTTTGTTGTAGTTTCTTTTAGCACACACTTATTTCCATTTCTAAAATACAGCATATGCTTTACTGACCATTATTAAGGCTCACAACTGTTACACTGGCCATAGCACAAAAAAAGCTGTGTGTCATGTATTGTTATGATAGTATTAATAATTTGTGTCTTTATGCTACTTTGCTTTATGTCTTTGTAATCAAGAACAAAGCTTCACAAAGCTTCATCACTGCAGAGATAACTACTAGGCAAATTAGGCAGATTAAGAAATAATATCTTACTTAAAAATACAATTAGTTCTTCTGCATATTTTTAATATTCATTTTGCAAAAGCATAACCATCACTGTAATCAAATCATTATACAATATTATGTAATTGCTGGGCAATAATCCATTTTTGCCAAATTCATTTAGCGATTTATGTTTGAAACTAATGGGTGATTGCCTAATTACTGTAATTGTGCAATAATTTAATTGCTTATAATGCTAAAACTAAAGACAATAAGATTACTCTTTAAACATTGATAGTCAGCGTTCTCTAGATACTGGGCGTAGGACACCGTCAGAGTGTTGCTGTCTTATATATATTGTAGTTTGAATGGTACAGTGGTTTTTATGGGAGTTGACTTTGTTATATTTTTGAGGGACAAAATTCTAACCTAGGAATGCTAAGATTATACCATAAACAAATGGGATCAAACATCCAAAAAACATATTTTAAAAGTACCAAGGTTCACACTAAGTTCAGCAAGCACTACTCATTCACACATACTACCAGATTTACAACACATTTATAATTACCACATTTATGGAAGTTAATGCATCTGCTGATTTGCGGGCACTGGATGTTTGTATTTCTTGATGAAGTATCACTAATGAGATGCTGGCCTTCTTGTTGCAAATTAACAACCAGTTTTCTCTTATCTCTTGGTGCTGACAGCTTGTTCTCAGTTCTGGTCACTCGATGCAGAGATTTAGCTAAATATTCTGAAGAGCAACAAAGTAGGATCATGAACCCATTACACTGCAGGTTTGTCAGCCAGTCACCCCGGGACGTTTATCTTTTGGTTTCTTTCCAAGCTTGGGACTTTCACTGGGCTTCCAGAAACACACACACACACACACACACACACACACACACACACACACACACACACACACACACCACACACACACTCACACACACACAGAACATAGTGATTTGAACTTCAGTGTTAATGGCTTCAACAAACATGCACCAGGTCCTGTTTTTGTGCCTCTTAGTTTGGGCTGACTAAGAAGGAAAGAAGAAAGACTGGAGTGAAGCAAATTATGTTCTAGAGGTAGTAGAGTGCTGTGATAGGTCCTTGAGGTCATTGTTTGCTGTTATGGTGGCTGTTTGGTCCACCGTTGAACAAGATAATAACAAGAACACCCTATATACTTTTTAATGCAGTACAATACAAGCAATTCGAATCAACTCCTGTTTGACAGGGTTTAAACAAAAATTTAACATTACAAGAATGGGTTTAATTTCCGGGGCTGCTTCTTTTTCATGGGTGTCATTGTATCCACCTTGTTCTATTGGACTAGAGTACATGTGTACGCTAGGGAAAGTACCACCAATGGGGTTCCTCATCTAACAACTGTACTAAGTGTACGAGTGGCTTTATTGGAAGAGGACACATCCTCAAAATAGATAGTGTCCGTGCTACGGTATCCATCTTTGTAAATCTACTATATCCGCTTATTCTGTCAGACTGGGTACTTTCTAAGCATGCATTGAGCAAGAGGTTGCCAACGCCCATGATTCATATTAAATGTAGATCTTAAATTTCTCTTGGATTTATGTTTCTGCCTTCCAGCATTTATTTTAATGCCCAAATATACAAATTGTGTCTTGAATCTGAAGCATGACTGAAGTACGACCTTGTGTGGAAGCAAAACCGTGTCCATCTCTCACAGCCTTAGTGTGGTGTGAGAATGTGCTCTACTTTTCTCATTCCTAAAACTCTTCAAGCCTCATTAACTGTGAAAACAAGCCAACTAGCTGCTGTGAATGGTTTGTAACATTTGCTCAAGCCAAGAAAAGGTTCTGTGCCTTGCGGAGCTGGAGCAGTCAATCACTGAGACACACGGTAATGGGAAAAGTTTCATTTTTTAAGGGGTGTCTTCTGTGCTATGTGGCAAGGTGTATAGTTTACTACAGCGTGGGCTGTAAAAGTAAGGTATATGATGTAAGTTTTTACATCCGAGCATCTGTTCACATTTATAGAATAACATTTAAGAAATGTTAGGCTTGATTCTACAAAAACAAGACTACATCTACAGCTTTGCTAGCGGCTCTGTGAAGCTGTACTTAAGCACAGCGGTGCTTTGAGTTTGATGCTAATGTCATTATGCTAACATGCTGACTGACGATTCTTACATGTTGATTTTTATCAGTTACAATGTTTACCATGTCCACTATCTTAGTGTAATGTGTTACCATCCTAACATTTAAGAAGTCCGACTGAACATAAAAGTACAGCTAAGGGTTATCCGAACTAATTAGTTTTGGATAAATACAGATTTTGACTTAGAGGAAAGGTCAGAAGATCACCAAAGTTATTACAAAAGCATAAATGGCATCCTGGTCAAAATTAAGTCAGAGTATTACCAAAGTCATTAGGCGAAATCCTCCCAGAATCAATAACTTCTTTATAAAGTGTTTGTGTCAATCCATCTAGTAATGTAGATGTTGACAAATTTAAAAAAAAATGTTTTTTAAAAGTCAAGGGATCTTCTGGGCAACGTGAATGTCTGTACAAATTTCATGGCAATCCATTCAAAAGTTGTCAAGATATTTTAGGTTGGACCAAAGTGGCGAACCAATTGACTGACAAAAAAACCTTGCCATCCTAATAGCCAAAATCTATATAAAAATTGCTCTCCAGGCCACTGCAATTGCTACCTCCCTTATCTCTTGAATTCAGCACATCTTCCTTGGCTGCTGTCAATGACTCAACTTTTCAAAATTGATAAACAAGTGCTGCTCTCTGGCAATCTCATACCAACATACACACACCAAGCTCATAAAACCATATCTCTCACCTGACATCACCACGTTTGTCTTTTTCTTTTTAGGTACTTCTAAGAACATTTCCCTTTATCCCCAAACAAAAAGAATATTTTGCTTCAATGTCCAAAACAGACAATCTCAGAGATGAACCTTAGAGAGCTGCCTAACAACTCTTGGTCTGAGCCAAACCAATAGTGCTCTTTGCCAGAATGCTTATCCATCTTTTCCTCTGTGGAGTTAGCAAGATTGCGTCATGTTTACAGCCGTTAGCCTTGTATAAACAGGGAAAATTAAGTGTGTACTTTCATTTGTTTAATTGTGTACTTCCAGTGTGTGTGATACTAACATGCATACTCATTCCATCCACTGATGTGCATTTTAATTTCAGTCCCTAAACTATACTTAAATCAATAGTTCAAGTCAATTCACATTCTAGTTTTCTATGCTTTGCAGCTGTATTGATGTGTTTGTGATTGCACTTATCAAGATCCAGTTGAGAGATCGGTGACAAGTCATAAAAAAAGAATGTTTGGTGGTGTAGGGAATGAGAAATGGGTCTGCATGGATAAGATGTAATGCACAAGAAAAATGAAACTCACCAAAGGTTAACCAGGCCAAAGAAATGTCATCAAAATGCCACTTAAACATGATTTGGCCTTTTCGATTCTTTCATCACATCAAACTTTGTGCCAGCTGTGTGGCTTGAATATGAGTGAAATGCAACGCGGTTCTCCGTAAAGGTCAATCAAGATCTGTTATCTTGAAATAAAAAAACTGGACTTAAGATAAGTCACAGAGGAATATATATTGTGCACCTGAAAGCTTGTTGATACGACCAGTAGCATACATTTGAAGATTTCATTTCCCATTGAAAGTAAATGATAGAATTATAATTAAATGATGGAAGCCAGTGGGGGACAACTAAATATTAATACTTTTTTTTCTATTAAAACATATATAACACAAGTTTAAAATGCACATTATTTCATTTTTCAAGATGTTATGTTTTATGTCTTATTGTCAACCTATTAATTAATGACAAATACAGAACATTAGATGTGTGACTAATGGAAGCTGGGCCCATACAGCTAGGCAATTGCCTGAAAGGCACTGAAATGGCTGCTTAAGTAAATGTTCATAAATGGGATTATGCTGCCCACTGTTTCTTAACTGGGCTCCCTCTTAACTTTCTTCACTTAATTTCATGATCTGCTCAGGGCAGTGGTGTTCTTAACACAGGATGTATTTATTTTCTATCAAAAGTAGGGATGAGGGCACAATAAAGTCAGGCCAACTAAAACAAACAGAATGCTATAGTGTCATTTCCTGCATGTATTTACATCTATCAAATAATATATTATAATACAATTTTGCTTTTCATAATAATAGTAGTAAAACATAGAAATAAAAGTGCTATGTAAATGGCTGCATTAGTAATGGACTAACTCTGATTTAAATCACAGTTTCTTTGATAGAGACTCAATACTTTCTGATAGATAATATTTCCATCTGTACTGCAAAGTCCACTGTAATCTACTGCCTTATCTTCGGTTAATGTAAAATTATTGCCTGTTAGGCTCATATTATGTATACATAAAAACACATTTTTATGTTGTATTATTAAAACCTGGTTATCAGAATTCAAGATGGTAAATTACCCACCATGTACACAAAAAAATGTTTGATTCTTTCAATTTTGCACAGCCCTCTACACATGCACATTAATGTAGGGAAGTCTTACAAACATCAAACCTTAATAGTGCATAATTCAGAGAATACTAATCTTCCCTTCTCACCGTTTTACTGTAGATGTCTTGCCAACAGTTTTACAGATGTCTTTTACCAAGTATGGGGAAAATGCCTTTTTGGCAACTAGGGATTTTGTTTTACTGCAAAACAGTTTGCCGCTGGGGCAATTTGCTGGCATCAAGGCTCTTTCCAGCTCTCTTTATACATCAATGATATACAGCCGCAACAATCTCCAGCAATAAGATAAGACAACCTCTATGTGGCCTGCAAGGGGAAATCCAGGGCTACGTAAAATTGAGGGTAAATATCCCTCCCATACACAATAGAAATAATATACAGTAAATCTATAATGTTTATAAATCACTGGCCCTATTTTCTGCCAAACACAACTGGTTATAATAGCTCAAACCCTACTAGCTACTAACTTGCTGCACAATAGCTGTTACCTTCAAGCCCACTAATATTCAACACCATTCAACACAATCCGTGCTAATTAGTTTATGCCTGGCAGTCGTCCCTAGCCTGCAGCCACCTTGGCTACACCTCACCTTCATTTTTCCTTGGTTACAAGACACAACAGGCACTGAAAGTGGAAGATTCCCCCCCCTCTATTCTTGAGCCTCAGGCTGATGGGCCCTATTCACAACAAATAAGAGGATCAAACTGCAATGGGTGTGGGTGCAGTGCAGTCACTCAGTACATTAGGAGGGAAAAGAGGACAGTGTCTATAAGCCGGTTTTCTCCCAAGTTGGGTAAAATTTCTTGAAGCATTTCAATTTGGTTTGACAATTTAGAGTGCTGTTAAAAATAGCAACCTATTCTTTTCACCTCTTTTTATATCTGAAATATCCTGACGTGCTTGATTGTTTCTTTCATGGACATTTGTGATTATGTGAAGGTGCGTTCTTTATTGTGTTAATGGAGGTTGGTGCAGTTGTGTTGCAATGTAATGTGACTGAAGCTAATCAGCCCATAAACATCTCATACTAATTTCAGCTTCAAACCGGCCTTAACTTACCTAAGACCGTTTACAGTGTATGCAAACTGACAACTGACAGAGCAAACTGACTCTGGATCAGAGAGTTGGACTAAAGCTTTGGCATACAGTAGTATCAGACTGATTGGACAGTTATCTCAGATAATAGCATGAATTGTCACATCCTTCATAATCTTATCTTAATCTTTAAAGTGTAACGCAATTAGCTGTCCCTCATTAATCTTCTCGCATTACTAATTTTCATTGTGGTGGAAACTGCTGCTTGTTTGCAGGTATAAGGTGAAATGTGTGCATGACCGAGATAATTTTATACTCCAATTCCAAAGGATTGCCAAAGCGGAATTAATTTAAGGGTTCCTTTGTTCTTTTTGAAATTTTGTCAAGAAAGAGACAAAACAAAGACTCAGTTAAATTCTCATCTCATCTTCTCATCAACTTGCAGTGACCCACCATTTCAACTGACTTTATTTGTCTGAAAAATGAGGACCTGGGGAAGAGATGACAGTACTTCAGCTTTCATTAACTCTAAATCACTTTCCAGTGCAACAGTGCACAAAGGTAATTAATTTCCTCAAGGACAATTTTTTTAGTGCTTTGAGATAATGACAAGAACTCCTCAAAGTTCAATCTCGGTAGATACTGTAGGTGGTTTTAAACTAAAATGATCCCCAAAGGCTCAATTTAGAGTCTGTATTGCATCATCTCTGGTGACAATGTTAATTTACCGTGCAGCTTAGATTTATTTGAGAGAACTTACTCTATTCACAGTGTATATTAACTTATAAAATATTACACTCCGGCAAGAGCAACTAACAGTTAGTTACGGCATGTATTGACACACATAGTTAAGGAATATAATTAGGTTAGGTAATAATAGGTTTACTTTTCACAATAAAAATATTTTCAAAAAGCACTTCTAAATATATGTGTTGTGCCACATACTTTATTATTATTTGTATGGCCTGTTGTTAGACTAAACTGTTTCCTCTGTCACTGTACATTACAATTTAGAAAATGGCTGTTATTGCATAATACTGATAAAACACTATAATTGAATCCTTTATAATTTTTAATTTTTCAATTCTTAAGTTATTCCTTTTTTAGCATAGCCTTGAAGGAATGCATCTATCAAATACAATTGATATAATTATAGTTATAATATTAATATTGGTTAGTAGGGTATGCATTTAAAGGTGCT
>NC_045733.1:12879025-12882190 GCF_008692095.1 Etheostoma spectabile
ATGTTGGGTGATGTCCCCCCCCCCCTCCTCATCCCATCCCCTCCCACTCCTTTCCGCGCACTAACCCTCCAACCCCAACCCCAAATCCTTGTTGGGCTGTCTACAGAGACTGAGTTTTTATGCAGTGTGTTCAGGGGACAGGCAGCTTGCGGATAGTGAGATGTTTGCTGTATGTGACAAAAAAGGTTGTAGCCTAAAAAACGTGACATTGCTTAGAGCACCTTAAAGCCTGAAAGTTAAGACTCTCACACACACAACCGATAGGAGCATGAATAGTAATTCTGTAATGTGCATACTGAGCAAGACACCTTTAATATTGCACAATTTCATCAAACGCTGTGTGTTTATAATACAAAATGCTAATACAAGTATTCTTTACTTCCCAAGATATTTTAAAATGTTCAATGTGTTATTGTACGTATATTTAATTGAAATACCATTTTGTCTTCAGGTGAAGAGTAAATGTTGCCTTGTCTTGCTATGATAAATCAGCTGCACATAATGTGAAGCACAGTGAATGACACTCAGGCTCCCAAGACAGGGTGGTTATGGACATTATTTTTATATCTCACCTGCAGTGCAGGTGGAAGTGGGTTGGGATGAGGAAGTGTACATTATTAGTGGGTGCGTTAGGGTCTAGCATCAATCAGATCAGTTCCTCTCTTTCTTGTTCTTGAAAAGCAGAGCACTCCCCTACATGGTGTGTCGTCAGTTTTGCCATGGAGAGTAGAGTTAAGACTGGCTTTCCCAAGAGAAACAGATGTCCTTGTCTTGGAGTTGCAAGGCGCAAATAATATGGCACCTCAATTTTGCCACCAAGGGCAGACAATGTGCCATTTCCTGAATATAATGAAATCCCTGTCACCATTTTACACCAACAGTTTTAGTTTGGAAGACACTGGGTCACCTACTAAGATTCAGTCCTCACTAGAAAAAATAACAGCATTGGTCTTTTCAAATGCTTGAAATGAGACACTTACATTTTCCTGACAAGCAGTAAGCCAATGGCTGTTTCTTTTCCCATTTCTCTAAATTTAACTTAATAGTTTTGTTATCTAAACTTAACCAAACCTTAACCATATGGATGGCAGGTCCGTTTTTCAAAGGCACAAATAGAGACCTTTACACAGTAATACATTGCATTGCTTTATTTGGTCGCTGCCAGAAAACCTACATTAAGCTTAAGATTTCTAAATCACATTCTGTCATATGATAACATATTTAACAGTGTCATAGAGGTGTGAGTAAAGCAGTTAATTAGAAGTCTAAAACAATGCAATAATGATACTATTATTTGACCCGCTGAATGTAAGAGAAGACCGAAACCTATGACACTACCACCGGACCATCATGCACATGTCCTGTGGTTCACAATGAAAGGCCTATGTAACATGCACTCTTCTGCTTCCACCCCTGTCACACAAGCAGCTGATGGATGGCAGGGGTGATGAATGTGGGGACAGCTTGCCTCTCTCTTTCAGACCTTGCATGCAAGAAAAGCTGAGACTTGTCGGTTTTTAAACAGAGCAGAGAAAGATTCAAACTAGCCGATGCCCATTTTCTGGCCAAATTTGTTACTGCTTTGTTAATTTACTGTTCTCTTCTTTTTGATGAGGTTGTCAAAAAAATGTCGATTTTGTGGCACTTGTTTTAGATTAAACAATTTGTTAGCAGCAGCCGCACTGTGCAAAGGAGGAAACACAAGCCGTGAAGACGTGTTATTGACTGTATTAGAAGTTACAACATTTAACACATCTGCCAAGAGCTCATTTTAAAAATATATTCAGGAAAACATTTAACGTCAAATTGACTGGCCTTAAGGGTTAAGATGGAATCTTGCCTCACACAAATATTGAGAATATTGTTTTTATCATATTTGGTAGTGCTGGAGAACTACTGTATTGATAACTAGGTAATAAGTAGAAGGGACAGAGCTCAATGAAAGATCTGTCATAAAGCTTTCTTCCTTCTCTCCTTCTTATTTCATTACTATGCTGAAGCTGTGCCTTTTGGCTGCAGTCCTCTCGTATAATTTACCACTGTTCCTTATTTAAAAGGCAGCTCCTTCCTGGTTCATGCCATCATTCAGCGAGTCTTAAACTATCATTGCCCTGTCTTATTCACACCAGAGGCAATCACAAATCAGTGTTCTCTTTAAATTATTTAGAGGTCCTTTATTGTGTCGCCTGCTGCTTCTTATGCTGGCGCCAACAAAATACCAGTCCTGCATTCAAAATCTTGCTTAAATAAAATGATGAAAGTATTATATAAAAATAAATTACTAAACATATAAAGGTAAAAGTATTTGCTAAGCAGTCAAATGGGCTTTGTTATAGGCACATCATCATATATATTACACTATTGGAATGGTCTTATTGATGCTGTAACATGTAAGACACATTTTTATGGTTGTATTAAGCTGTATTCTGTTGGGTGGTTTAGTTTAATG
This sequence comes from Etheostoma spectabile, assembly GCF_008692095.1. Classification (NCBI taxonomy): domain Eukaryota; kingdom Metazoa; phylum Chordata; class Actinopteri; order Perciformes; family Percidae; genus Etheostoma; species Etheostoma spectabile. The sequence continues at coordinate 12,881,475 of NC_045733.1, forward strand.
TATATTTTATATGCTTATTGTGAATTTTGTAAATCTTAATATGAAAAATAACGAGTAAATTCAAGTTGTCAAATACATATACTGCAGTAAAAGCACCATAGGATGAAAGGGTTAGGAGGTTAATCAACTAAAACTAAAATCAATAAGCAGCATCACAATTAGTAAAAGCTAAACCGTCTGTATTAGACCACCACCTTTTACCTGTATCGGGAATCCACATCCACATTTACAGTGTAGATGACCGAGACAGGTTATACAGACTAAGTATGACATTTATCCCCATACCAACCAACGGTAACCCACAGAGTGTCAATAAGGACATCAAGACTACTTTTTTTAACCTCAGTGCTCTATATGTACAGTTGTGTTAAAAATAATAACAGTCCAACATCACTAACCTCATAAATCATATTTTTTAGTAGAAGAGATATTTCTACATGGCAAAACATTTACTAGCAAGTGTTGTAGAGTCTTAGACAACCAACAGACCCAAACAGCCAGGACATGCATGCTGCTCATTTTGTGCAATTGAATCTGTAATTGAAAAGGGGCATGTTCAAAATAATAGCACTGTTGTGGTCAATTAGTGAGGTGATTGATTCTGTGAAGAAATAGGTGCCAATTATGGCCCTATTTAAGGAAGGAAGGAAGCAAATGTTGTGCATGCTTGTTGTAGTCCATTTTACAGTAAAATACTCAGCAAAATGGGTTGTTCC
>NC_045733.1:12882200-12887287 GCF_008692095.1 Etheostoma spectabile
CTGAGGAACAGTGGACTTTGATTAAAACGTTGATTGGAGAGGGGAAAACATATAAAATATATAGAAGTGCAGAAAAGTGTAGGCTGCTCTGCCCAAATGATTTCAAATGCCTTGAAATAGCATCCATAGCTTCAACGACATGGGAGAACTACCTAACTACCATTTCAATGGATGGAAAAGTAGCCAAAATGGCAAAGGCTCAACAATGATCAGCTCCAGGAAAATCAAAGAAGACTTAAAGTTACCTGTGAGTACTGTTACGATCAGAAGAAGGCTATGTGAAGCAAAGCTATCAGCTAAAAGCGCCCGCAGAGTCGCATTGCTGAAAAAAAGACATGTACTGAATAGGTTGAAATTTGTCAAAGGACACATTGACTGGCCTAAAGAGAAATGGCGCAACATTCTGTGGACTGATGAGAGCAAAATTGTTCGTTTTGGGTCTGGGGGTCGCAGACAGTTTGTCCGACGACCCCCATGCACTGAATTCAAGCCACAGTACGCTGTGAAGACAGTAAAGCATGGTGGTGCAAAACTCATGTTATGGGGATGTTTCTCATACTGTGGTGTTGGGCCTATTTAGCACATAGTAGGGATCATGGATCAGTTTCAACACATCAAAATACTTGAAGTGGTCATGTACCCTTATGCTGCAGAGGAAACGCCTTTGGGTCTTTCAACAAGACAATGACCCAAAACACTTGGTCTTGGTTCCAGATGAACAAGACTGATGTTATGGAGTGGCCAGCCCAATCCCCGGACCTCAATCCCATAGAACACTTGTGGGGTGACATCAAAAATGCTGTTTCTGAAGCAAAACCTAGTAATGTAGAGGAATTGTGAAATGTAGTTCAGTGGTCCTGGGCTGGAATATCTGTTCACAGGTGCCAGAAGTTGGTTGACTTCATGCAACACAGATGTGAAGCAGTTCTCAGAAATAAGGGTTATGCAACTAAATATTAGTTCAGTGATTCAAAGTAAAGCCAACCCTTGAGACTTTTTCAGTTTATACACTCAATGTTAGAAAAATGCAAATACTGCTATTTTTTAATCAATTTTGGTAATGTTTTGTTTTGGAATTGAATGGGCAGTGTTCCCAATGCGTTGATAATTATTAAAAGCTAAGGATTTTGAGCATTATTCACTTTTTAAACACACTGCTACTATTCTGCACACAACTGTAGCAAATCTTGTAATTTACAAAATTACCACACTATATGTCTTGTGAACAGAAAGTAATGGAGTACAAATCCTGTACTGCTGTTAATAGTGTCAGTGGAATTATAAATCATTGCCTGCCTATAGGGAGCCTATTTAACATACACTACCAGTTATATCTATGTAGCTTTCCATGCATCTCTAGCAACAACATACAGATAAAATAAAGCAAAAAGCCTCTAATCACTGCATTTCAGTGATTTGTCTTGTCACAGAAACATACAGTATTTCTTCCTCTGCTATGGGGGTTTAACAGCTGCTCGATGAAATGACAGCAGTGCTTCATGTGAAAAATGACAACATTGCAGTGAAATGTAATCCCATCAGCTCCTTCAACTTGTGCATGATTCATCATAAAGCAGTGGGGGGGTTGGGGGGTGTGGGTGCGGGTGCAGTCGTAGTCAGTGTCTTCATTTAGGATCCTAGTGGCCTGAGGGTAGAAGCTCTCTCAGTGCTGGCCTGATGTATCTTCTTCCCAACCTCAACAGGGAGAAAGGGCTGTTACCCGCATGGGTTGGATCTTTAATGACTCTCCTAGCCTGTTTTGCAGTGTCTGGTGTAAACATCCTTTAGGCAGGGTAGGGCACTGCCTATTGTATGTTCAGCTGTACTCTATAGTTAATAGATTAATCTTATGTTTGAAGAGCTCTTTCAAAAAGGAATAATAAATCGTTATCTGTGAAATTTACATGTAGACTAGATTAGATACTTGATGTAACCTTATTTATTTTTTCTTTGAATTTATGTTCTAGAACACCAGATTATCCCAGTGCATGATGGCAGCAATTGTGCATACATTGACCCACAATAGCATAGAACGGTGCCTTTGTTTTTTTGTTCAACTAATAATAGTATTCTCATATTCTTCTTTTTTTACTGAGGTGTACAGTTTATGGAAAGATGGGTATGTGGTAAAATTCATCACTTTTTATTGGATACAAATGATCTTTTAACTGAAATCTGCAGTGGAAACTGGTATCAATATCAACTCATCCTTTATTTACAGAGCCAGATGGTACGTTTGGATGCCATCAAGCATCTTCTAATACAACAGATGCTGAATTGTGAAATTTCTCTGTTTTGGCTAGCTGGCTGTGTGCCATTATGTCGAAAAGCCCATTATCCAAGGCAAATATGTGACCCCCCTCTCTGCTGCTATCACAGAGCATCAAGTACAGCCAGAGTTATTTCTTTGAGAACAGAGAATTGGCTCCTTCTCAATTCAGTCTGTCAGCGCTCTGCATAAAAGTCTTCCACACTCAACCTTTCTCCCAGAGATTTCAGCAGAGATTCACTTATCTGTCAGAAAACAATTGTTCTCTGTAAAAGGCATCGGCTGGTGCAACTTTAATTTTAAAGATGTTTTAAATGAGCTGCCACCGTTTGATCGATGGGCTGTGTAAAACTTGCCTCCCATTCCTCTCTATCCTTCAACGGAGGGCTTTAATTACGAGCCCCTTGTATTGATGCTGTCAGCTACAGTGTGATATGCATCATGTATGGGGGGGGGGGGTATGGAATTTTACTACCTGGTCGCTCGCTCCTACTGTCTCATTGCACACAATGTCATCAGTTGAAAACGCATTGTCATCAAAGTCAAGTGATATTGCCTGGGGATCAAGGCCTTTGGTATTCATGTATTCACTCATCTGTTTGCTTCCACTCAGAGGTTAAATTGCATTTGATTTTGATTGATGAACAATCATGCATGAACTGACTGTTTAATCAGTATACATTTTTTACGTATTTAAAAGAATACTTAAGCACTCAGGAAAACAACAGTGAATAGCCTTTAAATGTCAGAGGGGAGTATGCTCTTTTTATCCATTAACTTTGAGAGTTTGGAGATGGCAATAAAGGCACTGAGGTATAAGTTGAGAGGTATCACAAGTGACCTTACCTTTAAATGTGGTCATGTCAGAATTATCCCACTAATTTGGGATAAAAACACCTTTGAATATTGTATTGATGTTGATACAACAAATGCTTATGGACAGTCAGGTAGGATATAGCATTGTAGTTTGACATATACAGTATGCAACAGTGAGCATTAGTTCAGCTGAATTGCACTGGAGAGTTAGTAGAGATACAGTAGGTGATACACCTAAAATCTTCTGTGACTGTGTATAAACTACTCTTTTTCATCTGTAGTTCCTAGGTGGACACTGCCAGTAATGTGCACGCTGAAGTAGTAAAGGATTTAACTGTAACTGGGTAGGGATCAGTGATCTATCAGTACCATCAGTAATCCTAATATAGATAAAGAAAAATAATTAATCAGTTTAAGACTTTTCCAAAAAGATGTAGTATTAATGTGGTAATGGTACATTTTTGGTAAATTCAATCCAGTAGATTACATTTTTTAATTAATGTAAATCAAAGTTATCACATTGCTTCACAAATAGATTTGACGTTGCCATAAAGCATTTATACTTTTACTATTAAAAGTTCACCACAATGGCTCAATACAACCTGATTTATTCAATATATTTCATTGGTTGATGGTAAGTATTAAACAGTTAAGTGTATTTCATGAAAGCGTAATGAAATGATTTTTACTTTAATGTAATAACACATTAATTAAATGTTTTTTGTTTCCATTTACCTCTTAGTCAGGTAGACTTTGAAATGTACTCCCATGTCTCTGCTTTTTTTCCTCGGGTAGCTAGTTCCTACTTAGACTAGGTAAACCCAGTCCACTCTGCAAGGCGATTTGATTTCGCCCTGCAGCTCGGTCTGGAAACCGGCACGTTTAATTATCCTTCTTCAGTTCACAATTTTGCGGGAACCAATCACAAACTGGCTTATCTCCCTGGTGCTCTATTGGAGGGTTAAACACTATTATGATAGAGAATTCTTGTTCAACATCCAACATAGCGGCCACTGAACTCCACCAAAGCACAGCAAACCCGTTGATGGCACTGTTGCTTCTATGTCACCCAGATCGTTGGTCTGATTGGTTGAAGGACTATCCAATCGCGTACAGAGTCATTTGAACAATGCCCATTGGTCACGCCTCTTGTGCAGAGATTATACAGAGCAGACTTCCCAGACCAACGTTCAATCTCAAATCCATTGAGCCTGGCTTGGTCTGGTGATAGCCAGACAAAGTTCCTACGTACAATTATTAAGGCTTCACATGCAGACATTCACTAAATGGCAAAGACAAAGAATGCAAATACTTTTAAAGTATGTTGTGCACCTAAACAAGCCATGTTATGTTGGTGACACAAGCATGGTAACAACTAGTGATTAAATTGATTAATTGCGTGTGTAGTGTGATTGTGTGTAGTGTATAATGACAACAGAGAGTAAATTGTAATTTCCCCATAGGGGATCAGTAAAGAGTATAAATTAAATTAAATTAAATCAAATTAATGTCATAACTAACTCGCAATTAATTGCAATTAATCACACATTTTTATCAATTCTAAATGTCCCTTAATTTCTTTTTGTCCCATTATTTTGTCTCATTTTATTGCTCTTATCAACATGGAAAAATGAATTGGCTTGCTTTGTGCAGATGATTTTTTGTTGAAAACAACATCGGCATTTAACCTACTGTGGTGTTGAATTTCACACGTAACATTCTCACTTTGAGCAAATAATCTCTCACACAATGTAACACTGTTGAACAACGAGAGGGTGAAAGGGGCGGAGAATTTGCATTTGCTCGGCAATCAAGTGGTATTTCAGACTGGACGTGCCGCAATGGTAGCTCAGTTCACAACGACAAAACCCACAGATCACTTTGGTCTTATCAAAGGAACCATTTAGCAACCTTGAAAAAGTAAACTTTCCATCCAGAATCTTATTGGCATCCATTTTGGTGTCTCCCGCTCGCCATCCACTCAAAACGTAACGTTACTACT
>NC_045733.1:12887297-12887409 GCF_008692095.1 Etheostoma spectabile
GGCCGGCTCGCAAGCCCAAACAAGTGTGCGCGGCGTGCTCGTTGGTTTGTTTCTGGTCTAGCTAGATCCGGTGTGGTGTTGTAACGGCATGTGAAAAAAAACTACAAAGTTT
>NC_045733.1:12887419-12889124 GCF_008692095.1 Etheostoma spectabile
AAAGAACGTTAATCTTGCGATAAAAATAATTGATACCATTAAAATGGGTTTGCATTAATGCCGTTAATAAAGTGTTTAACTGACAGCACTATTGTTAAAGTGGCCATTTTGGTCTTAGTTTTTCTTTAATTGGGGACTTTTTAAATGTTATTCCCAAAAGAATAGAAGTCCTAAAATATCCGGACTCGGAGGGAAGTGAGGTCATGCGGAGACTCACTTTCCTTCCCCTCAGCCCACATTCTGATCTGGTTTGTTCCCTTGAGAACATTGGCTGAAAAGAGTCATTGCTGGGTATGATGTCATGTTTCCCACCTGGAACAATGCCGGAGACTGACACATGGCCAGAATCGGTTTAGGTGAACATTGCTCTCTTGTCCAATGGCCTTTAACTTTCCTCTGCATTGTTGTTTTACACTTTATTGGAAAGTCAAGATAACTTTTTGCTTGCTTCTCTAAACAGGTATAATGCAATTTCACCCCCGCTGTGATCTCTTGTCATAGGTTGTTCCTCTGTTAGGCATTAATGCCTCTGCAGCTGCTGGATAGCTGTCTCTTAGGCACTTGAAGGCCGACACTTCTATTTGTTACTTTCATTAATGCCTTGATGGTCCTCTTGATTATAAATGTGGGTGTTCTTCACTGACTAATGTAACGTTTCTCATCCATTGTCATTAGGATATGTTAATTCATGATTAAAAAAAAGGTCATGTTAGAATGCTTTCCATTAATGAACAATTGGGATTTATCAACACAACATGATTGAAAACAGATGTTTTAGAATGTTTAATAATGACTAGCATTTTGGGAGTGATACTTTCTCTTTGTTAGTACTGTATCTTATGGACATTTGCTGTACATTTAGTTAAGAGAATACACAATATAAAGTTAAGAATAACTTGTATGTAAAGAAATAGGAAATATTTATAATTTAAAAGACATTTTACGTCACAAGGCTTTTTCTCCCTTTAGCAGTACTGCTGTTGTTTTTACTTCAATTATTTTTTTAAATTGTAATTTTTTTTAATCTCCCCAACAGAGATTTGTAGCCAATGAGAATTTAGTGATTTTATGATTTCAGAAATAACACAATGTGCTACAATTCATAATAGACCAGCTTAATATTAAGAAAACACAGTTCTTTGGGTGCTGCCTAACTATGTGTCTATGGGGAGAGAGAAACTCAGTCAGATATGAAAATAGCTTGTATGCCAGTATGAACATTATTCTTTCATGCTTATTCTTTACAGTATGCACAGTAATACTAAAACAAACATAATGAAGAATAAAATAGTGGGGGCAGATTTCTAACAGTATGGCAAAATATTTTTTTTAAATTAGTATAGTTTGTAAAACAGCAAACCATCACTGTGTCAAAAAAAATGTATTTCCTAACCACACACAAAATAGTAATGGCTTCCATGAAATTCATATAATGCAAACACATATATTTCAAGCAATCCTAAATAGATTAAAAATTATAAATGGAGCCTTACTGCTCCATATACAGTATTGATTATGTTGATCCTTGTTTTTGTTTCCCCTAATGCTCAGATAATCATCCACAAATAGAGAGGAAAGACAGAATCCAAACATGTCTTAGGATTGTTTGTCCACTCTCATAGTCTGTACAGGGTAACAAACAGGAAAGAAAACAAAATTAATATAATTGGCTGAAGAGAGAGAGAGACAGAGAGAGAGAGAGAGA
>NC_045733.1:12889134-12891201 GCF_008692095.1 Etheostoma spectabile
GAGAGAGAGAGAGAGAGAGAGAGAGACACACCACACGCACACACACACACACACAGACAAACACACACACACACACATACACACACACACATACACACACGCATTGTTGTTTCTTGTGCCGGTAATGAATATTGGAGAGAACTAAACAAAACAATCTATGCAATAATGTCAAGTATCTGTCGTGATATAGAGTGCTGGCTTTAAATTGTGAATAATAATGAGATGGAAATTACCGGGGTCTGTTTTGCTACACAGTGCACATTTTGCTAACGTATACTGAGGGATCTTTGTTGAATTATGTAATACAGTAAAACATACCTGCTTTATTTAGTTTGCATATAGAGTCCATTATTGGACAAGCAGTTAAAACACATCTTAGTCACTTTCTCTGATTTACAAAACAAAAAAAAGAGTTTAAACCAATAAGTTAACAAAATAGCAACACATACATAAACATTGTTTCTAGTTTGTATTCGTTTATCCTGCACAGAATTTATTTTCACTTCAATTGCGTCATTTCATCACAAATGGAGAAAAGCAACTTGATAAGCAAATACTTTAACTAAAACTTTGAATCAATTATGATTACTTTAACACTGCTCTAAGTATTTAAAATGGTGTCTCTAAATTTTAATTAAATAACCTTACGCCATTCAGTTTCAGCTCAAGTACAAAAACACATTGAACATAAAAGTAGATGAAATGAGGCACTTTGGTCTTAATTCTGGAATATGAAACACACCATGTACAGTATGTAAGAGGATCTGGATCACATGGACCGATAAGGTCATACATGTGGTTTGGTGCTAGTCCAGCACAATGTACTTGTCCGCCTTGAAGGTGACCAGTACATTTTCAGTATAAATGTTGCCGAGAAATCTGATGAGATTGAAGAGTAGTGTATTTGTCTACGTTAAATCATATCAATATCTTCTGATTAAACAAGACTAAAGCTGCCAGTATGCTTTTTCATAAGTGGTTGTTGGATGGTCAAATTGCTTTAGAAACCCCCTCCTCCCAAACCCCCTCCACCCACACTCCAAGGTCAGATTGGGGGGGTGGGGTGGGAGGCTTTGTCCAACTTTTTCTGTATTTTTTTAAACTAGCAATCCGACATTCACAGCTACTGCAGCACACAGTAATTGGTCACCTGTGCAAAGTGCAAAGTGCAAACTGGCAGAACCAAGTGCGAAAATGCCTTTTAGGAGCAATTATCACCAAATTTAAACTACTCTATATCACATTTTCCCCCTTCCAATGAGGAACAAGTCAGTGTGAAAATCAGTGTGAAACGGTACAATGGCTAAAAATTACAAGTTTCCCTCTCTCATTTCCCCCCCCTTGGTTATAATTGTTCATGTGCAGTGAACTGAGTTTAGAAAATAAACAGCTACTGAATTTGGAACAAAACTTTTCCCACAGCCCCTGAGTCCTCCAGTTTTGAGAAGCAGTTTAGATTCTCTGCACTGTTAACTGGCAATTGAAGTGGTCCACTTGAGTAAGGTTGTTCACTGCTGCGCAGTCTCATGAACGGGTCCATATCATATTGTACAAAAATGTATGCACACGAAAACGTATGATATCCATTGAAATTAGGAGACCGCAACAATCACGTGACACTGGATGTCTACGAGGTCCATGACGCCGAGTGGCAGTTGGTTGTTGTTTAAGCGCTACAGAGCTTTGTGACGATGGCTACAGACCGCCATTGTATCAGCGGTAGTTGGTGGTTCAATAACGGAAAATACTGTAGGTGATGTTGAGCCTTGTACATAGCACTGCAAGCTGCCGGTCGTTTCGGCAGACATTACGGTTGTAATAAATGACCGTTTTACCGCAATAAAAGTTAAGATTAGGCACCAAAATGACTAGTTAAAATTAGAAAAAAGGATTGTGATTTGGATTGAAACAAAAGGATCATGCATTTTCTGGGTGAAAGGCTTTAATTTTCCCTGGGAAGCGAACTCCGCTCTAGGGCTTGAAAGTCCCGTATGTTAACATCCACCAATCCACCCAGACATACGTGGCCAGCCGCAATCTAATACATGTATGTGGTGCTTACAGAAA
>NC_045733.1:12891211-12912941 GCF_008692095.1 Etheostoma spectabile
AAACTGGAATGCTAATGAATTACAGGGCTTAACTTTTCATGGCTTTTTGAACGAATGGTTCACGAGAACAGGCTGTGCTGTTACAAAAACATTCTAGGTCAATTATCAATGCTTATGTCAACAAGCTGTAGAACATGGAGATGAAAATATGTTTTTTCATCCTATATGTTTTTCTCAACATCAAAAATAACATTGGATATATGTTAATAGCCCTCAAAAATCTAAGGATAGATATGAACGATGAATATTTAAGGGTGACTTACTGTAGAAGTTTACAGGTCAATATTCCAAGTTTTTATGAACCATATTGTGGATTATGTGGGGAAAAATTTATATTTATTCAAAATGCATTACATTGGATTTCAATTCAAAATGCATTACATGCCTATATATAAGATTTAATAATAGCCAAGCTCTTCTTTGTATGAAAACTACCCCCTGGTCACTCAAGACTGTTGGAACATTAATTGAAATTTGGTCTTAATTAACCGCACTAAGAATTACAGATTCCATTGTTTGAGCCAGTAAAACATTATTAGTTTTTCAGTAGTGTAAAATTAATGGGCGAGTCTAGCTTTTGTTTTTATTTGGATAAAGTGTTATTATCAGCGGAACAGAAAAAGGTCACCTTTATTAATCATGATGATTATTTCCAGTAATTAGGCCAGATATCTTTGTACTGCTTTCAGAGAAAATTGATTTTTCATGCTCAGAATTACTTCAAGGGTACTAACACGGTTTAAATTATTTATGCAAAATGAAAATAACAAAGTCCAACCTCAATTTCCACTGGCACTAATGTGGTGGTTATCTTTACAACCATTTTTATATTGATTATTAGTCTTTCTATTCAATGTGCCTTGCCCTTGGAAAAAAGTGACAATATGCTGGATGAGATAAAATAATGATCACAAGTGATATTTATACAGAAGAACTACGTCACAATGATTTTTTGCAATTTACAGAACGTAAAGATATTTTGTTAAATAACTAAGACACATAAAATGAATCAATCAAATAAAAATAATGGTTATTAGATTTATTTATGAAATTCTATAAAAAACTTAACTTCTTTTACACAGCCTGAAGACCTAAAATTTTGTTTTACACTCTAAAAAAACAATATTAGAAATACTTACAGTACATTCATTGAGCTTGATTTTTTATTAAATTAAAGCTCTTTTGTAAAACTCTTGAAGAGTTCATAATTTGGTCTGAAAGCAGACACACTACATAGTCCAGGACCAATGACCTTTCTCATGATAAATGATAGAAATTGTTTTTGTCAAAGTCACAAGTGAACACTCATTGTTAAATACAGCTTTACGTTTATTTATCGAATCCATTAGAAATGTGTTGTTTGCTTTGTTGATTTGTTTGACCATTGTACCCCAAAATATCTTACAGAGGGCGCTCAAAGTACTTAATATGCAGCTCAACTGTATACTACTGAATTACTTTGTACATCTACTTCAGAGGAAAACATTTTACCTGACAGACAAATGTTGCTGGTTACGTTGCAGATCCAGCATTACGTTAAAGTTCAAAATCTCAAACAGACGTTAAGTAAATGAAAGTACATTGGGTTTCTAATGCCTCTCTTTCTACTTTAAAAGTCCCATAAGTTGGGAAGCGGTTTAGTTTAGTGGGCGGTGAAGAAATGGCGGCGGTGAGAGATTTTACATTTTCACAGCTTTTACTATACACCCTCAAGCCTATATGACACACATAATCCCACAAAAACCCATTTTCACTACATGGGACCTTTTAAGTAAACAACTGAATGCAGGACTGTGCAGTACTGTGCGTTCATTCGTGGTTTTACCACATGGCATAGGTTGATTCATTAATTAGCAGACGTATTTTGCTGCCAGTAGTGTCATGGTAAAAGTAAGCATGGCAAACTTAAGAAATTAAGCAATTGAAGTTGCAACAGCAGAGTGACGATGTTCCTGACCTGAAGGTTACCCCTGCAGCTGCGCACAGCAGTCAGGTTTTTTTTTCAACCTTTATTGGTTGTTTGCTTTAGGTTTTGGTTAACAGTTTATTAATATCAAACTAATATATATGTTTCATATAGTGTCAGATGTGTTATATTTTGATATGCCTAAAAGGTAGTTAAATAAACAGACTAAACAGAGAATGAAACTTTTGAGAAACATTTCGGTACACATGCTCTTGTTTCACAGAGATAGTTTAGCTCTGCAATTGAAGCCCTCACTTGTTTTTTTTTAAATTTTCTTGCAACATCCATATTGCTTTATTCAATTTATTTTGATTTGCACAATGTACTGCATCAGTAAGCATCCACCCACGTACTGACATGTTTCCAACTATTAAGACCCTAAAGGCCAGATAGCTGAATGTAATCCAAGGTCAATAACTCGCAATGATAATTCCCTGGCCAAATATGTGTTTTGGCCAGCAGAAAGCAATTCGCTCTTCATGAGTTGGCAAGTTGTAGCTACTATCTGAAACTCTAAATGCAGTCTGTTTTTCAGGTAAAAGGCCTTGAAATCAAATAAAAATCCAACAGTTACGCAAGAGAAGAGTACTTCATAATTTCAGTGTACTTCATCATTAGTTCAAGAATACTTGGGTTCAGATTATACAAACGCTATATATATACACTAAATGTCACACAGTCAATAGGGCAACGAAGACTTAAAGCCTAAAAGTGATTTTCCTCAGTCCCAACAGGACTTACCAATCCTCATTGATGTTCTTAGCTAACACTCTCAGTACCGGGGTTAAGAAAGACATTCTTAAATGAAAAGTGTAAACTTGTACTTTGTTGCGAAGATCTATCATGATGTTTTGCCAAATCTTGGCACTCAATATGTTTCCGGTTTCAGGAGTCCACAAGAGCCTACATAACAAAAGACCACTAAAGTCAGGCATTAAATGTCCTTTTGATTTAAAAATCATTTACCTCAATTGAACAACTTGACCAAAGCTGGTTTAAATCAGCCGCATAATCATAAAAAACTCTTAATGTGGATGTGCGGTGTCAGTAACTTTTGGCGTTTATAATGTACCTGCCTGGAAGTAAGACATTGTCAAGCCCATTATTTTATTGGACTAAATTATCGTATCAGAAGTTTTCTTTCACACTACTGAATAGAATAGTGTGTGATCTGTTCAAAATGACCTCTCATGTCATTGCCTGAGACTCAATTAGCCTGTATGAAACTTACTTTTTTGTGAGATCAGAATATTCTTCCCAGCACAATTCTTTTTAGCCCAGTCTTTCTTGTTTTAGTGGTTCATTTCTTTAATGGAAATAACTGCATTGGACTTGATCATCTTACATAAACTATGCAGACATGAATCACTGTTTCTTTTTCCACTTATCCCACAGAGATATGGAAGGGGGACTTTATTTTATACAAGGAGGACAGAGTATAAGTGATAGGTCATTTACAGGAGTACTGTATGTATGTTGGTAACCTGGTAGCCTGGAAAGCATCGTCTTTGCAGAAGTAAATAGTTCATAATTCACATTCCCAATAAAACATGTAGAAATAAATGTAGAAGAGAACCGAATCCGTTTCAACTTTTGATAAGTATTAAGGAATGTTTTTGTAAAGTTTAAATAGGAGTATGCATTTTTACACAAAACTACAGTGCATAATATCAGTGAAATTGTCTTGCTTTTGTTTTGTGGTATAAATTATCTTGAGAGCTACTTAAATGGTAACACAGATACAAAATTGAATGCACAATACACAGGGGCTTACGTGTCCTTGATTCAAGTCCAATTGGAAAAATGGAATGAAAAAGGCCCTGCAGGGTCTTAATATTTAAACAAATGTGGGTGTAATGGCAGGTCCCTTGGTTGCAAAGAAACTAGAGTGAGTGACTAGGGACTGGTCTCCTACCTGTTCTACTCTAGGTGGAGACATGATCTGTTTTCAAAAGTGTCAAAACTGTTCCCTATTACGGAAAAATTGCACTAAATTGTGTGTTCACCATTTTGTAGTGTTGTTCAAATTCTCTCACTATATAGTCCGCTATAAAGTACCCACAAATTCACAGCTAATTTAAGGGTATATACAAAGTACCCCACATTTTACACCCCTATATCATGCAACACCGTGTTTTTCCTGGAGGAGAAGAAGAAGCAGATATACCATATATATCATATATGTATATAGTATATATACTGTATATATAACCTTTTACTATGCTCCTGGGTACATAGAAGGGACACATTAGAAGGATTATAGTTTCCGTCACACAAACAATGGACCGTCTTGTGACGCAAGTCACGCAACGATGTGTTGTCAGTGAGCGTCCGAAATCTTGTTTGGTCGTTATAGTTCACTATTTAGTAAGAGAATAGAGGATTAAGGCATTGAGTATTTGGATTTAAAAAAAGGTTAGTCAACGCTATCCCAAGGCAGTTTACGATGTACCGTAATTTTCAGTTTTGGAAGTGATGGACATCCAAACCTCTGGTTGAACGATAAATTGCATTGGGAAAGAATGTGATTAGCGAATCTTGAAGAACGTGATAAACAAATGTGAAATATTCAGTAGAATGTTTGGTGTGATATTTGATTTAACATTTTGTGTTCCTCTTTTCATCACTATATTTACTGTAATGTCATAAGATAAATGCTGGAATAAACATATCACAGATTGTTTACAGAAATGTCCTATTTTTTTTATGGATCTTTGTTTTTTTTTGTACTACTTTATTTAACATGATTGTTGAAGGTGCAATATGTAAGGCAAGGCAAGGCAAGGCAGCTTTATTTGTAAAGCACATTTCAGCAACAAGGCAATTCAAAGTGCTTTACACAAAATCAGTTAAACAGATAAACACAAGTAAAAACAGTTAAAAATCACAAGCATTAAAAACCGGTAAAACACATGAATAGACAGTTAAAAACAAAGAGAAACATAAAACACAAGAATAAAATTTACAGTGCAGCATAAAATTAAAAGAAATGATTAGTCATTTAAAGAAGGCAGCATCAAATAGAAAGGTCTTCAGCCTTGATTAAAAGAACTGAGAGTACAGCGGATCTACAGGTTTCTGGGAGTTTATTCCAGATATGAGAGCATAGAAACTGAAAGCTGCTTCACCCTGTTTAGTTCTGACTCTGGGGACAGAAAGCAGACCTGTCCCAGATGACCTGAGGTCTGGTGTGTTCATAGTGTAGTAGCAGATCAGCAATATATTTTGGACCTAAACCGTTAGTGATTTATAAACTAGCAAGAGTACTTTGAAATCAATTCTTGAGACACAGAAGCCAGTGTAAGACTTCAGAACTATGATGTGATCCAGTCTCTTGGTCTAGTGAACTCAGCAGCAGCGTCTGAATCAGCTGCGCTGTCTGTTGTTTTTTTAGGGAGACCTGTAAAGACCCCGTTACAGTATTCAAGTCTACTGAAGATAAAGGCATGGACAAGTTTTTCCAAATCCTGTTGACACATAAGTCCTTTAACCCTTGATATATTCTTAAGGTGATAGTAGGCTGACTTTGTATGTCTTAATGTGGCTGTTAAAGTTCAGGTCTGAGTCCATGACTACACCAAGATTTCTGGCTTTGTCTGTGTTGTTTTTAACATGTTGTTTGAAGCTGAGCGCAGACTTTTAATCGTTCCTCTCTTGCTCCAAAAACAACCACCTCAGTTTTCCTTCATTTAATTTCAGAAAGTTCTGGCACATCCAGCCGTTAATTTGTTCGATGCACTTAGTCAGTTTTTGTATTGGACTATAGTCCCCTGGCATAAGGTTATGTAATTTGTGTGTCGTCCGCATAACTTGGTAACTTATTTTGTTTTTCTCCATATCTGAGCCAGTGGAAGCATGTAGATGTTAAACAGAGAGGCCCCAGAATGGAGCCTTGCGGAACTCCGCACGTCATATTTGTACGTCAGATGCATAATTACCTATAGACACCAAAGTAATCCTATTCTTTAGGTAGGATTCAAACCAGTTTAGTACTGAGCCAGAAAGGCCAACGCAGTTTTCCAATCGTCTAGTAGTATGTCTGGTCGACCGTGTCAAATGCAGCACTGAGATCAAGTAATACTAAGATTGAAATTTTGCCATTATCTGTGTTAAGGTGGATGTCATTAAAGACTTTGACAAGAGCCGTTTCAGTGCTGTGGTGTGGTCGGAAACCCGACTGAAAGGTATCAAAACGTGTTGCTTAGTGACAAGAATGGTTGAGTTGTTGAAAGACTACTTTTTCAATTTTACTTAAAACGGAAGGTTTGATATTGGCCTATAGTTGCTCATTAGTGACTTGTCTAGGTTGTTCTTTTTAAGAGTGGCTTTATACTGCAGTTTTCAGGGCCTGTGGAAAGATACCTGAAAAAGAGATGTGTCACATCTGTAGAGATCAGAAGTCAAATTGAACATTTTTGAAAAGTCCCGTTGGTAGAACATCAAGGCAACAGGTCGAGGTTTTCAGATGTTGAATAGTCCTCCAGGTTTGTATGGTTGATCGTGTGAATTCTGTCAATTGAACTATTTTGCTTGAACACTGTGACAACACTATCCTGGACTTGATATGGAGGCACTGACTGTTTGTCTAATCTTTGAATTTTGTCTTTGAAGAAGGAGGCAAAGTCATTGCAGGCCTTGGTAGATAAAAGTTCAGATGCTACTGGTTGAGGGGTTTGTTAACCTATCAACAGTAGCAAACAAAGCACGGGAATTATTATTGTTTCTAGAGATAATATCAGAGAAAAAGGACCTTCTTGCATTCCTCAGTTCCAATTATAAAGCGAAGTCTCTCTTTATAGGTTATAATGGACCAGGAGATTTGTTTTTCGCCACCTTCGTTCAGCTTTCCTACACTCTCTTTTTCTGTTCTCACCAGTAGGACATTTCTCCATGGAGATCTTTTCTTACCAGATACCCTTTGACCTTAGTGGGAGCAATGGCATCAATAACATTTGTAATTTTACAGTTGAATTATCTACAACTCACTGACTGATGCCCAGAGAGGGCTGGTGTGGAGGAGAAAAGCTGTATAAATGTGTCACTGGTGTTTTCAGTGATATACCGTTTTCTGATTATCTTTGTTTGGACACTTTTGGGCACAGAGATAGTGCCGTTAAAGAAAACAGGATGATCTGAGAGAGCAACGTCAGTCACCACAACCTTGGAATGTTCAGACCTTTGGAGACAATCAAGTCCAGAGTGTGCCCCTTATTGTGGGTGGGCTCCGTCACATGCTGAGTCAGTCCATAGTTCTCAAAAACACAACACAGCTCTTTGGTCCCCCTTTTGTAGCTAAAAAAACAATCGCAAATCAAATCCTAATCACAATATCTGCCAGGAAATTGCAATTCAATCTTCCCCAAATTGTACAGCCCCAGAGCATATGCAGATGTAGTATATTACAGTAAGTTTCTCTGCAATCGTAGTGGTCGTTTAGCACACTTTGCAGGACAGTGTTTTTATTATTCTACTTAGCATAGTCAGTAGTTAATTGAAGTGTTGCCTTTTTCCATCAAAATAATTTACATTATGCAAAAAATAACTTGATACGATTGAATGATGCACATGGTAAAGAATGAGTGTGATGGAAAGTACAGTACAAGGTCCCAATATTTGTGGGAATTATCCATATTTCTTTTTACTTGCTATGTTTTTGGAAAGATTACCAGCATGATAGGGTTTTATTAAGTTTGGGATTTAGAATAGAATAAGAACACAATAGTTTATTTGTCATTGCTTTACAGACAACAAAAAGCAGTTTAGCAGCGCCACACTGACAGCATAACACAACATTAAATAACACCAACAGTCATACCAGGATAAAATAAATAAATAGCTAAAGGTTGCAAATTCTGCAGGAATAGTTTCATAACTGCTCATTCCTGTCATCCAGTATGAAAAAAGAAAATGGAAAATATTGACAATTGAGCTACTTTATTTTGTAAAAAATATCTAAATGAATGACTGACATTTTTCACTGTACCTTAGATGTATTTCTATTATCTTATAAACTTTGGTATTTCAAATGGCCTCAACTCAAACTGAAATAGTCTTAAAATTTTTGGAATCTTTCAAACATATTTGATTCTTGTTCTTCTTTATTACATACAGCACAATGTAAACTGATTAATCATTCCTTATTGTTTAGTCATATTATCACTGGTAGGGAAATGTATCATTAGAAGTGCATATGAGCACCATGTTGTTTACTATCTTTACTTTACTATCTTAAATGTGCATACAGTTGTGGCACTCAATAATGCAAAGAAATGTCAGCCAGCCAAAATGGCCAACCAGGAGCAAACTGGTTTGTTAGCAAGCATGGCACGTGAAATGTTTGCAGCGTGTTTGTTTACAAAGAAGGGAGGAGAACTACTTGGCATTTGTGCATGCAGAGATGTGTTATGATCTTCCCAACATTTACGCCTGTGCACTCAGGAACATTGGATTCTATTTGCTCGGCTTCAGTGAGACTCCCCAGTTATTGCTGCTTTTTCTCTCTTATAATTTCCTGTTTGTTGGTGATGTGGTGACGCTCAAGAGATCAGGTGTTCACATGGAAGACAGCCACTTGGGCAGATGATAAGAAACAATAATTTAATTGCTGTGAATGACAGATTTGAAATATATTGTTGCAAACAATTGAAGTAAAACAATGTAAACTACATATACATTGTTAACATATACATTGAATATCGTATCCTTTTTAAGATTTTGAGAAATATGTTCCATCCTCAAAATTTTATATGAAGGGAACAAGCAAGCGGCGATTCATGGGTTCAAACTTTTTTTCTTAACAGCGACTTCAAAGTAATTTCACACATGTTAACTCAGTGTGATATCTCACCACAATTTGAGAAAAGCAGATGATTAAGACAAAAACAATTGCTTATAAAGCCGCAAGCTGCGAATCCAAGCTCAAACCTTGATTTGCGTCATTCCACGTCCAGTTATTGTGCATTTAAAGCTCCCCTAGCTGTCAATTTGAATGACACTTACAGTGTATGTGTGAGGTCATTATGTAGACAATTCCTGGAAGTTTTGTGTTGATTGGACAAACATTCAGTCATTTATTGCCTGATTTGCACCATATCACCTGCTGTTTGTTTGCTTTTGTAGCGCCCCTTGGTGTTCAATTTGAATGAAATTTTCAGGGCGGGGTTCAGTTACTTATGAGGACATATCCTGAGAGATTTGTGATGTTTGGACAATGAATATGTGATTAATAGTAAAATGTGTGTATTGTCACTCACCTATCTTGTGCTTGTAGCGCCCCCTAGTGGCGTATGTATGTAAAATATATGTCTGGGTATATCTGGGGCACTTATCTGAACATACCCTGTGAGATTTGTGATGATTGACCTTATGGTTGCTGATATGTATTAAATTTTGTCAAGAGCCACACCCCTTTCGAAACTTGTAATAAGCTTGATCCATTGATAATTCATAACAATTTGGTGTAGGAGGAGATCTCAAAAATGTGTTTTTCAAAAAATTCAAAATGGTGGAAAGATATTCTAGGAGAACCTTAATGGTCCTTGAGGGTTTTTTGTGGAGCACATTATGCTGCATCTGTGAAATTTCAAGTCAATCGGACTTACGATGTAGGGGGCGTGATCTTTGAAAATTTGCATTTTGAAGCCTTAATTACAGCGCCACCATGTGGCCGATTGGGTTCATATTGCTACAGAAGCACATGCACACCATTTCCATTTATTCTCCCAAGTTTCAGGTTTCTAGCTCATTCCAGCTAAGGGGAATTTAAGCCGGTGCGGCAGACAACAAATAATAATGATAACTTAAACAGACAAACATAGAAGGGTTCTGCCGCTTCGCGGTTTGAACCCTAACTATGTTATCGCTATTTTATTTACAATAAACATATATATTTCTAGCTCTTGAATGTCATCTGAATATACATTTAACACTGTATGGTTAATCCTACTTACTTATTCCAACAAATCATATGAGCTTGATTGAGCCACGGACAGTTTTCCTTTGTATCAAGTGTGTCCCAGGGAGCACTGATAAAGTACCACATGCTTGTTGTCTTAACGGACTCTTAGGCACTGTGGCATTACTGCAAATACATCATACAAGTAGGAACTAAAGCACTTAGAAGCAGCACAGCAGCGCAATCATTAGCACTGTTGCCTATGTATATCACAGTCACCTGACCTGAACCCAATCAAGATGGTTTGGGGTGAGCTGGACCGCAGAGTGAAGGCAAGGCCTGTACTGTGTATATATACTGTGTAAATAGGCATATATATATATATATACATATATATTTACCGAACACCTACGCTAACCTGGAATGAAAGATTAGGATGATAAATGAGGATTGCAGCAACAGCGAGTAACAGTTCATCAGGGATACACAGATGTGGCATATTTTCTATTTTTGCATTTTCATTATGGCGTTTCATTTTGGTGAGTAGGCTAAATTTTGGATTACTGTTTGCATTAAATAGCCTATTTCTTGTTTACACTTGCCATCTGAGGTAAATATATGTGTCCTTATGACAGCTTATTCCGATGTGTGTTAGCCACTATTGATGTTTATCAACAGACAAAAACATTCATTAACTTCATGAAGTCTGGAGGCGTTTACGTTTATTGGCAATATTGTAAATGTAATTACATAAATATCTGATACGGTTCATTACTGCACCATGTTAAAACCACAGATTAATAAATATTTAACAATAATTCGCTGTGTCAATTAGTAGTTTTGATGGTCGAATATTCCATTAGTCGACTATTCTGCACCCCTACCAGTGCGAAAGTTAGCAGGCTAGGCTAACTAGCTTCCACTTTCCACAGGGAATGCAAACTTGACAGCACAAAGACTCTCAAATGCTGAAAGTCATTAATGGGCAGACATCTTAAAATTCTAATGATACATAACCAACACTAAGGGGAAGTAATGTCTTGTAACAACGTGCGTCTTGTAACAATGTGCGTCTCATAGCAACGCTGGCACTCAAATGACAGTCAAATGTTGCCATGAGAAAAAGCCCACACGGACACTGTTTCAACAGATGTCTAAAGAAAGTTTTCTCCTCTTATGAACTGTAGAATCATTGTAGTTATTTCATCCTTTATTTATTTCAAAGTGATAATAATTCAAATTTCAGTTCAGCATTCAGGAATGTTAAGACAATAGTTATACATTTTTATTTTAGAATGACAATCTTATACAACGTTAGTGAGGAACTAATGCGTCTGGGTGGGTGCTGAGGATGATGATGTATAGTAGTGTCTGTGTCTAAAACGTATGAATATTTTGTTAGTGTGCAATCAGAACCTTAACATTAATGATTCATAGTCCTTGTGGCCCATTCTTTCTGCTATTAAATTATTAATGCTTTGGACTGACTTTCTTCACATAATCAAGTACTTATTGTTGGTTGCTATACATTGCTCTAGTTCACGCAGACATAGCCATACATTGAGACATTAAAGTAAAACAACAGTACTTGATTAATCTGCACTCTTATGGATTCAAAGCTCTTTGTCTGGTTATTGTAGGAAAAAACATCCAATACTGTAAATATCAGCACAATGACCCAGCTGTTTGTCTTTTCCACCTCCCCCTTCTCTTCCAAAACTCTCCATCCATCTAGAGTTTTTCTTGGAGTTACTGGACAATTCTGAGAAGTCGCTCAACAGTATGTTCACACGGACATACGGCAAGCTGTATATGCAGAACTCGGAGGTGTTCCAGGACCTGTTCACTGAGCTGAAGCGCTACTACACAGGGGGCAACGTCAACCTGGAGGAGATGCTTAATGACTTTTGGTCCAGGCTGCTGGAACGCATGTTCCAGTTACTCAACTCCCAGTACCACTTCACAGATGACTACCTAGAGTGCGTCAGTAAATACACAGATCAGCTAAAGCCCTTTGGAGATGTGCCCAGGAAACTGAAGGCCCAGGTCACCAGGGCCTTCATTGCTGCCCGGACATTTGTCCAGGGGCTAATGGTGGGTCGGGAAGTTGCCAACAGGGTTGCCAAGGTGAGTTTAATTTTCTTTTCATAGCTGATTTGATTGTTGTTGTGTTGCACGGCTGTTAGGTGATCCTGTGCTGTTGAGCGGTGTTGTATTTTGCTTAAACACACAGTATTAAGCATTGCATTTAATTCCTGTAATGAAATATTAAAACATTTAATCATTCATGTGATTCTTTTTTCTGATATATGTATAGTACTCAAAGAATACACACACTGCCAATGGTCTATCCACCTACACCTTTTTGATTTATCTGCAACGTTTCAAAGACGTTCTGAAGTCTTTGAAACTTCTTCACTGGACTTTACATCATTATCCTTTAGATTAGATTGCACCTGAATTATTTATTAGAAGCTAAGTACAAAAGAGCATACATTTTGATTCCATATGAAGATCCTTTCTGGATGCACATGTTCACTGGATGTGAGGGCCAGTACAGGACACTTTTTATACGACTGGTGGAGTACACAGTACACTGTATGCTCCACATTTCAGGAGATCCCCCCACACAGAGAAAAAAGCTTTGGTTTTTGTTTGCAGTGTTTCTCTTTGCTGTTCTCCTTTTGTTACTCTTTGGACATTGTGTAACAGAGAATTTAGAATTATTTTTCATACTGACAGTACATTTTTCTTTGCTGATGTTTATGGTTTGGTTTGAGAAATTGGTTCATTTAAATAAAAAATAAATATGTTATTGGAGCATTAATAAACACTAGAGATTAGAAATTTGTTTTTCAAGGCTTAGCGGATATGTTTTCTAATTCCATGTTAAACACAGAAAGTTTTGCAACAGTTTTTCATCAACTTCTAAGCTGTATATAAATAACATAACCAAAGATGGCTACTTTTGGTAGTACTGTGCATTGCTTCACTTTATGACATAAATGCAAAAACTGGAAGGACTAATAAAACCAGTTATATAAAGTCTGATCAACATACGGATATACAGAGTGGGTTTCCTGGAAAACCCAAACAGTAGCCATAAAGATGTAACATAAGAGCTTAGAAAGCTTTACAGGCTTTAAATCCTGAACACTTTTTCCTGCTTTTAACTTATATAAATGCTGGATGTACCAAACTAACTTTTCTTCACTCTCCTGGAGCCCCAGTGGAGAGCTGAAAGAAACATTGCAACTGTTCTGTTGAATAAGGTTGGGGGGAAAAGAGGCGCTACTTAACGCTGGCTTTTCCGTGTCTATTATTTTGCTAGGAGGAAACTCAATAGAAAGCCATTTGCCAAAACTAAATATCAAACAAAAGCCAGGCTCTATATCGTATGAAGTTGCTGTGAGCTGTACATTTACCACTTCTAATCAGAGCTAGAACATAACTTAATCTCGAAGCTTTCTCCACGACGCTAGCTGTCCAATGTGAGAAAAAAAGAAAAGGATCTGGTTAATTCTACTGCTAACTTATAGCACTAATAAAATTGCCATCGCCATAATAACACACCCCAAAATCAATATTTGTCACCTGCAATTAGACAAAAACAATTTTCACACACAGTTTTATTCAAACATCCGTTTTAAAAAAGTCTTCAGAGCTCAGTGGGGATGTGCTTCTTTTTTAATCTGCTTTTAGCTTGAAGCTTGCTGTGCCATTCAGTCGAACAGGGGAGACAAATTGTCGAAAGAGGAAAGAAACTGAGAGTGCAAAAATTGAATGAGATGTGCTGAGTTTGAGAAAAAAACTTTAATCATGACCATGTAGGAGGCTTAACCAACTCCCTGTGTTAAGCTCTGGCTGTACAGAGACAGATCATACAACTGGGATTGGGAGCATGTGCATTATATAATATCACAATTTAGGCATATGACCACATGTAAATCTTGGTCATATTACAGAAAATGCTGTCAACAAAAACTATGCAGTCAACAGCAATCAACTAGGGCTACAACTAATGATTATTAGGGTGGCTGTGGCTCAGGAGGTAGAGCTTGCGACCAGCTCCTCCCGTCTGATGTTGAAGTGTTCTTGAGCAAGACACTGAACCCCAAGTTGCTGTTGATGAGCAGACCTGGTAAGGTCTGGTAAGATAGAAAGCACTATATTAATGCATTCTTTTCACCATTTACCAAATTCACAAATAGGTATTCATTAATCAGATCATTAAGCTCATTATTTTCTCAATAAATACTTTTTAAAATGGCCAAGCGTAAGAAAAACACCTAAGCCAGTTTCTCAGACTATAAGGTAATGTCAATGTCAATGTTGGACCTAATGTAATAGTCTAAGTAGAGTCACATATTTGTGTGTTTGCCGTGTTAGATACACTATACAGTATGAGGGTTGATGTTAAATTGACTCGGTCATTGTTAATTTTTATTAAAATTAAAGAAAACACATCTGGCTGCTATTAATCATGTAAACCATTCAAGTGAATATTTTATAAAAAAATAGTAATGTTTGATGTAATATGTTCAGTTTATTAGAAAGCTGTAGAAACCAATCAAGACTTGGAACGGAGTCATATTAAAAAGCCACATTATCTATACACACAAGAAAAGGCTACATTCAGATTCATAAGCTATTTTTTCCTCTTCATTAGAACACTAAACAATTGTTAACTT
This sequence comes from Etheostoma spectabile, assembly GCF_008692095.1. Taxonomy (NCBI): domain Eukaryota; kingdom Metazoa; phylum Chordata; class Actinopteri; order Perciformes; family Percidae; genus Etheostoma; species Etheostoma spectabile. The sequence continues at coordinate 12,905,763 of NC_045733.1, forward strand.
GTACTACTACTGTACTGAGACTGAACCATCTCCTTGATATATTATCACCCTCCTCTTGTACCTACTGTCCTTATACAGTTATGGGGCTTGTGGAAATTTACATCATGATAGTATATACATATTAAAGTGCCATATCCCTGCTGCTGTATATCATCTCTGAAGAATCAATCATATTAAGTTGTTTTTTTTTATTGTCCTTTGGCTTGCCACTGAGCGAGGCTTCCAGCATTCCTCAGAGGTATTTTAGCCATTTCAGATGGAGAATTAAAACGAGCACCACTATACATCTATCCTAGGCCTAAAAGGCCCCCTCACTCTGGATCAAATCCCATATTCCTTGCTTCCTCATCAATTATGAAGTGGAGCCAGGAAACAGTGTGGCATTGCTAAAGGCTGTCAGGCTGGTGAACAACCCTAGAACTGCTGGTGAAGAGATGCTTGACATGACAAATCAACCTTGACCTAAAAATCACTCTGCGTTCTTGCTGCTTCCAGCATCAGAAAGCCACCTGCATCTTCTTACAACACAGTTTTAGAGTTAATATACATTTCTCTCTTCTTAGTTGTATAGCACAACGCTATATACAGTATATAAGGCATTCTGTCTTCATTTTCACATCCAGCAACAAGGATGTATATACTTTGTGGGGGAAAACTTTATTTGTGTGGTGTATAGCTCCAGTTACTCTGTCTTCAGAAATCAGTGGTTTTGCTTGGTCATTCAGCAGTTTGTGTTTTTTTAGCAAGAGCAAATGGTGGTCGAGCACACCAGCTCGACAGACTGCTTTAAAGTGTAATTTCATATGGCCGGGTTAGCTCAACTGGTAGAGCAGGTGCACATACATACATATATAGAGGTTTATTCCTTGACGTAGCGGCTGCAGGTTTGACTCCAACTTGCGGCCCTTTGCTGCATGTGATTCCCCCTCTCTCTCCCCTTTCATGTCGTCATCTGTCCTGTGGAAATAAAGGCCTAAAGATGCCCTAAAACCGTTATCTCTAAAGTGTCATTTCACAAACCATCTGTCATGAACAATGTTCATTAACAGGGCAAGTTACTTTTAAAAAGTAATGAGTTACTGTTACTAGTTACGTCTTCCAAAAAGTAACTAAATGAGTTACTCAGTTCAAAATTATGAAAGTAACTAGTTACTTCAGAAAGTAATACTTTTGTGTTACTTTCAAGTAAATTTTTAAATACTCAAATTGGACCCCACCTCCACCCCTCTTTAACGGAACATAAAATACATGTGCATGTTCAACTATTTATGATATATCTGAATATTGTAATGAAATGGACACTTAATACAATACAGTATTAACAAAAACAATGTACACACATCTAAACTATTTTAATGTTGCTGTGGGACAAAGTGAGACTAGCCTCCAATCAAATGCGATGTATGTAGATATTATGTCTAGTGGAACGATACAAATAACAACATAGATGTTTTGGAACTTTTTACATTTATTGCCCCTCAACAGTCCACAACTGGGCAAAATTAAATAATGCTTGTTAAGCACTATAGCAAAAATAAATAACAAATATACACCATATACCAAATAACATAAGTGGCCTGATGTTTATACTTTTGTGCTGGTGTGTGCGTCGAGCCGGCGTGTGTATGGTTGACAGAGTGAGAGAGTGACAGCGATTAGCTTCGGAGCGAGTAGCCACTCTAGAGTCATAGAGCCTATGTTTTCTGACCACGGTGGAAAATCTTTAGCAGGAAAAGTTACCCCTCTCCTTGATTTCATAACGCCATACCTGTCTCTCGTTGACTTACTTGCTTGTGTTGTTTGTTGTGTGTCCGACTATAGTATTTACACCAAAATGCCTATACCTATATGTCAAAACTAAAAGTACTCATTATACACAATGTGTGTTCAACGGTAAGCCGATTTGATCAACAGAAAATGATTCTGCATGTATTCCAATAAATGATTAATTGTTAATTGTTTTTTGGGCAAAGGGTCCAATTTTTCTTTGGTTACACCTTGTCAAATGCGAGGATGTGCTGATTTTGGGGTTTAAATAATTATTATAAAATTAAATATCTGTGGGTGTTGGTTTAACAAACAAGAAAATATTCAGCAATAATGAAAATAAATGTTAGTGGCAGCCCTAGTTCAATGTGTTACATGATTTATGTTATTGCATTTTTATTCCTGATGCATCAGTATCTGGTCTTGGATCAATCATCAGGTAGTTTATATCATAGCAGCGCATCCAGGCAGCTTTGGATATAAAAGCTTCTCAGTTTCTCTTGTTCTTCTTCCACCATAACCATTTTACCATAGTTGAGAAAGTATATAAGGCTATAAAGACCTACTGTAATACTTTCCCCCTAATTTTAAGAGTTGGGGAAGTTAAAATGCCTACTAGTCTATGAGAAGAATTATACAAACGTTCATAAAATAATATGCCTCCGCCACAGGTCCAATTTATACATGAAGTGTTGAATACTTTACATGGCCCCTGTAGGGTGGCTCTCACTAGCTACCGTTACGGCTCTAACTCAAATAACAATCGGTCGTGAAAACCTGAAGTTTTCAAATTAAAAAATGTGCCTTTCATCTGAAATGGCTGCTTTCAACCATCTGTCTGTTCAATTTTCCACATTAGTTTAACACAGGATGGTGCACTGATGATGATGAGCCACACATAATTGCTGCTAACAGACAGCTCTGCATGGAGTCAAATCGGAACAGGAGAGATATAGCTTCATGAAATGGGATTGCACTTAACTTGCTCTGAACAGTTTCCTGGTCCTGGATTAAGAGCAGAATCTCTCTGGATTACAGTTTTTGATGACCATTAAGAGTTTTATCCTGGGGTACTTAAAACATAGTCCAACCACATTATTATTAAGATTGCAGGGATTTGGACCTTCTGAAAGGTTTAAAATTCATGAATTCAGGCATTTAGAGCACTTATCACTCACTTGCACATACAGGGGAAGCCGGCCTAGTCAATGGTGCATATTTAGCTGTGATGATGGAAGGAAGGAAGGTATTTTGTAGTAAGGGATTTGTTTTTCCTAATGGCTTACACTGTCATGTTGATCTTATTATATACTTATTTTCTAACATGAACTGTCAGAGAATTTGACATCAGCTCCAAGGCAGTTTCTAATCTGTACACAACATTTACCTTAGATAAATGCTCTACCAGATTACAGAGTCTTTGCTGACATCTGAGAAATATTAGGATCAGTTGCATGTGGTTTCAAAGTTTTAAATTTTTTTTTCATTCCTACTTGATGTACTCTGTGCCATCGGTTTAGCCCACTCACTGTCAGGGTGAAACAGTAAACTGCATTCAAAACATATTCCTCATTGGCATTCTGAAACGACTATGACTGTCCTCTTCGTAGAGTCGTCTTCTAGTGTGTCTTCAGATGGCTGTACAGTGAGCCACAGATTTTGGTGCAGTGTGGGCAGGGGAACGTCTTTGTTTCTGCGACACGGCGGAGTTCCATTTCCTGGTGTATAGGCTCCTTCCTGCACAGTTGTCTTCAAGCTATATACCTGTCCAAAGCGATGTGTTCCCAGTTGGTTGTTAGAATTTGAAACTCCTTAAGACTGATCTTAATATTGTCAATGAAGTATTTTTTTGGACCACTGTGGCCTCACTGACCTTCCTTCAACTGGGAGTATAAGATCTGCTGGTGGTGGCGTGTGTTTGACATTCAAATGACATGACCAGTCCATCAAAGTTGGTACTGCGTTATTGTGGTGGTGATACTGAACTCGTTGGTACGTCTATCCTCCCAGTTGATCCTCAGAATTTTTCTTAGTTGTCTTTGGTGATGTTGTTCCATGGCTCGCAGGTGTCTGCTGTAGGTGGTCCATGACACCTTTTTTATCAACATTTTCAAGAATGGTATTGTCCACTTTTTTGGTGGGCTGAGTTGATGTAGTACATGGTCTACTTTATGTTTAAGGGTAGAGCCAGGGCCCTGTATGCCTTAGGAAAGGCATTCAGGATGCCCTTGAGGTCTTTTGCGGAGTGTGCTACAATGACGTTGTCATCTGCATACTAAAGCGCCATGATGGTGGTGTTCCTGATTTTTCTCTTGGCTTTAAACCTGTTAAGGTTGAGGAGCCAGCCATCAGTTTTGTTTAGGATTGGGGTTCCCTGTGGCAGCTCTTCACCAATGAAGTGGAGAATGGCAGCAATAAAGATGGCAAACAGGGTGGGTGCAATGATACAGTATATCCCTGTTGACCCCTGTTTCTACTGTAAAAGGCCCAGACTCAGAGACGCTGTTGATGAGGACTGTGGCTGACATGCCATCATGTATTAACTTCAGTATTCTGACGTACTTTTCATGGCAATCTTGATAGTATGCTCCACAGAGCCTGGCAGTCTACCAAGTTAAAGGCCTTTGTGAGGTATATGAAGGCCATGTACAAAGGCTGCTTTTGTTCACTGAATTTTTCCTGCAGTTGGTGTGCTGTGAATATCATGGCTTTGGAATGAGCCATGTTTTTGACTGGCAGGTTATATCATTTTTCCAGGTGTGAAAAACTTTCCTTTTTATGGACATGAACTGTTATATCTCTGTGTCATTCTCAATAAACCAGTCATGATGTTTTTTGGACTTGTACCCAATGCTGGTTTTACAGGTATAGAGGCTAGATGATTTGAGCAGACTCCAGTGCTCTTTGATATCCTCACAATATATGTGTTCAACTAAATCTTACTCAATGAGGTATTAATTTAATCAAGGAAGTGAGCATATATTACAGTGTCCTTTACTGTATGTTATCTAGTAGAGTCTCATGTAGATTAGTATCTGTATTTATGATGTTGCACAACCAGAAAAAGGACTAATACAATTTGAAAACAGATTCTGCTCAGGGCAGATTAACTGACCTCCTCCATATGAGAATATGGTTCATCCATGTTTCTCAGCTGAGGCCCACTTCTACAGATGCACTGGACAAACTTGTCTGTCTCTCTCTCTCCCTCTCTCTCTGTCTGTCTCCTTCTCTCTCGCTGGCTCACAGCTCACACAGCTTGCTGGGGATAAGGCCTCAGCCACAGTGCTGTGACGGCAGATGGCATCTGGCTCGAAAAGGTTGGCACGTCATCGGGAAATGTGCTGCACCAAAGATGTCCTTTTTAATTAAAAGATTTTGATCTGTGGTGAACTGCAGAATGTTGGAAAAAATGAGAGACAGCATGTGGTCTGAAATACAAGGACATGATATAAAAGGATAATTAAGAAATATACTGTATACGTCTCTCTACAGTATATGCGCTTTAAATTCATATTGAAAACTTTGAAATATACTGATGCAGTCACCCTGATACTGAGGGGGAGGACATTCAGAACCAAATACAAAAGGACAGAAAATCGATCCATCAAATTCTAACGTTCAATTGTATGGTAAAAAAAAAATGTTTTATCCAACAACGAGTGAAAATATGTCACATCAGTTGCCAGCCCAGATGACATCTTATGACTACTTGTTTGCACCTTGGCTTAAAGTGTATGGCACCACATATTTATTTTACAAGCACTTAGAGAAGGTTGTCAGTACCGATGTTGTGACATTTGTACAGAGGTTTCTTGGCAGCCACATGAGAACTATTTGCCCCTGGCTGGGCTGCAGACCTTCAAAGTTAGATGGACACAGGGGGAGTGCTGTGCTTTAAAACAGGAGGTGCCATGGAAGATGGATAGAAATATGTGCAGGTCTTGTTCCCACCAGAGATGCTGAATGGCTCAGGGTACGCTGTGCATCGTCATCGAGCAGCATGGGCCTGGCTTTTAATATGTTTGCACTTGTCTTGGTAAATTAAAGAAACAGTCCCAACTGCTACTCCAGACATGCCATATAACATGGTACATGTCAGGGTAGATCAACGGGTGATCCCATACCTCCCCAAGAAAGACATTTGAGCAGACTCATGTGGGTTGCCGGGCCTGCCAAGTGCTGTGTGTTGTTTTGTGAAGGCACAGCTACTCACATGTGGATTATTCTGTCAGTCTTAGACAGTCATTGATTTGACAGCAAGTGATTTTAGTGCAGCCTCTTTGGAATTGTCTCCATCTTACATTTAACATGGTGAGTGGAGGAAGACTCTAAAGTTCATTGAGAAGCACAGAAAAGAGACATGATTAGTGAAAGTTCAAAGTGCTATAGACTTTGGTTTATAATCAATGACAACTTTAGTGCATACGGTTTCATATTGTGCACAGTATATGACTGTATACCAAAGGATTATTAATCATCCCAAGTCTAACCATTTGCTTATTTTATACTATATCCTCTGGGGGGTGGATTCACAACCGAGTTGCTCGGCTTTTGTGGCTGCTAAACCTGGACAAATACTATAAGACAAAAAGAAAATTTGTAAATCATAAAGCACCCGCAATTGTGAAGTATGCACACCTAACTACGTTGTCAAGCAAATAGTGTCTTGGTGCTCCTGTGCTATTTTCACTTATTTGAAAAAGGTAACATACTGTACATGCAGTATATTTGGTGCCAAATAGGCCCCTTTCTATGCAAGTGGACCTTGTTGCAAAAACAGTGAAATTCACAAAGATCTGCACTAATAACCACATGCAGTTCCAGTTAATTTATTAGCATCTTCAGAGAGTCGGTGATAACTGAAGCACACCCACAGCACTGACAGGCTGGGATATTATTCCCAAATACGTTTTATCTCTGTTAGGTTTAATAATGAAATTATTAGTTATTTGAATATAATGTAGTGTATGCTACTGTTAAATCAACAATTCACAACAAGCAAACCTGAGCATACTGTATACTTTGTAAGTACACATGAGTCAGTGGCTTTGTTTATGATTCTAAAAGTACTTGGTTAAAGGTCCAGTATGTATCATGTTTAGTTGTTTATTATCAAAATCGGTGTTGCCCGTTCACAAACTTCCCAAAATATTTACCACCACCATCAATTCCAAGTATTCCTTTTGGCTTGAAATTTAACATTTGCATTTTCCTGAACTGGGGTAGACGCTCCATATTCATGCGCCATCTTACAATACGTGTCCTGGTAAGGGACATACAGGATATACTGCTACGCCTTTCGCATTTTTTTCTGTCACATGATAAACTCACAGGTGCTACTAATGCTGCTAATGGGTATCGTCGCTTACCGGGCCCAGCAAGTTTGAAGAAGGAAACATGGAGGACCAC
>NC_045733.1:12912951-12915228 GCF_008692095.1 Etheostoma spectabile
TATTCAAAATCCAAATTTCAGGAACAGGAGTCTTCTTCTTTGCTCAGAAAAAAAAGGACATTGAAAGAGCAAGAGACCGGCTTTTTGAAGAGTGAAGGCTACCGTTGCTGTAATACATACTTTAAACTGCGTGGTGCGAGATCACAGATCAGTGTCACTTCTGCAATCATCTTACATTCATATCATCCAAAATATGTGTGCATCATTTGGATGGGTGCACTGCATTTGTTTAACTGTGCAAGGGTAAAAGGCTTTCATCAACATCTACAACACAGTCTTGATGATGCACTGCTTGCTGACATATTATAAGACAGATATAATCAGGTTATCACAAAAGGTTGTTTGTCAACACATTAAAAAAAGCTTTTGAGGTCGGATTACCTCCATGGTGGAAGTAGAGGACAATTTTTGCAAGGCATTGCAATAGAGCTCACATAAAATTACAAAGAAATGTGCATGTTCCCTCTTTGACCAAATTATTTGCAAGGACTCAATGTACCCAAGCATTAACAAAACAATTATTTTATAATGTAATGTTTGCTATATTAAATGCTTTAATTTACTTAATAAAGTCAGAACAACATGGGGAAGTCTATTAAGAGAGTTACCACCCAACAATAAAAACTTTAGTTTTTCCCACATTGGAGAAATAATCCATATATAAATTAACATTTATATAATACTTATTAATATATAAATGTTAATAATAATAAATTAACTACTGCTTTAAGTTTAAGCTCTAACAGCATCTCATTTTATGAGCTCATTGTATGTGCAAGTAAAACTTTATTCTAAGTACTAAATGCAGCTGACAGTTAATTGTTATGGCGATCAGATTATTAAAGAATATTAAACTCTGAAAGCTATTATGAGAGCTCATGTTTTAAATCTTTTTGTATGTGACAAGTAGCAGTTGTGCTTCATGAGCTTTTCTTTAAAACAAAAAACACTACTTAAAGCAAATGCAGACAGACAGTATGATAATGCACATTTTACCGCATTACAGACGTATGTTATGAAAGTAGATCTTTAACCTTAACTATGCATTGGCATTATTTCTGTCTTGTCATCACTTCAGTTTGCTCTTCTGTCTTTATGATTTCACAAAGCATTAGCTTACATAAGTGCAGCAGATGGATAGTGTGTGAAAGTTTTAAAGTTTCCTTATGTGAACATCTTCCAGCTGATGTTATGAATTTCCTCTAACCTAAGGAATTCATTTTTAGACTTGTATTGCAAAAAACCTTTAGTGTAATTCTTTGGTTAGGAAGAAATAAGTGAAGATTTTACTCAGCCGTTTGGTGCGACCAGGCACATGTTTCTCTTGGTAGCAGATGGGAGTCTGATTTGCTCAGTGACAGATCACTCATATTGCCATTGACAGTAATGGCTGTGCAATTGAGTGGGGACATTGGGGCACCAATGCAGTCTTACATCCATGTCCAATCAGTGCAAAGTAACGCAGCCTGTCACAATAATTATGACAGAACTATTGAGACAATTTTTTGGCGACAGTCTCACTGTCCCACTAGTGTTCCCCTTGATTGGCCTTGGTAGCTTGCAAAGTCATTGTCATTTCTCACAACTTCATTACTTTGTGGCACAAAGCAATTTCCATCATCTGTGCTGTTCTCACTCTGTTCCTCCTAAAGGGAGTTCACGCCATATGTGCATGACAACACCCTGTTGGATAGACAAGGTGATGTCTTCTAAGAGTGTCTTTTACAGTTATCTGTCATTATGATAGTCTTGTCCATTATTTTAATGATTTAGTCATCTTGAATATGTCTTATTGCTGATAGTGAATTCAGGTGAGTGCAATGGCTGCCGACTGTGGCCTTTTAATGAGATGAAATGAGAAATGACTTGCTTCATTATTGCTTGGCTCATTGCATTTATATAATCTTGCATTTTCATTTTTGCTCAACTCAATGAAGTTAAAGCTCACATGAGCTGGCTGAAATGGTGACTGCATCTTTAAGATGCTCTTTAAAGCAAAGGAGTAAGGCACTTTTTATGGCTCACCCCACTCTCAAATAAAAAATAAATACTTCTACAAGTAAAAGTCTGACATTTGTTGATATGATAAATGTTCCCTTAAAAAAGGTATTAACAAAATACTTTACTTAATTAATTATCAAAAGTGACTCAGTATGCAGCATGGCCACAACATATTTGAGATACTTGTCATTATTGCATTGTACTTCATTCTTCTACTCCACAATGCAGAGAGAAATATTAAACTTTATTTTATACTTTTTACATATATATATATAT
>NC_045733.1:12915238-12916371 GCF_008692095.1 Etheostoma spectabile
ATATATATATATATAAATATAACACGCATATATGTATATTACTTCATAGATTAAGATTATACTTACAAAGTATATGAAAGGCGTATAAACATGTGATGCTTAAGCGTAGATTAACAGTGTACACACATTAATGCATACATAATAATAATACAATAATCATTTTTTCTGCATTATGAGTACCTTTGATACTTAGTACATTTAGTACATTTAATGAATAACACTTTTATTATATTGCAGTATGGTCTTTGGGATTGGCTTTAACTTCTGTAGAGTGATCATTCCTCCACAGCTGCAAAACGCTTACACTGACTGGCACACAAACACATGCTCTCCATGTGGAGTTATCATAGCACTTAAACATCAGATGAATAGATTAGTGTTTTAATCTCACTCTGGATCTAAGGCATCTCGCGCCCCAGTCCAACACTCAGCCTGCTGTGAAATATTCCATCCACTGAACTGTAAATAAATGCTAACAAGATTATCAGATTACCCTTCATCCAGGCCATACAGCGACTGCTGGGCACAGTAACTGCAGTGATGTAAAAATCCCTGTAAAATAATTGTGTTAGGAGGCACCATTTTAATGCAAATTTTCTTAAGGCTCACAAAGCTCAAGGGCAGCCTAAAACACCTCCCAATTTGCAGTATGAAATATGTTTTTTTGGTTGCCTTTAAAAAGCCCCACTGAATGTAAAGAGGGCAGTGGGAATTGGTCTATATTATAGGCTGTATAGAAACTGGGCCACGTTCAATTGAATTGACAAAAACGGATTAATCCCAGAACTTTTTAATTATTTCTTATTCTCATGAATCAATACTGTACTTGATTTGTTCAATATGGAAGAAAACGTATGATGTTTTTAAATTATACAAAATGATATTTGCAATGGTTTGCTGATGTTAATTAGATGATATAGAACACATTTTCATTTTGCTTATCTGTATTGCTGCCATAGTTTATACCACAGCAGTGATACAGTGAATTTATTAAGGGAATATATTCCCATCCATGATAGTGGTTTAAACTGGATTTAATGTCCTTGCACAAGTACAGTGAGTGGGTGGGGCTGAACCAGCAGAGAAAACAAAAGGGACACGCTCACTCACTCTCTCTCTCTCTCTCTCTCTCT
>NC_045733.1:12916381-12921214 GCF_008692095.1 Etheostoma spectabile
CTCTCTCTCTCTCTCTCTCTCTCTTTCATCCGTCACTATAACAAATATATTTATATGTAAATTAGCCTGTGAAATAGAATGATTCAAATTTCACGATAGGAAAATGTTATATTTAATCGGTGGGGTTTGAGTCATCGACGGTGGAAAGGGAAAGAGATTGCTGGAGATGCATGGGGATGCGGGTGGAGGTGAAAGTTCAATCTAAAATCTGTCTCGTCCCTGTTTTGGTTATAGTAGACTGGTAAACTGCCTGTAGCAGCCAGATTTGACTTGTGGTTTTTTATGTTTGATACTGATTTTGTCAATACCAAAAGTAAAGCGCAGGCACAGATTGACCAGACTCAGATCTAAAGGTGCTTTTATAATCTGCAAACACAGTATTACATAAACTTTAAGAAACTGCAATACCCCCAAATTTACCCCCAATTTCCACAGGATGGGTAACGGCTGCGGATTGGCTCCGATGTGTGACACCTTCGTGCTCCGCCGTCCGTCAACACTCACCAGGTCCGGATTTGTTGCAGAACGGCTGCGGCCATGACTGACAGCGGAAGTCTCGAGAACCAGTGATATCTCGCAAATTCATGTAGAATAGAACCACAAAAACAGTCCGTGGAAATACACAGATTTACTTTAATGGGAATCAAATTACTCCAACGCCGTTCCGGAGCGGATCCGCAGCTGTTCCGCATCCTGTGGAAATTGGGGGTTAGTTTACATTGACAGCGTTTCATTTATGGGATTGTTCTGGTGCCGCTGAGGTCCCTCATTTTCGGCCGGACTACCTTCACCTTCCGTTTTTTTCATGTTGGGATTCTAAACTCCAGCCAATTTGGGAAGCATTCTCTGAACTAGAACCGACAATCACATTGTAAATATTTTTTTCTTTAGTAAAAGTATCATTGCACACTTGACAGACATTTTAATTCCAGAGCTTGCCTACCCACATGCACATGTTCCACCAAACAAGTTCCTTCCCAAGGCTGTTTTGCAGGGGCACTGTACCTGGGTCTGACGTTTAGCACCGCCCAAGATGATTGTGATTGGTTTGAAGAAATGCCAATAAATCAGAGCATGTTTTTCCACTATACAGGAATGATGTATGGACTAGCCAGTCCCTCCTTTGCAGTGTTGTGGAGGATATCTGCCAATGCAAGACTACATTACATTCTTTTAGCTGACGCTATTATACAAAGTGACTGACAATAAGTGCGTTCAACCATCATAAAAGAGGCGAATCATTATAGAAATCATGAAGTGTGAATTGGCAAGTTTGGGAAATAAGATAAGCTCTGTCCAAAGCAAACACTGGGATTGTCACGTACTTGGTGCTGTTTGTCTGTCCAAATGTTGCAGTAACACCTGCCTGTTCACTCTGTTTGTCTGCTAGTGTATTGTCCTGGTTTCTCTCCGTCTGTTTCATCTGTATCTGTCTCTCTGTGTTCTTGGTGTTTGTTTTTCTGCGACTTTGGCAGCGTCTTTGGCTTTCTACACAGCCAGTTCTTTCTCTGTTTGCTCTTCTTTTTCTTTTTTTGGTACTCCCTCCAGCACTGCCTGTGAATTAGAAAAAGTAGAAAGAAATTAAACGCCAGGTAATGTTGTGCACACAATCTAATGACTGTGAAGGGTCCATCCAGACTGATAGCAGACACCTATAGCACTATAATAATAATAATATAAATCATGTATAATTATATAAATTGGAAACACCCAATACCCCTATCTAGCATTCATAAAATGTACATAAACATTTGATTAACGGTTTATAACACAGTATAATGTATGCAAATGTTAGTGTTAGTATTTGTTTAGAAGTGGAGGCTGACACAGGTAAGTAGCCCTGGTTTAGATGAACCACATTGCAAACATTGCTTAGGGTAGCATTTAACAATAAACAGCTGGAAATAGACAGGCTTGCTTTATGTAGGACTGCCTTCCATGGCTGCCAAGAACTGCAGACCAATGGATTATCCGTGTTACACAAGGAAAAACATTACGCACATGGCATGACATACAGTACAAGAATATGAGATTAAGGAAGTCTCCATCACACTCCTCATGCTTACAAATGCTTAATAGGGCAACTTACATCTTACATCTCTATTTTTCATTTTTTTCAAGCTGGCAAAAGTAGCAAACTGAATTGAAAAATGATCAGGTTTGGTGGCCATTAGTTCAGCTCTTTAGCATTTAGCAGAACTACTGTAGGTGCGTGCACACACACACACACACACACACACACACATAAACAAACATACTTATGATTATTTTGGTTTCATTTAATCCTAAAGTAATACCATAAAACCAGCAAAAGCTCCATTAGTAACATCAGATTATTTTTCTAATTTAGAAGCCTGACACATAAATGGTTTCCATGTCAGCTGTGAAATGTGTTCAATCAAATGAACCTTGTGTAAAATATATATGTTAACCATACTCCCAGTTCAATAATGTTACAGTAAAATCAAATACAGACTACAGTATTCAAATCAGACTGTAGACAAGGCCAAAGCTGAATGTAGTGTCATAGCACAGCATCAAATGTTGCTATGGAGCTACTGTACAGAGGTTCACTGATGTTTCTCACTTTTATCTTTGGGTGTATTTATATCCTCTGCTTTTGTGTCTCTACATGTTTCTGTTTTCTTTTTTTCCAACAGTATTACTGTTAATACAAGTCAAATAATAACAACAATAATAATGAGAAAGAAAATGGAATACAAAAAATGAAAAATGAACAAATCCTCATAATACAAACTCATCTTAATTGCATGTCTGTCTGTCCTGGAAGAGGGGTCCCTCCTTTGTTTTGCTCTTTCCTGAGGTTTCTTCTGTTTTTTTTTTTTCTTGTAAAGGTAATTTCCATATTTAAATCAAGGGTCTAAAGGGTGTTTAAAATTGTACAGATTATAAAGCTCCTCAAGGCAAATTTGTGAAAAGACTATAAACAAACCGAAAGTTGACATAACTTAACTTTTAGAAACAGCAAATGAATCACTGTTTTGCTCATATGGATGAACATGACATTACTAACTTAACATGTATTTAACTATCTCTTCAAATCATTTTCTGTGATGGGTAGATGTATTCCTCTGCCACAGCTAAACCCTTATTATATAGTATAGAAAATGTGTCCAGTTGTGTAGTCCTTATGACAACCACTGACCAATCTGCCAACCTACCCTGCTCTCTCTCTCTCTCTCTCACACACACACCAGCAGTCTCCAGAGTGTGTACTGGACAAAATCTAAAGTCAAGCATGAATACAGAGGCTGACAGGCCAATTATCAGATGTACTCTTCGTTCTGCATCTCCACCACTGAAGGGAAGCAGATGTGAGAATCCTGTCGCTTTCACTCAAGCCGGTACAATGACATGGCCCAACAACAAAAGGCACAGCCTTCACAAGGAATTGAGATGGACAGAGTTGTAAACATCCTATTGTCATACAGTTTTATCTGGTGGGTTTCCACATTTCAAGCTTCAGAAGATGTGATGTAGTGTTGGGATGTTTGTCAAAAAGTTGAAATGCATCTGACTCTTTCAATTGGAATTGCAGTCCTTATAGATGCTTTGTAGAAATTTAAAATGTCCAAAAATGTTATGTGCAATATTACTGTTTTATCACAACTTCTCTTCCTGATCTAGGAATCATACTGCATGTCATAAAGCAATTACTGAGCTTTAATGAGCTTGAAAAGACATGACCTAACATAAGAATGTCTCCTTGCTTCATAGGTGAATGTAGCACCAGCATGTGTCAAAGCCTTGACTAAGATGCTGTACTGCCCATACTGTCGCGGCATGCCTGGGCTAAAACCTTGTCACAACTACTGTCACAACGTTATGAGGGGCTGTCTTGCGAACCAGGCAGACCTAGATGCTGAATGGAACCTCTTCATCGGTAAGAAATAAATAAATTCTGCTTCAAATCGAGTGCCCTTGCACCTTGTTTCTCAGTTTCTCTTTGTAATATTTTTGAGGTTTGTGTGTCTGTCTGCCTGTGCGCACACTCATACTTCTAAGGCTGCATGTAACTTTTCCAAGGCAGTGTCTTTGAATAGTCTCTGTGGGAATTCAGTAGGATGTGCTGTGTTAGATTCAGCTTTAAAGGATTTGCAGAGACAAAACTGAAATCTTATTTGTGCAACCATTCCGTCTTTTTTCAGTCTGGAATGTTTTTTGCTGTTGCTGGAACCCTGGCATAGTGCTTAAAGCTCTGGTCCTTGCTGTTTGGGATTGATAAAAGAGAGCAGGCAAACAAATTTTCTATAGTGTTTCCAGCTGAGCTCGGTGAGTAATATAGCACTTCGGTTAGGCTGTAAGTAGCTGGATGCTCTAAGCCCTCCTGTTAAATGGATACCAAGGAGGCACATAGAGTGTTCCCTCTTGATCTTTTGTAGGCCAATAGTTTATTTGTTATGTACCCCAATTGCATCCTCCCACCCACACTAACAGATTTTTTTTTAAATGGGGTGACGCTTTTTTAAGAGGCATCCCTGAAGACAGTGTGTCAAGTGAACTGCACTTCTAAGCTTTTGGCTGTTTTGTGACAGGCCTGTCATTCGAGAAACAATCAGATGACGTACCGCTTGTTCTCTCCCATGGCATGTCTGAAGTCTCAGATCAACACAGGCCCCTGTGCACTGAATGAGATGTCTCGCAGCTTTATGACGTGTTAAAAAGTTAGTGTCTTGTTCGGTTGTGAAGAGGCAAATCTATTGCCGCAACGGGACGTTCTGTTTGACAGTAATGGGAAGAGCTGTTGTTGCAACAGAATGATGAATCTGGTAAGACAAAAACACCCTTGGGGTGTAGAAAAAGTGTTTTTTT
>NC_045733.1:12921224-12931959 GCF_008692095.1 Etheostoma spectabile
TTATTTTGTTCCACTTTTTGTTCAGACATTGTTTTTTTGGTTTGGAAAGACAATGTTGTTGGGAGTATTATAATTACAAATGTAGAACCCAAGGGATGTTTGTTTTCAAAATGAAAGACACATGTTTTGATGTCTACTGACATTTTGTATTCATTATACTGTTGCTAAAGAACTTCGATTTGCTTACAATGCAGCGAGCAAGAAACATTGATTTGCCTTTCAGAGACCACTTCTAAATGTGTCACAGGTCAGTTATCGCCACTAGAGCACATCTTTGCATTATAAAAATGTATGGATTGAGCCCTTACACAATCTGTCATTGTCATCGCTTTAAATCATCACTTATTAGAGAAGGTTAGATTAGAGCCACAGTCTTCAATTTTTAGGATCCCTCAATGACATTTACCTGTGGACTTTGTTCCTAGATAAATGTTACTATCAATATCATTGATTCGAAAGACAATAGAAAGGAGTGAAGGTCTTTTCATTTAGTTTTAAATTTAAATAGCAAGAGAGAAGATGAGTTCTGAAATGGTCTATAATTGTTCTAAATGCAGTTGAATCAGGGACATTTATGTAACAAAAGAACATTATTTCTTTTATTAAAAACACAAAAAAATAGAGGAATGCCAACTTGCCTAAACTAAAACCAGATAATGTTTTTCTCTCTCTCATGTAAAAAGTTGAGCATGCGTCATTCTTACTTAATGGAACACATCAAAATTGTAAAGACTATTGCATCTTTTTTTGGGGAGAGACTTTGGAAGAGATGATATTAATAAAACAAGGTTGACTGATTTATATTACAGTATATTAAACATTGTAAATGCATTGTTAGATTTAATTAAATACAGTGAATTAGATTTGGGCAATATAGCAAGAAATGTGATCCCAATATTAACATATCTCCATAATTCAAGTAGTAGAAGTATTTTTTGTTTTAGCGTGATGTCATGGCGATTCGGTCTATACTAGCTGCATTCAATTTAATACTTTATTTAATGTTTGTATAATGACTTTGGAAATATGACCTGTGATTACAGCAAGGAAAACAAAAAATTAACCCTGCCAAGAATTTTCTTTTGAAACTGGTTAATCATAACAATCTGGCTTATGTACATTTTTTCTCACTTTGAGTTAAATTGCTAGATAATATTAGTGTCACATTAGGTAAGTCTGAAGCCAAATTGTGTGTGGTGTGTGTGTGGTGTGTGTGTGGTGTGTGTGTGTGTGTGTGTGGTGTGTGTGTGTGTGTGTGTGTTGTGTGTGTGTGTGGTGTGTGTGTGTCTGTGTGTGTGTGTGTGTGTGTGTGTCTGTTTGTGTGTATGTTGACTAATTTCCAGCTCAATACAGTAAAACAGTGGACTTAAGAAATACGATTAAAGGTATAATTTTTTTAACATTGTAATTATATATATATACATATTTTTTTTTTACATAGTGTCATTAGTGACAAGCAAGTCATTTAGACCAATTAGAATTATAATATAAATACAGACTGTAAATAATTTAGTTGTGGTTAAATGGCTGGATAGCACGCACTGTACTGCAAACCACTGTTGGGACTAAAAATTCAATTTTTAAAGCCAGTTTTCAATCATCACAACATTGAGCACAACAACACTGTAGGAACTAAGTGTTGTTTTCCTGACTTTTCTGTTAAACATTTATTGAAATATTATTTGCATGTTCCCACATTCCCAAATCACACGGTGACTGCAGCTGCTGACAAGTCTGTAGAGAACAATGGAGCACCCCCACTCTCAAACAAGAAAAACAGATTTGCAGCAACACATGAAAGTCACATCATATGGCTGAATTTCTATTTTGTTTGAAAATTGAAGATCAGGATTTATCTGTCATCATTTTATTACTGAGAACTTTAGTTGCAACAACAGAGTAGTACTTTTTATCGTCATGGTGGTACTTAATGTTATTATTATATGACTAACATAAATACTGTACTTGCCTCGTTGGGCATGAATGTAAATACATTTTCAAATACATGTACATAACAACTAAGCCATTGGAAACATTGCAATATTGAGAACCAAGCCTTGCACCCTGTTTTGAGCTTTTCCAAAATAGAACATGATCTTTAATAATAATGCTACACTACACTAGTATTGTGCACATGCACAAATACTTTTTTCCCTTTAATGCTAGCTAAAACTAGAAGTTAAAATATTTGTTTTGGAATTCCCTTTCCATGTCACTAAGTGGCTTTGGCTTTTGGAATTCAAAAAATAAAGTATAAATAAAAATGAAAATAACTGTATAGAAATAGAGACGTAAAAGCAATAACAACAGAACATGATTTTATGCCAAGCCAGTAAAGTCAACTTTTCTCTAAATGCTGTACAAAACCATTAAAACGTCACTTAACGTACTGTAGAGCACTAACAACACAGAACCAGAGGAATGTATAAGAAACACTGTAACACCAAACAATTCAACAAGACTTACAAGTTTGAGATAAAAATTAAATTCTGGGCAATCTGACAAATTGGTAAGCATTTGATCATTAAAATGCTGGTATTGCACTGCAGGTTTAACAAGCATTACAGGGGAGAGAAAAACAAATGTGCCACTACTGTGGTTTTTCCCTGAAATCTGTGTGACATTGAAACACTAATAACCTTGGTGAATACTTTGATGTAGCCTACATATCACTATGTGGAAGGAGACAAATGATTACAGCATCCCTGTCATACATTTTAAAGTTAGTCACAGTACAGTAGTTTACAGTTTACTGTAAAGGTTACCGTAACGACTTCACGCCTTTCAGGCTGCAAATGGAAGACAGACTGTCATTGAACAATGAGCATAAACCTGGGGAAGGATGTGATTACCTGCTCATACCTGTGCTGGGTGATTTTAGGCATCCTGGGTGGTTGATGTGTGTGTGGTGTGTTGTGTTGTGTGTGTGTGTGTGTGTGTGTGTGTGTGTGTGTGTGTGTGTGGTGTGTGGTGGTGTGTGTGTGAGGTGTGGTGTGTGTGTGTGTGTGTGTGTGTGTGTGTGTGCGTGTGTGCGTGTGTGTTTTCAGGGAAGGAACTCATAGTTTGGCCTATGGGTGATACCACACCATCAGTCACCTGCCATCATGACAAATTTACCCGGCTCTGCATCATGACAGACACATCATTATCATTTTTCTTGTCAGCACCTTGTTAAAATTCCCTCAGAGAGAGAGAGAGGAAAGACACATGCTGTTATTCACACACTAGCAGTTTTTCAGGCTAATACCATGATCAACGCCATTTTTCAGCTTCATATGGCCAAAACTGATGGCAGGGTTAATTGACTTTTTGATAAACCCCTTCCCCAAACAGTGATTGTCCAGTCATAGCTTTGCAAACATTACTAGCCTCGGCTGCGCCGATTCCCCGACCAATCTCCCGCTCCATTGTCCCCTTACTCATGAACTTCTCTTCAGGCTGAAGCAGTGTGTGTGGGGCTGTTGTAAGAGAAATACTTCATCCAAAGAGTTTCTAGAGTTTTTATTAATTTTTGAAACCAAAAACACAAGGGTAAAAAGGAACTAATATGTTCTAAGATCAAATGCAATTGTTAGCGTGTTTAAAACCACAAATGAACACGTCATTAACTAAGTGGGTTATATTACTTTGTGGAATTACACATAACGTATAAAAAATAAGCCAGACTAGCCAACACACCAGGTAGTTTTTCCACACTGTAAAAAATGTGTGGACGGTCCTGGTTGCTATCAGAGTTTAGGCTAAATTTTGCGGTTATTTTCCCCGTTTTTGGGATATGGTGAAATTATCCGTTCCGGCAACCCCATGTTACTAGAGATGGCGTTACATTAATCACACACAATTAGTCCTCACCCTGAAAGCTTCTTTTCTTGTAACGTTAAAAGTGAAAACATAGTATTGGAAAATCTAGTAAGGATATAAGCAGCCAAACCATGTTATGTTAGAACAAAAGTATATATATAAAAAAGTAAATAGAACCCCAGGATTAACTACTGTAGCTCTAAACTGCAATACAAGAACATCTCTTCTTTATTTCTCCAGTCTTTTAATCTGATATAATGTAAGTAGCCCCCAAGTGCCCTTTTAAAACATATTCTTCTACAAGATTTCATTTTATGACAAGTAAACTTAAAATTATAAATATTTTTGTCTTGTTAATCTACTACCGTTATCATTGAATGTGACATGCGAGGATGGGAAGATTGGTAAGCGTAGCAGCAGTAACTAAGGGGGGCAGGGTTTAATTTACTATACTAAAATAATAAACTAATTGCATTAAATAATAAATGATTTGTATAGCCTACCATTGTATTCCTTTATTACAAGCACTGGTCTGTGTCTGTGTATAAATTATTTCTCCTAATTAATATTAAGGGGTGTGTTGTCCTCTGTTGAGTCCTTTGACACCACATTGTAAGCAATCCTTATTGATTTCTTTTTAATTGCATGGATTGTGTCCCAGTGTAACTGGACCTTCCCACAACTTCCCAGTTCATGAGAATTCAAGGCAAGATTTTGTCTGTCCTTCAAGGACTTTCTGTGATATCTGTAAGACTATGAAGATGAACACCCTGCCAATGCTTTACTTACTTACTTAACTTACTACTAAATGATGTCGATAGCTTGGCAGAAACTAAGCTCATACGCTGCTTTTACTGCACAATGGTGTAGCCTTTAAAATGTGTATACATTCTCTACCAGTCTCACTGTAAAAGCTCTACCGTGTCACTCAACATCCACAATGTTTTACCTAAAGAGTAATACCGTGGTCTTTAAGATTCCTTAAGTATGACAAAAATACTGAATCTGTAGGTGAAACCTGAGACATATACCAGGCAAACACACATACACACACATACACTGGCACACTCAAGCTGACTGAGTATCAAGCATGATGGTCTCAGTAACAGATATGACACAAACAAACAAGCTAGTGGGTTCCTGCCTGTCAGAGAGCTGAAGGCTGGATGACTCACTTAGCCTAGTGGAAGTGATCTCCATATCCTCCGCATAATCAAGAACCAGTATATTTTATTTCTAATTGCTACTGGCAGTGCACAGTCTGCAAGATGCGTTTCTGTACACGTGGCAGGAATGCCTACACAGCTTAATATAAGCTACATTTTTGTAATACTGTAAGTAACCACATCTGATAGCCAGCTGTGTTTTATTTAATAATTATATTGCCTCCACACACATGCCAACCCTGTCTCACACCAGTTCATGAGACTGGGCTGCATATAAACGCTGATGCCAGCCACCCTCCTTTTGGTCATGACCCAGCCTTCATGACCATAGGTAAGGATGAAAACTAGAGCTGAACGATGTTGTGTTTTAGCATTGACATCGTGATGTGCGCATGCCATATTTCCCCAAAACATTTTCTTTCCAAAGCATTAATTTTGTATTTTCTCACGTGATTCCTTTCTTCTACCTCTTGGGCAGCCACACATATGTACTGATTTTATGTTTTATGTTTTTTGTTTTTGTGTGACAGATACACTAGTTAAGTTGGTAATCCATCACAGTGAACATCAAATCTGTTTTTATTGTTTCCTTTACTGTTCAACACTTTGCTATAAGAACTAAACAAACAGCAGAAAGGCAGCACAGGAAAATACAGTCATCCAGCAGAAGCACTAGTGCCTTGCAGCTGTAGCAGTAGAGAAAAGCGTTAATGTAAGAAGACCACAAAAGTTTATATGTGAGGAACAACAGACATAGTATCTGAGACTATGAGCTAAAGTAATCCAGACACAGCCGAAAGCCAATAAAACAGAGAATGCCTACAGAGACTCCCCAAAGACAGACAGATATGTTGGCAAGTTAGCGAGTCTTTTGCAATTGATTCACGTCTTGCACCTGCAAACTGGAAAAAAGTGTTAACTGACGTCAGACGTCTTTTAGCAGAGTGATTTTGGCAGTGTTTGTGTTTAGACAAGGAGTATTCTGAGTCAGACTGAAAGGTTTGTTTCACACTTGTTACTCAGATGATACATTTTTCAACTTAAACACAAGGTTTACTTTAGATGTTTTTAAAAAGTTAGTTTAACAAAGGTAATGATAATATGTTTGTAATTGCTTATTTAGTGTTTCCCCTAGGATTTTTTGCAGAGTGACTGTCCCCCTGTTGTTTAGTGCCAGAAGGGGGACTGACAATAACATTTTTGACTGATTAATATTATCACTTAAACCAATATTACTAGAAAATATAAAGTGTAAAAAACTAGCCTTTTGCATGTTAAAAATATAAAGAGGCCATACAATCTATTTCATAACTGCTAATTAACTTGTTAGTGCTTTGCACCAGCAAGATCCGTTTTAAACTTCTCTGTTTTTGGAGAGCTATTTGACACATGAAACTATTTTATTGATGAGGACTGACGGGTTAAATTGTTCGTTCTACACAGAGTTTACCAGACAGAAAAACCTGTAGGTGGAGGTGGTGAAGTCAGGACAAACACCCCACGGTCCGCATGGACTTGTGTTGGTCCCGAAAGCGGTTTCTGGAAAGTGGCTGCATGTGTCCATGACAGTTGCACAGAACATCAACACCAGTACAAGCCTACAAATGTCCGCAGACATGGAGTGCAGAAAGTGTGTCCGAGCTCCCCAGACGTGTGAACTGAGACTCCTGCTTGTTGGTTAATGGTTAATGATTAGTAAACATTAAATTTCATTGTTTTTTTCTTTTAGAAGCCTGGCTGTTTATGGAGCTAGAACAGTGACAGTAACATGTGGTATTGAAAATAAAATTTGTCATTGAATCAACAAATAATGGCACACTTTTTGTGTGTGTGGAATACATAGCATAATTATATACAGTCCCTGACAAAAGTCTTGTCGCTTGTGTACAAATTGACCTGAAGTGCCGCTGAAATATATTTCTAATCAAGATTTATTTACAAGAAAGCTTGGTAAAGCCCATTGAGTCAATTTTTGCAAGACATAAGTGGTTGTCGCCTGTCATATGAGCTTCACCTGTGACTAATAATGGATCAATTGGTCTCAGGGTGTGTATAAAAACAACCCCAGTACACTAGAACTTCACATCAACTCAACTAGACCTCTGCAAACATGCCTAAGATTCACCCTGAGACTAAAGTTTTGATTATCAAGGGCTGAAGACCAGATCCACTGCTGATTTAGCAGACACCTCAATGTGTCTCAGCGTCAAGTGAGGATAAAAAAAACATTTGAAGACACTGGAGACGTTTTTGACAAGCCCAGGTCAGGCGGACCCCGCAAGACAACTTCTCGAGAGGACTGTTTGTTGGCTCGAAAATCCAAGGCCAGCCCATTTGCCGCAGCAGAGCTCCACCAGACCCGGTCCCCTGAAGTCCCTGTGTCAACCTGAACAGTTTGTCGGATTCTGTCTCGAAATGGCCCTCATGGTTGAATCAGTGCCCAGAACCAGCACTAAACAAAAGACCATTGAAAAACCGTGTGGCATTTGCCAAGGCCACAGCCTGCTAAAAGGATGGATGTGGAGAAGTGGAAGAAAGTGGATTTTTCAGATTAACTTCGTTGAATTACACCACAATTGCCGCAAAATGCAGGAGACCTACTGGAGCCCGCATGAATCCAAGATCACCCAGAAAACAGAGAAGTTTGGTGGCGGAAAAATCATGGTCTGGGGTAACATCCAGTATGGGGTGTGCGAGAGATCTAGAGGGTGGAAGGCAACATCAATAGTCTCAAATACCAAGAAATCTTAGCTACCTCTTATAGTCCCAACCATAAAAGAGGCCAAATTCTCCAGCAGGATGGTGCTCCATCGCATACTTCCATCTCCACTTCAAAGTTCCTCAAGGCGAAGAAGATCAAGACGCTCCAGGATTGGCCGGCCCAGTCACCAGACATGAACATCATTGAGCATATGTGGGGTAGGATGAAAGAGGAAGCATGGAAGACCAAACCAAAGAATATTGATGAACTCTGGGAGGCATGCAAGACTGCTTTCCTAGCTATTCCTGATGACTTCATCAATACATTGTATGAATCCTTGCCAAACCGCATGGATGCAGTCCTTCAAGCTCATGGAAGTCATACAAGATATTAAATTTGGATCTCACAGCACCGCTATTTAATTTGCTGACATATTTTAGTATTTGAGGTAAATTTTTTCAATTTCTGTATAGGCGACAAAACTTTTGTCTTGCCAAAATTTGACCTTTCTGTCTTGTTTAAATGATAAATCTTGTTTCAGTTAAACAAATTTATTTCAGTGCATTGAACATCATTTGGGAGGGTTTTAGCTTTTCATATGAGCTATTTCTTACACTAATTGATTACAGTTTTTTCCAATTGCTAACACACTAAAATGACATGCACAGCACAATTATTTAAACTGACACACAGAGAGCAAAACTTCCTCTCAAGTCTCAGAAAGTCTAAACACATTTTCTGCTTTACACACATTTTGCATTTCAAAATGGCACTTTTTAAATGCACTGAACACAGTTTCCTGCATAAGACACAACAATCTGACATAAAGTCACATGTTTGCCATTTCAAAACACTGCCATTTAAAATGACACTACTTGAGCTAAATGACTAATTACATGTGCCACCTTGCCAAACACCCATTGGTTAATTGTAAACACTCCAATCAGGATGTTAGCACTATGAAAAGAATAATATTTAGGCTGCATTGTCCAAGCCCTATATATTTCTTTATTTTGTTTTTTCTAAAGGACTGAGAGACGACACCATGGTGGAGGAACATTGTTTCCCTGTATACTGGATAACACCATATTGACAGATTTGTATGTGTTTTCAGGGAGTACTGGAAATGGATGCACATGCAATCCCACATGAGTTTATCTTTATAGATGAGGCTTTGTTCAACCTAGCAAAGAGCAGAAGAAGGGGGAGAAACGTCATTGGCCACAGAGCCATCATAGATGTTCCTGGCCAACTTCACAACATTCTCACACTACCAGAGCATATGAATGATGCAGACCATCAAGGAAACCGGTACGTTGTAGTATGGGACAACGTGAGCGTTCATCGTGCAGCCGCTGTACAAAACTGGTTTGCTGACCACCCCATTTCTCGTGCGATACCTCCCACCATTCTCACCATGTCGAACCTCAAAGAAGAGTTTTTTTGGCATGGCGGTGGTGGAAGGTATACGACCCGCGGCCCTTTGTGCGCGTGCCTCTTGTGCAGGCTTGGAAGAGGCATGTGATGAGATGGATGTGGGTGCAATTCAGGGATGGATAAGGCATCCAAGGTGTCCCCCTCGATTCTGTGGGGGGGACATATTGTCTGTGATGCCGAGAGGTGGGACCGAACCGGCTGTGCGGCAAATGGAAAAAAAGTAATTATTTTCTTGTTCTTTTTTTTACTGTGAATATTTTGTCTGAATTTTCTTTTTCAGTTTACGTTTTTTGTAAGAATTTTTTGTTCAGTCCCATGTAAATATATCTGCAATTTTTGCACTGACTTGTTCACTGTAGTGAAACATAAAATAATGTTTACCAGCATGTTGTGTATCTGCAAATATTTCTGTGCATGTGAACAATCTAAAACATATTTAGTATTATGGCAAGGCATAGTAAAGATGAGGTGCTTTTCATATGCCCAACAGTGGTAGTGTGTTAGGCAAAAATCTGGTAATGTGAATGAAGTGTGTGGCATTTCATGCAAAAGTTTGATTTTGATAATGCTATGTGAGTTTTGGTTGCAGTGGCTTCATTTTGCAGGATACATGAGGTGTTTTGCAGTTGGGTGTGTGGTTTTGTGAATTGTGTTATGTATTTTGATAAAACCAGACTAGTTTGCAAAATTGTGTGTTAGCAATAGGAAAAAACTGTAATTAAAAGTCAGGTTAATAGCAGGTGTTTCTACAAAATAGATAAGCGACAAGACTTTTGTCAGGGACTGTAAGTTTGCCTTTTTTTCCTGGGGGCGGGGGGCGGTTTGGGGGGGCTCCCAAAGCAATGGTAGGGAAAATACTGCTTATTGCATGTTGCGTGTGTTTTCATCTAGTGAGACCGATTCCCTTTAAAGAAAGGTCAGAGAGCTCAGTAGTCGGTTGGGACAAAAAATAATTAATGGCTTTTTGTCTGCTTCTAAATATATTCCATTGCTTGTTTAATAATTATGATCAAACATGTTGGAAATCCAGAAATTACCTGAAGAGCCAATAAAGGTGTCAAACTATCTTCCAAACCATTTGTAATCTTTAGCTATTTTTCCAAATGAATTTTTAAGGGACCCAAATTCACAAAAGGTTTTCTGGTTTACAATACCAAAGGTAAAGATAGCAATACATGCACTGGTTTGATTTTTTTTGACTTGTGCAGCATTTACGTTTTTAAAAATTAGAGTTGCTTACAGCAAAGCACACTAACCTAATACTACTAAATATGCTGTTACATGCAAAGACTGATGGGTGACTCAGCTCTTGTACTGAATTACAGTGTACTTATTATTATTATAACTTTAATACTATAGTCTACATCCACAACTTTCCACTTTTGCCCCTTATGTCCTTCTTTTTGGCTGGATGTCCGTTACCTTCCGTTTTCTTTGTGTTGAAATTTTAAAGCAACACCATGTAACTTTTCCCGCTTCGTTGCCCCTACAGGTTGGAAGCGGAATAGCCCCATTATGTGTCATTGGCATTTCAGAGCCGCTACCCGATCTGGCAAACTTGCATAGTGCAGTTACACTCACCTAAAGGATTATTAGGAACACCTGTTCAGTTTCTCATTAATGCAATTAT
>NC_045733.1:12931971-12932115 GCF_008692095.1 Etheostoma spectabile
CAGTCACATGGCAGTTGCTTCAATGCATTTAGGGGTGTGGTCCTGGTCAAGACAATCTCCTTAACTCCAAACTGAATGTCAGAATGGGAAAGAAAGGTGATTTAAGCAATTTTCAGCATGGCATGGTTGTTGGTGCCAGACGGG
>NC_045733.1:12932125-12961920 GCF_008692095.1 Etheostoma spectabile
GTATTTCATAATCTGCTCAGTTACTGGAATTTTCACGCACAACCATTTCCAGGGTTTACAAAGAATGGTTTGAAAAGGGAAAAACATCCAGTGCGGCCAGGCTGTGGGCGAAAATGCCTTGTTGAGCTAGAGGTCAGGGGAGAATGTGCCGACTTATTCAAGCTGATAGAAGAGCAACTTTGAGAAATAACCACTTGTTACAACCAAGGTAGCAGCAAAAGCATTTGACAACACGCACAACCTTGAGGCGGATGGGCTGCAACAGCAGAAGACCCCACCAGGTACCACTCATCTCCACTACAAATAAGAAAAAGAGGCTACAATTTGCAAGAGCTCACCAAAATTGGACAGTTGAAGATTTCTGTTGAGACATTCAGATGGTAGAGTCAGAATTTGGCGTAAACAGAATGAGAACATGGATCCATCATGCCTTGTTACCACTGTGCAGGCTGGTGGAGGTGTAATGGTGTGGGGGATGTTTTCTTGGCACACTTTAGGCCCCTTAGTGCCAATTGGGCATCGTTTAAATGCAACGGCCTACCTGAGCATTGTTTCTGACCTTGTCCATCCCTTTACGGCCACCATGTACCCATCCTCTGATGGCTACTTCCAGCAGGATAATGCACTATGTCACAAAGCTCGAATCATTTCAAATTGGTTTCTTGAACATGACAATGAGTTCACTGTACTCAAATGGCCCCCACAGTCACCAGATCTCAACCCAATAGAGCATCTTTGGGAGTGGTGGAACGGGAGCTTTGTGCCCTGGATGTGCATCCCACAAATCTCCATCAACTGCAAGATGCTATCCTATCAATATGGGCCAACATTTCTAAAGAACGCTTTCAGCACCTTGTTGAATCAATGCCACGTAGAATTAAGGCAGTTCTGAAGGCGAAAGGGGGTCAAACACAGTATTGGTATGGTGTTCCTAATAATCCTATAGGTGAATGTATATCCAGTAGAGAGCCACAAAGCAGATGCAGAAGTGCCGTTCTTCCTGTTACGAGTTGATGAAACACTAACATGGTTTTGGAAACACTATTTTAAGATAAAAAAGTTACATAGTGTTGCTTTAAACTCTGGTCAATTTATGAAGACTATAGTTAACTGCTCCTAAGATCTCTGCAGGTTAAATCGAGACAGCTAGCTAGTCCAATCTGAATTTACTGTTGCACGACTAAAACTCTGTGCACCACTTATGATTGGTTTAAAGACATACCAATAAACCAGAGCACCTTTCTCTCCCATCTCAGAATGCTGTGTGGAGTAGCCAGACCCTCCTCCTCCACAGCACTGTGGAGTA
This sequence comes from Etheostoma spectabile, assembly GCF_008692095.1. NCBI lineage: Eukaryota > Metazoa > Chordata > Actinopteri > Perciformes > Percidae > Etheostoma > Etheostoma spectabile. The sequence continues at coordinate 12,933,432 of NC_045733.1, forward strand.
AGGTCTGGCAAAGCGAGACTATGATATTTTCAATAATACAATTATTGCTGCTTTCTGCTTACAATCAAGGCTTGAATGCACTGACTTTAAATAATTTCCATTGGTCATTTTATGCTTCCTAAAGCCATATTTGGGCAACGGGAGCCTTTTGCAATGGGTATTAAGTAGAGCCGGAACGACGTCTTGGAAAGGTCACCAGATCAATGTAAGGCTAACACAAATGAACTGTCATATTCCCCAGTCACTAATCCATATTTAGTCTCCAATCCATTAGTTGCTTCTTTTCAAAAAGGCAGGAGGAAGCACACATTCATGAGTTAGCGCAGGAAATCAACCGCGGATCTTCCGACAGTACCAAATGTAGAGTCATTGTGTTGCCCAAAACTGGAAAGGTGATTTTGATTATGAAAAATAAAATCAATAGAGCTAAACATAACTAGTAAAAATGTACACAAAGTTATTAACAACTGGTACTTTTTATGTTTCTTTTCACCAATATCATCTGGATTTTAGTGTTCATGCTGCACTTTAAACTGGCATAATCTCCAAGAAGCACTCCACGATATCTCCAGGTGCTGAGCAGCAATTAGATGCTGTGATATAAAAGAGACAGCAGCCACAGACAACACAAAGAGTTGTATTGCAGTACTTAGTTGACATATTCCATTGTTGAACAAAGCCAGTGTAGTTTTCCTCTCAGCTTGTCAAACTAGCAAAGCATGTAAACAAGGAGCAATGTCCCAGAGCATTCTCAGTGACACAGTGAAGTCTCCCTGACAAGGAGCTATAACTACGATGCAGTTGAAGAGTTGTTTTTGGTAACCTAACAACTTTCTCTTAATCATTTTTGTGCCACCATTATTACAAGCAAAACATAACATATTGGAGCATTTCTCAATTAACTTTTTAAGTTATAGTTGTTGTTTTTTATTTCAATGCAAAGACATGTCTTCATGACATGTATGTAGACAAACAAATCTAATTCATGTATTGTTTAGGCAACATACAGCATTTTGTCATGATAAGTGCAGTTTGTCAGCATGTAGAGAAACACCACTACTGGAAATGGAATAATCAGCTGTCCCTGGAAATTTATGCAGGGTGTCATCAATTTATATTGTTGGATGCTTAGTGTTTGTATGCCAACATTTTCTCCAGTTTGGACTAGCAGATGGTGAATGTTATTCCCTCCATTTTCATCACTTCAATTCTGAATAATTAGGCAAACTTGTATTTGTGGGCCCCCAAGTGGCAGATCTCTTTGCATTATATTCATCATTTCCAATACAACCAAATTATCCCCAGATTAATTCATATCAACACAGAAAGGGCAATTGCTGCAATAACAAATGTTTGCTGATGCTCACAGTTGTAGTGATTTTGAAAAGTATTTTATAATATGTATTTTAGAAAGAGAGTCACAGTGTTTTACATCTTTTCTCCAACCTCTTTGTTATTGAAGAGAATGACAGACGGTATTTTACATTGGAGCTACCACTTTAAATAATTTGGATAGGGATATGGCTTCATATCCTAAAGAAGAAGTCAAAGGATGATTTTGAATACAGTCTAAGCCTGACTGGACCCATTTGGAATCTGGGTTTGTTCACGACATGACACTTTGGTCCTCCCATTGACTCCAGAGCAGTCATGCAGAGCCCAGTAGGATTTAAGTTTTCCTTGGGCCAGTATGTGGTGTAAAATAGTCCAAGAATTTCCACCACTGAAATCTGATGTCCTTTAGCAACGGCCATTGAACGAGAAGAGAAATCATTATTAATTCACACTCAAGAATTTTGGCCATTACTTAACATAGGTAAATCTCAGTAGAGATGTCTCCTACTTCCTTCTTCAGAAATGTATATCATATCTCAAGGAACTCAGCAATCTGCCTGGATCAGTATACATCTGTAAAATTATAAATAAAGTGAAAGAGGACACAGACGTTTTGTCAGTGTTATTCTTGTCAATATTTAAACTATTTAGTTTCCCAGCAATGGGCAAGAAACCAGAGATCACATTTATTATCACCGATTTTATAGGTAGCTGCTCAGGATGGATCTACCAGTGTGTGGCAGAAATTGATCTTACAGTTGGTGTATTTATTGAACACTTCAGCACCACTCACCACATCAAAATTGTATTGACTGAGCAATGACCAAAAGTAAAAGAAGTCTATCTAAGAAGTTAATCTACCACTGCGATCAGATGGCAGAAATGTTAACTTTGGGTAAAATCTTTACATTTGTGGGTAGAGAAGGCGCACATATACATAAACTGCATCAAGGTTTATGCCTTGACGCAGAGGTCCAGGGTTCGAGTCCAACTTGTGATGATTTCCTGCATGTCTTTCCCCTCTCTCTCCCCTTTCTCACCTATCTGTCCTGTCCATCAAAGGCAGAAAAGCTCGCATAAATTACCCTAATAAAAAAAGTTAAATAAATAAAATTACACATCAATGGGATTACAATGCCCTTGATAATTAGGAACCCTTCATTTGTTTTTCAACATTTTCACATAAAAGTTGTTACTTTGTCAGTGGTTCAGACATGAATGACTCCTGTGTCCCCCAAGAGACTCTGCAGGCACAGTAGTTTGTTGGAGTCCCCTCTAATACCTCCGGGTGTGAAAATAAAGGAGTTTTCTATTAGAAAATGTCAGCCTAGAGCAGAAAAAGAAGTTGGCACCATGCAGCCAGCAGTAAACAACCATGTCAATACTTCCCACCATTGCCCTGCAACTCCCTTTCATCATTACATGAAACTAATGCCAAAAGAAATGTATATCAGGCAAGATAAATATCAAATAAAGGAGAAAACAAAAAGATGTATTAAAGCATTTATAAAAAATAGTGGTCCTGGATAAGAGTAATACTGATAGCATCAACATGTAAATATGCATAGAAATAGAACAATTCCTCTATAGAAACAATTGTTCTATATCTATGTAAATAAGTCTCAAGAGTTAAAATACAAAAAGTGTAAAACATAAATACTTTTAAAACCAGTAACCTCTTTAATGTGTTTCAGTGTACACATTTTTGTACAAGTACTAACAATATTTTGTGCAAATCGCATAGATATTCCAAATCTGACAGTTGGTAGACAGAAACAGAAAGTTTCACCTTAAAGCAATCTGATTAAATACAAGTCAAAGGTGGAATTTTAAAACCCTTACCAAGCTCTGCTTCTACAGTATTGTCTGCAAACCAGAAAATGACAGAAAGTAAAAAGCTTTTTTAAACCCTTTTGAATGAAGTCACTGGTACGGACCAAAGTACAGTGTGGATTGGTAGATCGATAGATGCCAGTTCACCTCCTGGGTGTTGCTAGGTGCTCTTGAGCAAGGCACCCCATATCCCACTCACTGTACATGAATAGGTCCTGAGCATGTGTTTTAATTTCAGGCCCATGTGTAGTGATTTCTAACAAAGATTGTAAATTGTAATTTCCCCACTGGGGATCAATAAACCAAATAAACAGGAGAAATTATCATTATTAGAATTATTATTATTTTAACAGGTAACTCTTTGGCCTTAGCCAAACCGTCCAAAGGTTACAAAAGGCATTAAATAGATGAACTGAATCAAAATTTACAGAGGCACAAAATATCTATTTTGACTAATGTCAGTAAAATGATGTTGTCACAGAGATTTCTGAATCTTTAAATGGTTTCCACAAATATGATCATGAGACTTTGTTCCTTCAAACAATGTGTTTGTCCTGTGTTGATTCAACGATACGCATTGTCCAGGACCAATGTAAAGTTTAAGAGACACTTGGTGACCAAATTAATAAAGACTGGCAGTATAGCACAGCCTGTGCACTATAACATGTGCTTTTCTTTGCCCTCCTAATTCTTTATGGTTTGAACAGATTAATCTTTAAGTTGCTTTTCATCAACAGCCCGTTTTTATAAAAAAAAAAGCGTTCCCGTATGTGACATTTTCAGAAGTTATTTAGGCATGTAGAAGTAACCATTACTCCAAGAAATTCATACGGCTGACTCATACTTACAATCCATCAAATATTCATTAAGCTATATGAAAAATAGGTTGTCAGAACTCAGCTGAGGATATCATTTAGATATTTGAGTCTTTTATAGAATGAGTAACAGAATTGCTGCCAATTTCCCTCTCACTGTATTCCACTGAGGCTTTTTCTGCGGTAGCATTAGAGCAGTACTCTGCTAAACATAGGCAGCTGAAGACTTCACAGGACTCAGGTTGGCCCCACACAGTGACCTCTAGCCAGCACCTGATGGAAATCTAACCAAGCATCACGCACAATTTGAGATTCCAGAGTAAACAAACAGGAGTGCTCTTCAAAGGTACAGCCACTAACAAACAGAAGAATGGGGTCTATCTGTTGCTCAATTCCCACAGTACGCCGTAAAAGAACAGACCTGCTTTATAACATACACAACCTAAAAAAAAAGTTAATATAATATGTGTTTTTGTGCAAGATGCCTAAATGCTGTACATACTAAGCTGTTATCAGACAGATTTGGATTTGTTTAGGGATTTGGCAAGTTTAGTTGACAGGTTCTGGGAGAGATGTTTCAGGTTTCAGGTGTTGTGCAAAGGTTTTAGTATTTTTTCACATGGAAAAAATGAAATAAACTGACTTGGGAGATATAATAAAGAAAGACAGATGATACACACCTCTCTTTGTCTTTGGCTTATCAGTAACAGAGTAGAAGGCAAAACACACAATACTTGCTTTGTCACCTTTGTGGTGCACGGAATCAATTCCCACGAAGATCCGTTTCCAAAGAAAAAAGTCAATTCCGGCACACACTTATCACCTCTGCCTTGGTTTATTTAAAAAGAGTTGACATTTCCAAAAAAAGTTGACGTTTTGTTCACAAGGATCCTTGGTTTTAAGTGTGGGAATTATTCAGTAGCAGGATAAATAATGTTTCCATCAAAATTAGATGGATGCTGCAGTTGCAGCCATTAAGATGGAAATGTTATTCCTTAGTTTTAGCACCCTAATATGGCCAATAACTGCAATTTTTAACCCCAATATAAGGTGCATCATTCCTCCAACTTTGGTCAGAATCTGTCTGAGATACTATAGTGTAGTATTGTGGATCATGAATTGAGTTAGTTGGCTGTCTCTGAATAATTTAGCATCACTTAATCTTACTATGGCAATCCCAAATAAATGCTTACTTGTTCCAAAATGCTGGTTATGATTTGGCTCTGTTAACCTTGGATTTTCCAATCACAAGCAACATCAGATCAGACTACAGTATGAGAAAAAAGTAAATAAACTGTTAAACCCAATAAGGAAATTACAGTAGGTCATAAGCCAAATAAAGCAATATTCACTAAGCTAAAACAGAATGGAATGGAATTGAAATAGTAAAAAATGCTGCAATAGCTTTTTTTCGAAGCAATAGGCCATACATTTTAACATCTTGGAGTCTACAGTGAGTAGAGAAAAAATAGTTTAGTGATTGTGCTCTTTTATCTCATGATATATAAACCTTTTCAGTTCTGTTTGTTTATCAGTATCAGTCTTTCGGCTTTGAATCCGAGAAAAAAGCATGTAAATGTATGACAACATTTGGAAGTCCCAGATTCCCCACCATCACCAGTAGATCTGTCTTAAACATAAGATGTTTGACCAAAATCTCCTAAACTGATTGATACACTTAAATACAACAGATATGTTTTTAATCAGATCGGCCTCAACTAGAAAACGACTGTATAGGTCAATTTTGATAGCAGCCCATAACGACCCATATTTACATTTGCTGTTAGGCTTCGACCTCCTGGGGGAAGTTGTTATTATCATGGGAGCAAACAAGGAAGTGAGGTGACAAAGTATAACAGCACCAAAAAAACACAGGAATCTTACTCAGGAGACTGGGGGGAGGAGGGAGCATTTACAGACCTTAGACCATGATGCAATTACGTCCTTGTTTTAGTAGTTTTACATGACTTATTAAGCCAACCCCTGATGATTTCCTAACCCTAAGTAATTTTGTTTCACCAAACTTAACTAGTACTGTTTCACAACATTAACTATGTGTTTGAAACGGTGGCCATTACATTTAATAGAATGTTCACATGATTAAAACTGGCACCGCAATCAGGTGTCACAGTTGCGTGATAAAAATGGCCACCCTGTAGCAGTAAATAGAACAGTCTTATATGTCTGTTTGGGAATCATAGGAATGTGACCTATTCTGTTGTTTAGTTATGAGGATGTGTTCATTTTTGATGAAGCTGGGTTGCATTGAATAAGTGCAGAATTCTGCTTGGCTGAGACAGGGACCCTGCATATTATTACAAGTTCATACAGTGTTAATTGCAGTGTTAATAAATGTTAATTAATTTGAGTATTAATCTTCATGTTTTAAATTCACTTTTCTTTAAATGGATCTCCTCTGTACTCACCTGTCCTCTAAATTGCTCTATTCAGTGAAGCAGGTGAGCTTAATATCTTGCCCTGTCAATGGCCTCTGAGCGGAGGCAGACTTTATGTTCTTTGGGTCTCTTGACAGGCACTCTAAAATGCTGGCCTGAGGGCAGGAGCATAATTCTGCAAAGGCTGGTCAAGACAGTCTTGAAAGGTATTTGCTTTCCTCATTGCTGGCCTGTTAGACTGTAATTGTGAGCGCTAGACATGAATTACCCCAATTATCTTATTTGTCATTTTTACTCCTAAGCTTTTCTCACTAAACAAGTAAACTTTTCCACACCAGGCTACAATACACAATGTGAAAAGCAAAGCAAAAGTAAAGCAAAAGTTCACCGCAGTACAAAGCTTTGCAGCTTTAGCACTTAAGATGTTCCATCATTTAACCACAACCAAGTAGTTTCAGTTGCCTAAACATAATCATACCTTAACCACAAGGTGGTCTATCAGAAAAACCCTTCTGAGTCATGCCGTCATGGATCACTGACAGATGATCTGGGTTTTGTTGTTTGTGTAATGACTTCTTGTCCTGATTTTGTTGAAGTGCTCAGCAGTGCTTCCAAAGTCCCACATTTTCTTACAGCTCACTGGCGATGATTTGTAATTTTGAACATTGCTGAAACAATGAAATGTCAACAGTGATAATAAGTCAGCAACAGATACCTGTGATATTTTCAATAGTTTTCTTATTATAAACAAATGTCACAAAAAGACCAAAACCAACAATGAATTGATCCTATTAGCAAGTGTTGTCTGTGTAGCCTTGAGCCAATGACTTACATTGTTATTGTTGCACTGGCTGATACATTTCTTCTTTATGTTGAACCTTGGCACTGAAGTTTTTTATTTGATCCCACATACACTGTCCTGCTGCTATAAATACAGTAGTGCAACAAATCCACAGCTGAAAATACTCACCAACAAAAACATTATTAAAGGCCTTAACACACAAGGAATGAAACCAAAAAAACGAAACATAAATTGGGAAAACATTCGTTGACAATATTTGATGTTCAAACCTTTCAACCATAACTGACACAAATAGTCATGATCCGTGCATTCCTCTGAAAATTAAAGTTCTGTACACAATCGTCATAAAATTATTGAACTGTAAGTTTAAACAACAGAAATAATTGATCAGGTATTTATAGTCCATAGCATAACAATAGCTAATGTAGTTGGAAATTAGTGTTTTTCCATAGGTGACCTTGACAAGGAAGTATGTTTACCCCTCTGTTAAAGGCTACTCACCATCACAAGCAAGTTTAACAGCAACACTTCCCCAGATATTCTCTTTATCGTTGTCAAAAATGGTACTATTTTGCATGACCAAATGAATCAATTGATCAATATCTCTATATGTATTTGACGGTATGAACAGAATTATCATATTGGCGTCCGATAAAATCTATTGATGGCGAGAAGAAAAACTCATTATTTTATTGGTGGCTTGTTTTTATCATTATTCAAAATTTGCGGTGATTGAACCACTTGCGGAAATAAAAAAACTAAACTGCGAAACACGAATGTTCCATGTTCTGTGTGGATACACTCAGAAAGACAGATGGATTAAAAAAAAAAAAATTCTGTACAATTGCAATAGCAGAGATAGTTCCAGCTAATAGTTCCAGCTTTTTTCTTTAAACTTTGATGAATTGAAATTAAAATAATCTAAGTTTTGTTTCTTCTTCTATGTTAATTGCTATTTTTTGAAATTTAATTTGAAATAAAAAAAATCTAGGGAAGTCCCTTGTTTATAAGATTATATTTACAAAATCAGTTTTCAAATGTCAACAGAAGCCGTTTGGAAGTTATTTTGGCAGTTTATATGCAATTCATTCACTTTGCCAATGGTTCGGGCATTTGCTGAAACCAGCAGGGATGGCGGAAGTTGTGCTTTTTGCCAGTGTAGTCATCAGGCTTTGCTCACTAAATTTACAGAGCTGGACAAAAGGCCAGTGATCTGTCTGCATCAACATTCTAGTTAATATCACTTATAATCTAATGATTTGCATTCTAGTACTACTAAAGACTCACAGGATGAGGAACAGTGTCTCCCGTAGGGGTAAATAGGCTTTTCCTGATTGGTCCACATCCCTGCAAATGTCACTGCACAGAGATGAAAGTCTTAGTGATATCCCTGTTCTCTACCCTTGCCACTTAACCAGTTCTAACCCCTCAAACAAGACTTGGCGAAATTTTAATTACTTTTTTGAGAGACAAGATAGAGTCAAATGAAAATATCAAACACATTATTTCCACACTTGACATCTCCCAGTCTGACATGAACTATAGACTATTCCTGTGTGCTAGCATATTAATTTCCCACTGTTTTTATGAAACTATGGCAGTTCGGTGGGCAATCTGTTTTGGGTATTGATTAATTCCCACAGATAAGGTCATGGTGCCTGTTTGTTTTTTTGGTTTCCAAACACATGATTTAATGTGATGTAAGAAGTACTGTATGTACCTGATTTCATTACTTGCCATCAGATGTTTCTAAGTGATGCTTAACAATAAAGCAAAGGATTTGATTGCTTGTGCTGCCTTATCGAATTCATGTTTGACAGAAAGAACTAAGTGTCTAAGCACACACTAAGCACTGTGTGTCTGAGATATGTGATTAAAAAGTAATTACAAGGATGATACATAGTCAGGAAGTTATGCATTCATTGATATGCTTTCACAATTTAGAAGTACAAATGCAAATAAATAAATAAATAAATCTGAAGTGTTGTCGGTGTCTGTCTAACTGGATTCATTAGCATGTTTGCAAGTCAATGATTTGTTTTATGTTTAAGTTATTTGTAGGTGTAGCACATTGAGATATCTGTGTGTGTGCGTGCTTGCGTGTTTTCATGTAAAGGTACTAGCAGATTCTTTTTGTGTTTGCGATTATTGGCGGTCAACACATTTGGAGAAGGGACCCTTTCTTTGTTCTCCTAGATAGACCCATGTCATAGAAAAATGAAGGAGCAAAGCACCCTGAGGATTTTGCACCGCGTTTTGTTAATGCTCAGAGATGATGTGAACATACTAACATGTGTGCGTAAACAAAAGAAGTAAAATGTCTGTGTGAGTGTTTATTATCTCTGAGCTGACATGTGTCCTTTGTGTCATGACAGATGCTATGTTACTGGTGGCAGACAGACTGGAGGGACCCTTCAACATTGAAGCAGTTATAGAGCCAGTTGACATCAAGATCTCTGAGGCCATCATGGCCATGCAGGGCAACAGCATGCAAGTGTCAGCCAAGGTACTGTCTTCTGAAAGAGCTTTGTTCGCTATGCTATGATGTGATTTGCTCTAAAAATAATGCATCTTTACATTGAAACATTGTATACACTAACTTATTTATACCTAATTTTCTTATTTGTATGGTCATGTTTTATAAATAAGTGCAAAATAGATAATTACAATGAGACAATACAAAACATGAATAGAAAAAGAAAGGGAAGGAAAACAAACAGTTAATGTAACATAGTAAACAGTGAGAATAAGTTGAGTTCAGTAGTTGAGTCTACTTCAATTTAGCACATTCTAATTATTGCAGATTTATTTATCCATCTTAATTCTCATGGTGTGGGTGAAAATTCCCCTTAGATAATGGGGCCTGACCCTTTGCTATTTGAGCACCAGACTGTACTACTCTATGCCCATTGAGAGCAGACAGACTACATCTTATGCATATTTTAAAGCTTTCTGTTTTTTCTGTTTTCATTTTTATTTTAATGGTATATCACAAATTGTGCCATAACCTGAGACAGGGTGAGTTTAATTTTTCAATATTTAACAAAAAAACGTTATCTATCCATAACCTAATCAAAGTGGTGTCCAAACCTAACCACACCTGGGATGCAAGACGGGGATACTGATCTTTTAGACATTTAGAGGTATATAAAGGGGATTTTAGGAGACTGTTTAACATGCAAGAGAAGCAACACATTTCTTCTTCAGTCTACAAATTGCTAATCAGTCTTTGGAAGTCTTTGGAGTTTTGAATTTCAAGGAACACATTTAGGGTATTATCCCACACAGAATAGTATGTCATTGTCTTTTTTGTCCAAGGCAGGTTTTTCAGTTCAACATTTTATTCAGACCCTTTGGTGTAGTCTGGCCTATCTTGATGCCAGAGTTACAAAAGTCAGTGGGAATTACATGTCACATTCTTTTTCATATCAAGAAGGCTGCAATTTACAACTTTACCCTGTGTCTATGCACTTGACACCTCTTCCCTACAAGGTTGTACTTGGAAGACAGATTGCTTGGAAGACAGATTGCTTTGAGATTACAGTCCTTCCTGCAGCACAGACCTGTTGAAAATCGGTTTGCTTGTGTGATGTAAAGAATTACAGAATTGTAATTATTGTGAAGAATTGATACATACAGTATTAGAGAAAAGACAGCCTCTTGTCCTGACATGCAGCACATTAGAGTGCTTCATCACATACAGAGCCAGGGGTCGGCAAACCGGCCAGAGAGGAATGCTAATGAGCCGTGCGGTTTGGTGGTGTGTTGTTTGGGCCCTTAGAGCCTGTAGAGACCAAGCTGTCTGAAAACATCTATTCTCAAAATGAACCTCTATGAACTACACATTGATTAGCGTAAGGTTGCCATAATATTAATATATTTTGTCTCACTATTAGCAACAACACTTTATTTTGTTTGTATTTAGTTTACATTTTAGGAAAGTGAAATCAGTTTATTTGAGCAAAAGCAGTGTTTGTCCAAGTGTAGAATGTTAAAGAAAATGAAGACATTCTATGTTTTGCAAAGCCAAAATTGTCATGGTTGCAAATCAGAATACCATTGGCCTATGAAATATAATAAGATATATACATAATAAGTTTTCAGGTTCATATATGTTCATGTTCAGGTTTATACACTAACTCATATCTCATTTACATTATCTTTGTGATAAAGTGGTTGCAGTCTGACCTGCAAGAGTAGGAATTTTGGTAAAATATATGAGATTTGTATTTCATTTTGAAGCCACTATCCTGTACTGTAACAATAGCCTTCAATTGCATGTGAGAAACAGCATATCAAGGGTTAATTCCGTTCTCTTTTTTGCCATCAATATGGCACGTCCTGTACAGTAAAAGGAGCGTCGGGCACTGATATACGGCATTGGTTCCAGGCTGGCTCTATATAGTTTTCTATCTCAAATCACAGACCAGAAATTGTGCTCTGAGCAAATTGTCAAAAGCTTCTGAAGGGAAAAATGTCATTGGTGTAAGCAAACTACAACTTTTGTGAGATCCAATTGGATGTGTATTCTACAAAGAAATAGCTTATCCTTGGCTCAGTGTAGGGTCCATGTGGCTTTGGACTGCAAATAACCTTGTTTCAATTCAGTACTATTCAGCACAGCAGTGAAGCTCACATCTCACCATAAATAAGAAATATTGTGTTAATGTTGCAAAATCAGACAATTTCCTAAAGATGCTGTAAATACTTAACACCACTCTGTATCCTCTTTCCTCTTTGCCCCGTCTCTGTGGTAATTGTATCTCCTTCTGTTCATTCTATGTTTATTTTAGGTTTTTCAAGGGTGTGGCCAGCCAAAGCCATCAGGAATAGGCAGGTCTGCGCGTGGCATCTCAGATGTGTTCAGTGCTCGCTTCAGACCCTACACCCCTGAAGAGAGGCCAACCACAGCAACTGGAACCAGCCTGGATAGACTGGTATGTACAGAAACAATACAAGAAGGCCAATATTGTCAACTGTGTTGGAAGGTTAATGACGAAATAAATGAATGGTTAAATGAAATAGAAAAAAAATATTATATAAAGATTATTTTGGGGGGAATTTTTCCCTTCACTGTAGTGATAGTGGACGGACAGGAAAGGGGGATAGAGACGGGGGACGACACACAGCAAAGGGCCAGAGGCCGAACCCGAACCCGGGCCGCTGCAGGACCCAGCCAACATGGCACAAACGCCCCCACCGGGCAAGCCAGTAGCTGCCCCTGTTATGACAACTTGACATTAGGCCAGATAACATAACCTGTTTTATATTTGTCAAAGCAGGCCTAATTATCAAACTTGAGGAAACTATTTAGGTGAATGTGTTGACATCACATTAAATTGTCGTAAGTGCTTGTCTATCATGAGACCATTAGAATTGTGTGGTGAATATTTTCCTTCACCTCAAGTAAAGTGAAACAATTTGGCTTGATCATTAAGAGGTCATTAAATGTTTTAAGGCCAGTTTACAGTGAATACTGTACAGAGGTGATTTACTGAGTTTAGGACAGATAGCGTTAGATTTAGGCTACTTGTTGCTTAAAGGTCCCATGGCATGGAATTTTCACTTTATGAGGTTTTTAACATTAATATGAGTTCCCCCAGCCTGCCTATGGTCCCCCAGTGGCTAGAAATAGCGATAGGTGTACACCGAGCCCTGGGTGTCCTGCCTTTGAGAAAATGAATGAGGTCATAAGGGTCAAGATTACCTCCCCTTTCTCTGCTTTGACCGCCCAGAGAATATGGCCCACCCATGAGAGAGAGACATCATGACTTTCAAACAAGCAAAGTGGCAGTTGGTCAAGTCCACACCCCCAGCATCCACATTGCCCCCCCCCCCCCTTCTTAAAAAGCTACAGACTCAGAAATGGCACATACTATGGAAAGCTCATTGTGGGACTGGCTCAAGTGGCTGTAATTCTGCACCAAGGCTGAATTTTTGGAAAGATACTTCAGATATGGTATTAGGGGACCACTAAGGTCTATCTAAAAGCATTCAAAGAGCACCATGTCATGGAACCTTTAAGTAACAGCTAGCCGTTTACCTCTGTTAGATTCATACCTGGGAGCCAGTAGCCAAACCCAGAAAGAAAACCAACTTGGTACTGTATTCCCTGTCCTCAAACTGACCTCCTCTGTATGTCTCTGAGGCAGTGTTTGGTCCCATCCGGCCGTGTTCACTAAAAACTCTGTTAATCTTTAGCAAATTTGCTTTTCCTAGCATGGAAAAAAAATGACCCACCCTATTCTGCCTTTGATTGGCTAGAACTTGCCTTCATTTGTTGGTTTGGTTAGAATTAGGCATGATTAGTGAGATTGGGTAGGGTAAGAATACCGGGGTAATACAATCAGAGGAGGAGAAAGGTAAAGTAGGGCATGCCACCATTTCAGAAAACTCAAATTTGCTGCCGGGACTGGGAGCTCCCAGTGTGGACAAACAGATTTGCCAGAATTGCTGTACCAAGACCAACAACAGTCTCCTAAATTGTTTGGGCTCTTATTTTGAAGCTTAATTATGTATGATGCAGCCAGTTCATGATGGTTTTATTTAAGAAATCTATATTGTAGCACAAAATGATGCTAAACACTCTATCCAGAAGTGTTTTTGAGATGTACTTGAAGTCCAAAGACCAGAAACAAAATGCAGGCCCTAAAAGATTTAAAGAAAAGTTATTATAAATCTATGTTCATATAGTCCATGTAGGCCCAAGGTTCTGTGTGAATTACACCACACTGTGATAAGAGTAAAAATACTTTACAGTTTCTCACACTCTCAGTGCCAGAGGTTGCAGAAAGAACATGCTTTGCACTAACCTACTCGGACATATTGTTTTAGATATATACCTCAGAGTGTGTATTGCTGCAGGAAAAGAGCCATTAGAACCGATTACAAAATGTACTTAATCAAAAAAAGTGGGACCTGGGCCCTAGCCCAGAATTTATACTGCTCCCAGAATCAGTGTTGAGGAAGCTAAAACAGATCCAACATCTACCCACCAAAGTTAAGGATAATGACAAATCCTAAGACATTAATTGTGGCAATAAAAGAGCCATTCAAGTTAACAAGGTGTTAAAGCAAGTCCCACAACCCAAAACTCTGATCTCTTTAGCTGTATGCTAATGAAGCTGTGCATCTTTTCTGGCTTTGCTATAACATGTATGCTGCTGTGATGTCTCTAGGTGCTTACAAGGGCCTAATAAATATCACATCATAAATGCATCATAATGTAATTGTAAATTCTTTTGTTCCATGTCAATCTGCATTATTGTCATGTCATACAGTACGATACATTGTTAATCCTTCTAATAATAACACAACATAGTGTCTTCATCAAATTTTCTCTTTAACAAATGTACTATGTTGTACAACATTAGTGTAAATTGAATGAATTAGACTGAGAGACATTTCAGTGAAACAATTACTGCATGTAAGGCCATGGATTGGATATTATTAAACCATATTTGTTATGTCACTAATTTGTACTTTGACCAACCCATTTATTAAATGTTTCTTTATGTAATCTTCTGTTCAAATGGCAAATCCATTAAACGTTCTGTCCTTTTCAAATAAAAGGCACAGTTGATAATCTTCTGCTGTACAAGTTTTGTTAGATAGGATTAAAATGGAAAATGTGCAGGAGCAGAGAAGCAGATTAAAGGCTGCCGATTGTCATGTGTCATCGATACTACCCAAATTCTAGTTGTAATTGTAAAAATAAACACGTTAAGTGAACCACAATAATTGTGTGAATCACCAGATCCTTTCAAATATTGTTGTTGAATTCAGCAGATCATTACATACAGGGCAAAAAAAAAAAAAAAACTACTGCGTACCCATGTAGCGCTGCCGTCTGTAGGTCCTGATCTTTCCAATGATCAGATTTGATGGCAACATATTTTTAAAATTATTTCACAGTAGAAAATTTATCAGGAATAAAATGGTTTGAGGTACTAAATTGCATAGTGAGAGGAGGCCGGTGGATGAAATATTCAGCTGTACCATTTATCATTTAACTTTTTACTTCACTAACTAATAGACATTCTTTTGCTCTTATTCTTTCTCTCTGTCTCTCGATTTTTCTGATGCCCAATTAAATCTCTTTCTTCTTCATTTCTCTGCTGCTCCCAGAGGGTTGTGTGGAGGACAATGCAACACAGTGTAAGATTTCCATTCCTCCTTTTACTTTCACCATGTGATCTGTCTTATGGTGTTTTAATCAAAATGCCTATTGAGCTTGGCTTCTTTACATTATTCAGTTGTTTTTATTATTAATTGCTTGTTTGTGACATGGTTGTTTATTTACTTTGATAGAATTATTTTGGATGTTTTATAGTCTAGGGAGGTCAATATTCATGATTTTTGTCCATTTCTTGTTTTGTCTAAAATAAGCTAGCTTTTGCAGCATTGTGGTTTAGTGGTTACGGTTGTCATTGTCTAACAGTGAGACGGTTGTGAGTTTTAATCTCTGACATTGTTACTACTGTTTGAATTTCACATTTTTCTTTATGGTTCCCTCCGGGTTTTCCCACTATTAAAAGACACGCAACCCAGGTTGTGGGGCACTTATAATTTGCCAGCCCATGCATGTTGCTGACCTAGCAAAGATTGGTTTACGTACATTTTTTGTGCATGCTGGGCCAATTTTGTGCACCATTTGTGATGTAGAGAAAGAGTATGCTCTTTAGTCTTTGCTTGATTTTGTGCATACTTTTGTTGGTTACCAATAAGAAGAAGAATCTGAAGGATTTTGTTGAGCAGGCTTTGTGACTAGTTTAATCATATCTTTAATCATTTGAATCTTGAATTCTAATATAAAAGCCTTTTGTAGTACTCAGTTGATCTATCAAACAATATGTCAGAAATCAGTTAATTTTGACATAAGGGAAATATAAATTATTTAAGAATATAATAACACACAACAATACTAGTAGTTGTTTATAGTCAGTCATATACATATACATATACAATTTAGGACACATGACTGAAAAGGCACAGGCAGAAGCATAAAGCTTATATATGCCTATCCTGCATTCTTACAATTTATTGTACCTTCCAGAAAAAATAAAAATAAAAATAAAAGGCATTCACAGCTTTACAAACCATACTTTTGAAAACCAAAAGTGAGTTACACATTTCTATCAAATCTCTTTTACAAGTAGTTTTTAAGAGTAAACTATACCTTTTATCCCAAACTTACTCAATAATCAATAATTGGCTGTGATCTATACTATTAAAAGCCTTCTCTAGGTTATTATAAATACCACTGGGACACTTAACTGCCTTTATCATGTCTTCTACCACCAGCATCACTGCAGAGGTAGTAGTTCTATTTTTCCCAAATCCATACTGGTGCTCACTCAATAATTTACTAACGACGAGAATATTTAGTCCCCAATATTTATATGTGTAATGTATTACTTTTTTTAAGAAGGGATACAATACATTGTCAACATCTTCCCTGAATAAAGAACAATATGCTTGTCGCTGCCTGTTGTGTATGTTCAAAGTCAGCATTTTATCTGTTACATACAAAACTAAACATCTACAGCTCGTGGTAAAATG
Source organism: Etheostoma spectabile (assembly GCF_008692095.1). Classification (NCBI taxonomy): domain Eukaryota; kingdom Metazoa; phylum Chordata; class Actinopteri; order Perciformes; family Percidae; genus Etheostoma; species Etheostoma spectabile. Next base: position 12,950,174 of record NC_045733.1, read on the forward strand.
CTTGGTAAAGAAGCATGATCCTACTATGACTGTATAGGAGACATATTGTGATTATACATGCATTCATTAGCCTAAAGTCTTCAAACCTTGGATACAGAAAGCATGATGTATGTACAAAAAATCACAGGGCAACATTTCTGTGTTACACTCACGGTCTGAATGTAACTAGGGTCTGATTTGCTAGTTTAGAGATAATTACACAATCAGTGATACTTTTGCACACATTCATTCAGAGAGAAGGAAAGGTCAAATGGTTCAGTTCAGTGGCGGGATTATCAGAGATCTGCTAGTTTTCACAACAACATTGGTTTCAGGCACAGAAAAAAGGAGCAAAATGTTTAGTAAATATGACTGTGGTAGTCATGAGCCTAGAGGTTTATGATGACTATGTACTGTATCAGTCATCATTACTCATTATATATTTACTTAAGTAGTTTACTCTCAAATCAATTTGCAGCATGTCTCAAACTTGGTTTGTTTGCGGGTGATTTGTGCTAGTACCTCTAACATGTCATCTTCTCCTCAGATCAGAACAGAATTAGATAAAAATGCTTATACACAGTCCAATCCTCTTCCTTTTCCAGCTCACTGCTAAATGATTTAAAGCTAGTGGGTTTATTATAAAGAGTCATGTAGCTGACCTATGTTCACATATGTTGCTTCATTGACAACATATATATTAAATAAATACAAATATAGTACTGGTTAAAACAATGATGTATGGTATTATATGTGCTTTGTTTTATGATTGGCTGGGTATATTTTGCTTTGTCTGTGATTTTTAATGTAGGTAAGATAACTGGACTATTTGCCCATGCAACTGAATGCTAATTAATCTGTATGATACTGTATAAGTTATATTAATGGTATGCCCCTACAGTGTTTACAGAGAAATCTGTCTTGCTGGGGTGCTGATTCATCACAGGGACTGAATGACCTTCTCCTTCTAATTCAAAGAAAAGCTTCTCTTTGAGTCGGAGAGGGCTGTTCTACTGTAAAGCACTGACTTTGTTTGCATATATTTATATATGTATTGTTTTGTGGCGTACTGCCTTGGTAAAAAAAATACTTAAATTGATCGCATCCCACAGAAGATGTGTTTAATTACTAAGAAATGGAATTTTGTGTCTGCTACAAACCCTCTGCTAAATTTGAAAACATAACATTACTGCACTACGAACTGTTACATTGTACAGTATTGCGGCTCAGCTCAGACTTTGTTTAGCCATGCTAGTGGCACAGCTCTAGGAATTGCATTGTTGACTGGTCCAGCACTTTTGTTCAGACTGACATTTCTCAACAACTTTTGGATGGATTTTCTTGAAATGTACATTCATATTTCACAGAGAATAAAGCCAACTGATTTTGGTGATCCCCTGACTTTTTCTTTAGTGCCACTTAAATTTTGACATTTGAAGCTTAAAGTAAAATGTCTCAACAGCAATGTGATCCACTGACTTTTCATCTAGTACCATCTTTCCAGTTCCTTGGTTAATGACCAAATACCTAAAAAAAACTAATGACATTGCCTTTGGGTTCTGGGTCATCTACAACAGCAAAGGCGAGAGAGTTGTGTATAAGACGAGGACGCTGTCTGAATGTTATGCAACATGCAAAATGCACATTTGACGGCATCATCTAGATGTGCTGATCACCTGGGCGAGGAAAACATTTTGGGGGCATTTTATTAGAATACAGCATAGAAATTGTTGGGTTTCTGTAAATAACATCACAGAGTAAGGTCTAGACCTGCTCTTTTATGAAAAGTGTTGTGAGATAACTGTTGTTGTGATTTGGTGCTATATCTGCTTAGTCTTATAAGAAATATTGGATAGGATAGAACAACAAACAATGTAATTCTGCTTAATAAAACCTCATAGTCATTATTAATTTCACTTTTTCCATTTTAAACAAAATGTATATCCAAATACAACTCACATTTTCATGGAAACATTAATTGGTCATGTGACATGGCAGCCAAGTGACTGTAGTCTGATCCGATGGAATCACAATTGTCAGACTGACAGCAGTCTAATGGACAGGGACGGGGATCACCAGCAGAACAGGATGATTCAATCAGTAAGGCATTTGACATTTACAATGGCATTGCCGGGGTACCCTGGTTTAATGTACAATATAGTATTGATAGATAGATAGATACTTTATTCATCCCAAAGGAAATTTTACAAGCACATATACACACATATATCACACATACATCATAAAAATAAAAATCAGTCACAGAAGTGCAATAACCATGATATGGTAAGATACTATGGTAGACTGTGTGCAATGGTGCAAAATTGAACAGTGCAGTAGATCATAATTAAATATTAACTATGACTATTACATATGAACATAATAACCTATAAACTGACTGATTGAATAAGAATAAGACTAATATGTAACATGGAATAAGTTATAATATGTGAGATGTAGATGTTATGACCACAGTCCAGATTGTGTAGGAGGGCTAATATGGCCAATAAGACAGTTGTACAGCAGACAAGTGACATGATGATAGGGGCTGAGAGAGACAGGCTCATGCTGAAAAGTCAATTTCTCCCCTCCCCCCTTGTGTTGTATTGAAAGCTGGATGGCCCTGGGAACAAAGGACCTCCTTAACCTGTCTGCTGAGCATGACAGTGACAGAAGTCTGCCACTGAACATGCTCATCTGTGAACGTGCTGTGTAGCGGGCGGCTGTCATTGTCCATGATCGCCAGCAACCTTCTCATTGTCCGTTTCTCTGCAGTTGCTGTGAGCGACTCCAGCTCAATGCCAACAACAGAGCCAGCTTTCCTTACTAGCTTGTTCAGTCGCCCAGCGTCTCTCTTCTTAATGCTGCCTCCACAGCACACCACAGCATAAAACAGGACACTGGCAATGACTGACTGGTAAAACATCCAGAGGAGCTTACTGCAGACATTGAATTACCGCAGCCTCCTCAGGAAGTAGAGCCGACTTTGCCCTTTGCGATACAACGCATCTATGTTAGCTGACCAGTCCAGTTTATTCCATGTGTACCCCCAGGTACTTATATGTGCTGACCACCTCAACATTGACCCCTTCAATGGAGACTGGAGTCATGTGTGGTTTAGATCTCCTGAAATCCACCACCAACTCCTTGGTCTTTGTTGTGATCAGCTGCAGGTGGTTGAGCCTACACCATTGCACAAAGTCATCCACCAGGTTCCTGTACTCGTACTCCTGTCCATCTATGATACACCCCACAATTGCAGTGTTGTCCAAAAACTTTTGCATGTGGCATGACTCAAAGTTGTAGCTGAAGTCAGAAGTGTAGAGGGTGAACAGGAACGGCGAATGCACAGTCCCCTGAGGTGCCTCGGTGCTGCAGAAACAGTCCTTCAGCCTGACAAACTGTGGTCTCTCTGTCAGATAGTCTGTTATCCAGGATACCAGGTGAGCATCAACCGCCATCTGCACAAGCTTGTCTCCCAGTCTGACAGGCTGAATGGTGTTAAATGCACTAGAGAAATCAAAGATGATTCTCACAGCACTTTTTCCCTTGTCCGTAAGAGATTGCGCTCTGTGCAGTAGTTGTATGATGGCATCCTCCACGCCCACCTTCTCCTGGTATGCAAACTGGAGCCGGTCCATCATGTCTGCCGCAGTCACATTTATATTCTGAGGGTGTTTAGAAAAAGTCTCTTCCTTGGTTGCACATCAACATTTCTAGTCTCCATTTATTTTGCAAATGATAGGCAGATGTCTGATGACACAAATCTGACATAAATGACTTTGTTCTCTGTCAGCTTCAACTAACTTTGCTGACAAGACATTACTGTGAATTTCTCCGTTGCACAAATGCTTGCAGAAAAAAATGTGATGGATCTCCTGAGGGGAGTCCATTATTGATTCATTTGACTGATTTCTAAATATTTTGAGCCTCTCTAATGTATTGTTTGTTGTTCAGCACTGTTGAAATGTGGATGCAGTTGGAAAGAAAGTAAATCAGTCATTAGCAGTGGCCAGGCCTTTCTCCACGCTCCATTTGACGTTGTTTTAGCAGAGCATCAGAGCCAAGAAACAATCTGGCAACAACCATTTTTCTCTGGAAGTGTAAAATAAATAATCATTCTTTTATTTCTTTAATCAATCAATGTAATCCAGTGTTGATGGGCACCACCTATGTGTATTTTATAGCAGCTACTTATAGCAGCTACACTATACTGAGAGGAATAAAGGGTGTTATGTAGATTTTTGGAAACACACTGTGAATTTTAATGCATGGAAAGAAACCCAAAGCTGAACATCCTTCAGCTTTTGAATGGGAGTAGGAATCTCTATTCCCACAAGAAAGTTTCTTCCTGCCAGAGTAATCAGTCATTTAGAAATCACTCCGCCCAGTACAGACACAACTGCCAATTATGACCAATAGTAACATGGCCAAATTGAGTCATGCGGTAAAATGGATCCAATAATAGCTCTACTGACATGTACTTCAGATCGGTTCTCTTCAGATTTTCTCTTTAATAGCAACAACTTCTGTATAGATCAGCAGGCGGGAAAAGAACCAGTGTTAAGACCAGTTAATCGCCCTGGCATGCTAATTCAGTATACTGGGCATGCTGAGCTAATGTTTTTGCAGCAGTAACAACCACAGGGTGTGAGCCCTGTTGGGGTTTCTAGACTCTATATCACATTGTGCTGACAAAAATCTGGGGGGGGAAATAATTATATATATACTGTGTGGTGTCATAAATTGACAACATTTTTGAATAAAATGGCTACGGCTGTTTGGTAAATGGAAGAGTCCCACCTTAGAAGTTGTTACGTATGATAACTGTGACTAAGACAGGTTGTTTGTAACATTTTACCTTCTACTAAATTAATTCCTAATTGATTAATGCTCTTTCTTTTTTGCTCAATATGCTGTTTTTTGTCTGCATAGTAACTCTGTTTTTATACTTTGACTTTTGAGAAGTAAGATCCAGAGATTGATGTCAATCCCCAGCTCCATAAACACAACCACACTGTAACAAATTGGACGGAGGTTTTCTGACTGTTAGGTGTTTCTGGTGGCCACAGAAGCGAGGAAAACCTGCTGTCAAGGCTTTGTTCATGCAATGTTCCGATAAAGAAATGGATGTTCAGTGTAAATTCAATACTTGAGCTGAGAAACATACAGTCTTTCCAACACTTTGCTGGGCTATTTAAATTTTTTATTTGACACCTATTAAAGATTATGTTAAAATAATGGGATGGTGTGAACTAGTTTGTCACAGTTTTCACCTCCATGGCTTAATAGAGGGCAATTAATACCGTCTGTCCAGAGGTGATTCTTTCTGTCAAAAGAGATGGAAATCTGACAGAGACTGATGTGTAATCAGCTGTGCTTACACAACAGAGGCCTGTCTAAATTAGAATTAATGTATGTGGACGGACACAACAGATCAATGGGGCCACCTTCTAACTTCTCAGTCTAAAGGCAGCTCCATCACTCTGATTAGCATTTCATCCATGAATTCTCCTGCTTGCTTCACTTCCTCAGTTCATATTAAACTATTTTTTTTTACTACTTTCATGCTCTGCTATATTAAGACCAACTGATGCATTAAGCAGTAAAATGTTCATCATGGTTATTGGGGATTGTAATGTTCCAATCTCTAACAAAGACGCATAATTGAGCTAAAATTTAGCTTGTAAGGAAAACCAACTTACAGTACTCTCTGTCAGTGTGGCTTTTTCTGCTGAAAAAGGAGGGCTAGACAGATGATTGAAAAATGTCCACAGTAGGGTTCATGCTGCAGGGAGATAAGCTGTTACATTTCAAAACCATGGTGATGTTTTGTTGTTTGGTACTTTAACTGTTCTTTTGCCTGGTTTTTGAGCAAGCTCGGTTTTTGCTGCTCACTCTTCTGGAAACTTGTCTTTACAAATCTTATACTGCAAGAGCGCTGCATGGTTTTATATCGACAAAATCAACCGTATTTTAAAAAGGTTTTAATTGAGATGGCACAAAGATTTCCTTTTGGATTTCTAATCTCACGTAATGAGTGTAAAGGACAGCCTTTCTCAATTAGACTCGTACATTTGGACTTGAAAACTTCCAAAACCTGGCTGAGACAACCAAACTTCAAGTTGTAAAGTGTGCATTTCCCTGTGTAACATAGTTTACCATAACCCTGGTTACATAGACATATTAGAAACAAATTACAGGTCAACTGTTAGCCGGCTTCTGCAGTTGGACTTGAAATTTAAAGTAGAGGACAGTAATGATTTGGTTTTCCACTTTTGTAATAATGAATAGTAAACCTGGCAACAAAGGGAGAGTTGATGTGCAATTTGTGGAATTCATTTAGGCTGCAAGGACAGTATTGTGAACAGCGCAAGATCACACATTTTGCAGCATCTTATACAGTAGACATGTATAAATACTGTATGAATTAATTAACATCCTGCTGCATGTTAATACTAACAATGTGGCCAGTATGCATTGGGATGTTGTGCACTGCTATAGCATTTGGACAGTATGTTGGCCTGGAGTCTAAAAAAATAACACTAGACTCTGTCATGTAGCAGCAAGTGAAAGTTCACCATACAATCACCTACAGACAGGATCTAATTACCTCTTATGCCATTATTCATAGCCTTAAGAAAAAGCTTAACTTGCAGGTAGCAGGCTTTACCCGCCCCTCTAGCCTCTAGTCTGTGCACCAAATTATTTTGAATGTCAATGTAAATAATAGTAAGATCCCATCTCAAGCTAAATTTGGGCCCAAACTGGTCCACAGAACCTGGCTTCTTTACCCTTTGAGCAGCTTGTGAGTGGACGCTGCCCGGAAGCCACAACATCTGTCTCAATGCTCATCAGAAATCTGATTAGCCCACCTCTGTTTGTGGCTGTGTGGTTAGCACGCCAGCCTAAAGGTAGAAGGTGTTTACCTTGCTTCAACACAGCAGAGCCTTTTAAACTAAACTCATCTATGTGGGTAGGCAGGCTGAAATAAATCCACACTGTGTCCAAGGAAATCCTATTAAGTGCATTATGCAAAGCACTGAATCACAAAATGCAGGGCCATTGTGTTCAAGGTAAGCCAACCCAATTGCTATGAGCATAACAAGGAACTGACCATTTTGTGCTCCTTCCCTTTGGAGGTTTTCCTACTTTTGAGAATATGTCTAAACCACGCTTTATATAGTTTAAATCCCTCAGTGCTGAGAGACTGGTTCAATCCATGATGCCATTAAGTAGTTCCTGTTGGTGTCCATGTGACCCAGAAAGTGGAGGATGAGTGATCCTGCAGTCTATCCTTGCATATTTATGAAGATTGCATAACTCTAAACTCTGGTTAGGATTGATCAGCCATTCAGGCAGTGCAGCAGTATCTGCTCCATTTATTGTGCTGTGTCTGCTTTGGTCCATAAAGTTTGTGCCAAGATGACCAAAGCTTACTTTGCTCAATGTGTTTCAATACTGATGCTAGAATAGTGGTCTATGTGGTAGAAGTAACAGAGGATTTGTTTTTAAAGCATTGTCTTTGTGTGATGTTTGGGCGGGACACTAGATGAACCAATTATAGCCAATTCAGTTGTTTTTGTTCCTGTAACTAGTCCAGGGTCAATCAATACAGATGCCATCCTCACTATAAATTATTCATCCATTCCTATTCCTGCTTATTACTGTTAAACTGATAAAGGGGTGGGAGGATGTTCAAGCATGCACTGGACAATTCACCAGTCAATTTACAGCCTAACACATTTGCATTTTTACATTTAAATTCTCCTGACTCAAGACTTAAATAAAAAATCTAATTAACACCCACATGCAAGGGATTTAATTTCATTAATTCCATAAATGATTACATTATGCACAGAATATTTTTTTTACCATCTAGATGTTTTGTGTTCAATATTGGTGTGTAATGTTAGAAACGTTTGAGTATCATAAGTAATTATACAGATTTTATTTATTTTTCCTGCCTCAGTCCAGATTTTAATACATGCATTACCTTTGATGCTTTTTACTGTATGTATCAAAACTATCTGCAACTTCTTTATAATGTTGCTTTAGTTACTTACTGCCTTACAGAGAATCATCTGTCTACAAAGCCTTTTCCCTCAAACGGTGTGTTTACCCTTGGGATGGGACACAAAACCAGCTGTGTATGAAACTTCCATCTGTGCTTACATTAGACAAGTCACGGTTTGCTTAGCATGAATGTGTGTGTACTAAAACTGCTTAGTATCCTTATCATTGAAGGTCCAATATTATGGTTTTATAATGAAATTAGTTCAGTTGTGTCCAGTAGGAAAGTAATCATACTTTATCAAAGACAAAAATAATTTAGCTAGTGTCTTCTATACAGATGTTTGTTTATTTGCCTCAGGCATTATGTTGTTCTCTATTACTGTAAGCACATTCATTCAGATAAAGACAATTCTGAGGTTTTTTAATGGACCATTGCAGAGATTGCAGGAAATACATGTCTTCCAAACTTTTGGGTCTCAATTTTGGGCTACAATTTCACAATATTAACATTCAACTGCGGTGTTTTACAGTGTATTCAGTATTGAATTTAAAAAATAGACCAAAGGTAAAAAGGAACACATCAAATCAGAAAGCATTTCTCTAGTTCATGGTGCTACCTACAGGGATATTCATTGATATTGTTGTGAAACTAAAGCAGCTCTACAAAGGTAGCAATCTGCCTCCGCTCAATTTCTGTCTGTTCAGACACGGCATGCTGTGCTGCATGAGGAATGATGACTATACAAACAGAAGCATTTGGTCATGTAAAAGGGCTCTTTTTCAATTTAAGAGGTTAGGTTTTATGTTTATAATCTTTCAGTATTTCCCATGCATAGGTTATACTTGGGTGCCCCGCCCAGGTAGATTGGTACCAGTAGATAAACTCTAATATATAATTTTTTCCAATCAACAACGTAATTTTATAGCACACAGAACAAACGCCTCAAGCCCCTCCCCCTCGTAAACTTGGTGCCGCATGCACGTCACAGCGTCAACAATTCATTTCAGGCCACGCTCAAAGATAGGCGAGGTCAGTAACATGTTGGAAGTAGTAAAGATGATGTACATTGAAGATCTAGTTCTAAACTCTAAGATCAAATTGAAAGATACTACACTACGTTACGTCCCAATGTCTTGGGGTAACCGGGACGCAACATAACGTGTGCCCCTCCTTGCCACTCCCAAGCAAGGCCAGAACGATTCAGAGACAAGGCCCCAACACAACAAACAAAACAACTCTAGATACAACCTAAAACTTTCCTAAACCAAAACAAAATGCAAAGAAAAGAGAAAGCTCTAACCTAAGCTTCTAATAGAAAAACAGGAGAAAACCGGAACAAACAAAAAGGACTTCTCACTCCAATCAAACTGCTACTAGCACCACAAAGCAAGGTTGTTACACTATTCACAACAATTTCAATCACAAGCCACAGATTTACACTGGCACGTGAAGAAGAATTCCTTTCCGATGGGGCTTAAAATTGCTGCTGTCCTCCAGGCGACCAATCAGGAGGCAGCACTCAGCTCTGCTGGACCAATCCGGTGTGCACACCTGTTCTCCATTACCTGTGTATACTCGGGGGAGATCAACTGATGCACCTGCAGTGCAGGGTGAGACGAATTTTAAAATATGAGAGTCATAACACCTCCCCACCCAAGATCAAACATTTTCCTCAAGAAAAAAGTTTGATTCCAGACCTAGACAGAGCATCAGCCCTAAAATTTTCCAAAACATTTTTTTAACGAATCTCAATATTAAAATCTTGCGGTAACAAGGACCACCGTATAAATACAGTAGATGTACATTTTATTGCAAATATAAGTATAGGGATAACAAGTGCACACACACACACACAGTGCTGTAAAATCATGAAGGTTATTGGGAGAGGTTGTGGAATGCATACTAACTACAGTATACTTGCTGCCTGTAATTAACAGATGTGTGGGACATATTATGGTTACAAAACTTCCTCTAATTACATAATTAGCTGTAGACATGATTAGAAAATATTGCATTAAACAGTTCACCTGTTGTGAGAGTTAAAGAAGAAATTAACAGTCCCTATTGCTGTGTTAATGGCCACTGCCTACAGCCCTTAAATATATCAATACATTTAACAGAGACAAATGTTCATCTAATTCTTTGTCTGCATCAGTACAAATATTGGTGTGTTATATCATCTGTGATGCTACATCACTTCTCTAATACCTTATCCTGCTAGAAACTCTGTCTCCTTAAAATAAAAATCCTGACCTGAGCTTGTTATTTCCCATGTTAGCCATTCCTTCACACAACTTGACATCTGGTTGTGATAGCCGCTCTTGTCTGACCAAAAGGGCCAGCACTGAAGCTCTTGGTCCAGCCACGACACTGCAGCAGTTACACTTTCTTTTCCATTCCCTTCACCTCTAAAAATCTAACTGCAAAGCATATTTATATTCTCAATGTAATGACCAGAGTTGCAGGCTCCTCAGCTCTTAGATGTCTCTCTGTGCTATTACCTTGGCCCTCGCTGTTACATTTTAATTGTCATAGCATTAGCCAGTCGCATCTGAGCGCTGTGGTTAGGACCAAAGCATCTTCTGGATAAATAACCCCTTAAATACAGACTCAGTATGCTGTTGAACCACAATCCACATAAGGAATCCTCACTGACAATGCAAGGCTGATTTATTCTGGGGGTCACCGATATTCCTTTCAAAAGGGATTTTCTTCACTTTAATGCTCAAGACACATAAAACCAAAATGCATTAAATACTCTTTTTTTTTAAACCATTTACCAATGATGCCCATGAAATCCAAACATCATTGCTGTTTGTTCTTAAACTATTATCAGTGATTGGCAAAAGAATGTATTCATAAAATATGAACATGTTCAGTACTGGCAATATCACTATCAATAGTAAAATAATTTGAAACGCTTCTCCTTCTTTAAAATAGATTGTTACATTAAATTTGGTAAGCGTTTCATTTTTAATTATGTATAATGAATATATATGGATGGCGTTTGCACTAATCATTTGAAATTACACATAAGCTTGAAGTCTGTTGTAAGTTCCCAGCCAACCTCAAACTAGTAAGAAGATCTCAGACAAAAACACAAATATAGAAATCTCTCATTTCAACTCTGGCAGAAAATTGTGTATCCATGTACAATATAAAATGTATACTGCCATAAAAAGCTGGTTGAGAAAACATTCTTTATGGGCCTTTAAAGGTATTGTTTTTACCTTCAAACATCCAGGATATCATCATATGTGGCTCAATTTCACCTCGTCATGATTATTGTTACTCTATTCACATACTTTTGGTTGAGGAGTATTTGTAGATTGCAGCTATAGCTCAAAAAGCAGCAGCCAGGCTTCTTACTGGGTCTAGAATGAGAAAACAAATTATCTTCCTTTTGGCCTTCCGACACTGGCTTCATCTGAAAATATGTATTGATTTTAATTCTATTGTTAGTATTTAATCCACATTCTGGGCTTTTAAATCAACATGAGCCTGAACACACATTGAGATCATTTTGCAAGGCCTGTGTGGCTTCTCCACTGTCTAGACTCAGATCAGGGGACAGTGGGATTTATTTTTTAAGGGCTGTAAACTGTTGAGTAAAGGCAGAGTTGTACTCTATTATCCTTTTATTAAGAAACCATCTTTTTTTTTCAACCAACATTTTTGTAAACTTCACTTTTACTGCATTGCCATCTGCTGTTATTAAAGTGATTGTTTCAACAGATGTTCTCGTATATAT
>NC_045733.1:12961930-12979340 GCF_008692095.1 Etheostoma spectabile
ATATATATTTGTTCTTCTTGAAATTGGGTGTTGTGTGAGTCACTTGACTTTACTGACAAACTAGTGATGCCTGCTTTGATTTCGATGAATGCTTTCATCTTCTACACAGTGAGTCACATTGCTTTCTGAAATTGATTAATATAGGCTTTGTTAATGGCCCATGTGTGTTCTTGGGCAGTAAATCACTGGTCTTAACAGAGATGTAAGCAGTAACCAATCACAGTATTTAAACATGGCTTCAGCTCCACTCCCACTTTTTATACAACTCTTCACAGTGACATCTAAGCAGTTTGAAGGTAGACAGAAAGCCTGCCAACTGCCAACTAATAACATCCGTCAGCATTTATACAGTATAAGAAAGGACTTGTAATATGCAAAGACAAAAGCTTAACAAAACATAAAGATTATAATGAGAAGGGAACTTAAAATAACCAAGTTATGTCTGATTTGCTGAGGTTAGCTCACTGATACAGAAAGTATTTGTTAGTACTTAACTTTCATCAACATAGATAGGTTAATGCTTGTGATATGCCTTGACAAAAGATTGCATAAAAAAAATAGTTCACTCCACTGTAGCTAATGACACAACATCGCAAATGGGACTGTTGATGTTCTGCCATCTTTGTCGTAATTTAAACATCTTGTTTATCTGTAGAGGGTGACAACATATAAGAAGTTATGAATCTCAGCTTTCATGTTGAGTTAAAAAAAATGTAAGTAAAGTAAACAACATGTATTCATAGAGGGCTATTCACATTTAAAATGGCAGTGCTATACAAAAAAAAAAAACATACAAGATAATATATATTTAAACACAATTAACACTATTTAGGTTAATATTAGAGACAGGTCAACCAAATGCCTGTCTAAACAGGTAGGTCTTTATCTGATTTTTGAAAGAGTCCACAGAAAGAAAGTGTTTGAGGCAGAGCATTCCTTCAAATTAAGGTTCTACGGACTTAAAAGGTCGATCATCAAGGGTCTTAAGCCATGTGCATGAAACAGACAGTACAATTAACATATTAGACCAATGAGAGAGAAACATATAAGGTTGTGATTTTACAAAGTTATTACACTGAGTTGCCAGTTTATTAGGCACACCTAGCTAAAACCGATTCAACTGTATGATTCTTTTGGGGGCTTCAGTTTTTGTTGTTTAACTGCATTGCGTTATACAGAGAGGAGTTTCTGTTATTTAGCAAACCCTTATTGATATGAATGGACAAAATAATACAGTATCAGACAGCATCAGTTTTAGCTAGGTGTGCCTAATAAACTGGCAGCAGAGTGTATTATCTTAAATTGATATGTCCAACTGACAAAAATCTGAATCGCTGTTTTAAATCTCTTCTAATAATTAATCTGCAGTTGATATTATCAGTTATTTAGAGGTTCCTGTAAAGCAGTGCAGCAGTGAACTCTTGGCTGCCATGGAGACAGGCCATAGACTGTACAAAATAGGAAGAGACACTGAAGCTTTGGCTGCATCTAATTCTGCGGCTGCCGCAGCAGCACAGATGCAGTGAGAATAAGCAGTAACTATTCAAGCTGGAGTCAGACTCACTGCCCTGGGCACTCATGGATAGATATTTGTCTTCACAATTCACCCGCAGTGAACTGTATGTGTGTTTATGTGTGTTTAATTTTCTATGTTTGAATTCATTTATGAACAAGTGTTTGTTTACTGCAGTAGTTGTGTAGTAGAATGTGCTGTGCTGATACTGGACTCTTGACACTGTTTATGTGGACTACTTGTTATGTTATACCCATGGAACACACTGCACACAATGCAGTACTTTCATAGGCATAAATTCCCAAATGAATCATAAATGGATTTATTTACTTATATGTTTGTATACAGTGTGTCCGTCCTGCCTTCACATCACATGAAATATTCCTGTTTGCAGACATTTAGCTGTCAGACTGGACCATATAAAGGTCATATCACTGTGGTTGAATTTTAAAGTTCAAATATAATAACCAAACACATTTTAATCCATATTTTGTTGTCAGTGCCAGGATGCTTGGGGTCATCATGAATCACAACCCCACCAGCATGTGTTAACCTAACCAGCTTTGGTGTCTTCATGACAGGATTACCACATAGAATGTGAGGGCAGTCTCCTGCAGTGGTATACTGTTGGTACAGACTCTTTCATGTCCTGCTAAAACTTCTCTGAAGTCTCTGATCTGAAATCCCCACAGTAGCTAGGACATGATGAGGGTTGTGTGTGTGTGTGTGTGTGTGTGTGTGTGTGTGTGTGTGTGTGTGTGTGTGTGTGCGCGCGCGTGCGCGCGTGCGTGCGTGCGTGCGTGCGTGTGTGTGTTGCTATTAGATGAGTAAGAAGGGTTTCAACTGGATGACAACAGAATTTTTTCTAACGGTTCTCAGAATCCTAAATTTGTAGAAGCCAACCTATGAATTTGTTTTGTGTTGTTTTTATTTTGCAAGTTTTACATTAACATTTAAACATGGTATCTGACATCTCAGATGTGTTCAGTGATTCAAATAGGTCTGGCGTTGGTCCTCTGATGGGTGTTTCTTCTGGTTGGAGAAATAGTTAACCAATAAGAATTTAGTAGACAGGATTAAGAATATGATTAAGAATCATCAGTGTACAGTCTACATAGCTAGCTACCAAGCTACGTGCATGAAAAATAGTGACAGACAAATGATGACAAGCGTGGATGACCTGTACAAGTGGTTGTAAGCCGACTTACAGAAAAAACAACATTTATCGCCATACTTCTTAGATTGATGTGAAAAAGTTGTGTTAAATGTTCCAATACTGCTACTTCAGCAGCTTCTGCATTGATTGAAAATGATGTGACCGCTACACCACTCTCTGCTGAATGGTTAGCACAAAACCAAAACAAATATTAGCTAATATGAGCACAATGTCAGGCTGAATAATACTAAAATAAAACAAAATAATCAGGACAAAATAGCAATTCAGTCGGATTATCACTAATTTAGAATAGCAGTTAAAGTGTTAACTGGAGCTATGTTTGAGGGGTGTAGACACTCAAACAGATACAGTACCTGCTAGCCAATCAAAAACGAGTGTTTTTGGTGGCCATGGCTTTGCATTTACAGTGAACATATCGATAGGAGCTAAAGATAGCTGTATCATTACCCATGAAAACTATCACATTATCTGTGGCGCAACATACTGTATGGCTTTAATCCAATAAAGGCAGAATAACTTCAATTTATTGGTGTAGTCAAATATGTTTGTTCAGCCCAACATCACAGACACTGTCCTAAAAACCTTTCCAGGCCCGCAACATTTCATATAAAAGAAGTATAATAGATCCAATACTAATGTAGCAAATCCAGTATAAGAAGTCAAAAAAAATAATTCAAAAAATTGGGTATAAAAAGATGATTTAAATATGTAAATCCAATGAACAATTTTAAAATCATTCAGTTTGTGAGATGTTTCAGTGAGTCCAGGAATTCAGGAAGGTGGCATGGGGATTAGGGGAAGGGGTGAGTGGTCCTTAATGAACCACAAAGTTGACCACTCTATTTTCAACATCTTTCTATTTTTTTTTTCTTTTTTTTTTATCTCAGTGAAGACAGCTGGCACATGCTGACAATGTTAAATATTTAGCCTAATGGGAAGTAGTTATCAAATTCTCAGCACCCTCAAGAAGTTAATTCATACTGGATGAGGTGTTTACTCTATTCAGCAAGTGCTTTATTGTATGAACCACAGGCTACTGTGGTCTGCAGCCAAAGCCAAGATGAAGGGATGTCGCTGCTCGCTGGGTTATTAACTCAGGTTTGGTAGAGCTAACCTGATAGCTCCAGCTCTCTCTCAACTGTCTCTCCAACAGCCTCACACAGCAGAGCAGTCGGTCCCAGATCCTGAACTAACCACCATTAGCTACAATATGTTAATTAAATCTGAACACAACTACTAATGCACAACAGCAAAGCACTGTACATTTAAGTTGTTTTTCATTTTTAGAGAACACAACTCCCTATAGCTAATCCCATGTTCCTATTGTCTGTTCAGCGCGTAGCAACTGCACCTAGGCATGGCAGGTCTTTCAAGCAGTGTTTGGTGCTGTGAAAAGAGTGATATTTGGCATTTTGAGTTTGGAGCAAAAGTGTATGAATGATGTGTGCTTGTTTGCGCAGACATGAACTGCAAACATTAGCATGCCATCTGGGTTTGTGGTATATTCTTGGGTTTTCTCCGGGGTTTTTTACCGGTCCTATCATTGAACAGATGGAGTGGCTGATAACAATGATGTGCAGGCCGAATGCTAGAGTTGTAGTTCCGTAATGGCTGCAGAGAAAGATGCAAGCAAAGCCATTCACTCCGTTGTGGCAAAGCTGCCAAATATCCAGAAGTTAAAGCCTGAGCAAGAACAATCTTTGTTGAGTTTTGTTGGTGGCCATGATGTTGTAGCCCTCCTTCCCACGAGGTTGAGACGGGTATGGCTGCAGCCTGGAGCGTCCCATGTCATACGTCCCGTCTCATGCGGTCCCGTCACATGCGGAGGTGTGTCCAACGGTAAATCCAGATGGTCAAAATTACGATATCGCGAAATATTTTCCAGATGGGGCAAATTCGTGACCACATTTGTTGCAATCAATTGAAAAACGTTAAACTGTTAAAGTAACAATTTTGCCATACATGTAGTTTGCTCTGAATGTTATGCTTGTGTTGTTTCATATTAACGTAGCTACATCTGATGAAACCTGCATCAGCGACGCAGCCGTTTCTGCCAACTAACGGCAGGATCTCTTGAGGAGGGATAACAATCCACGATCTGCACACACAACAAGACTAAAAAAATAAACATGTTACACGCTTTCCACTACTTTTTAATTGTATATTCAATATTGTTTTCACACTTCACTGGGACTTTGCTGCAAATACAACTGCTTGTAGTTGACTGTAGCTCTACAGTTGCTGCCTCGGCTGTCGGCTCTCTGGGACCCGGGGCAGAATGCTGTCGGGTCTCTGGGACCCGGGGCAGAATGCGTTTGTATTTTTCTACTACCGCGGCATGGGCCTTCAGGTCTCTGGGACCCGTCCTGCTTTCGACTGCGTATCTATGCTGCCACGGTCTTGGGCTGGAATGCGATTGAATCTTTCTGCCACTTCCGCCAGCGATTCTATTGAATTTTGTGTTGTAATGTATGAAAGGGGGGGGGGGGAAAAGTAAAACAAAACCAAATGCTTGAACTCTGTCAGAAAAATTCCTTCTATAGCTGCAACTTGGATCAAAGTTGCACTTTTAGGAATTTTTTAGTTTGCCTATCATCTGCATTTATTTTAGAGACGGACATATATTTTTAAATATTTAAAAACACACCAAATATTTTATTCATTATAGTTGACATGAGCTTTTACTTTGAAAAGTCAGAGAGCCATAGTTTTTTATTCCAGATGCGAGCTTTTATTTAGAAAAGTAGAAATTCAGGGATGGCTGAAGGATTTTTTTAGTTTGCCTATAATCTGCATTTATTTTATAGACGAACATATATTTTAAGTGTTTTTATTCATCAGTATGATAGTCTGCATTTATCTTATAGACATGTTTAGTTAAAATAAAGACGTGTTTTGTTCATTTGTATGATTGCCATTACTTAAACAGTAACGGCAATCATACAAATTATTAAAACAATTTTAATATTAGGTGTTTTTTGTAACTAAACGTTAAAAAAACACCACATATTAAAAGTATTTTATTTATGAGCACGATAGTTGACGCAGGCTTATTTTATTCCAGACGATAGTCTGCATTTATCTTGTCAACACAACCATAACATTCAGAAATGAGCAAACTATATGTGTGGCAAAATTGTAACTTTAACAGTTTTTAACGTTTTTTCAATTGATTGCAACAAATGTGGTCACAAATTTACCCGTGACTCCATATGGAAAATCCTTTGCGATTTCGCATTTTTGACCCTCTGGATTAGGCCTACCGTTGGACACACCTCCGCATGAGACGAGACCGCATGAGACGGGACGGTTGACATGGGACACTCCAGGCTGCAGCCATATACTCTTGACGAGATTCGGGAAAAGGCTGATTTTCCAGCTCGCAAACGTTGAGTTTGTTAAGGCTAACAGTATGAGGCTAACGCTAGCAATGCTAATGCTATATATAAGCCTTGTCAGTTTCCTCTCTTGTTGCACATGCTCATAACATACGTCACAACAAAACATTAGTGATTGGTTATGGCAAATCCAGGCTCTGGTCGGATGAAATAGTTTTGAAATTGAACAGAGTACCCTCCTTCAAGTCAACAAGTCAGCTGCAGAGTCTTCATCGAACTTATAAAGGTAATGTAAAGTTACAACTGCTCAAATCTGCTAACAGAATTTGTTATTTCAGCCAATGAAATTGATGGTTGTCAGTTTTTAGAAATGAGAGGCTGCTTTTGTTTATTTCTGTATGAACTCAAAGACCCATTGTTTTAAGAATTTCTAAGAATTTCAATGGTAAAGCTGCCACTGCTACCAATAAAAATTGTAAGTGTAGGCTACTAGAGCTTGACAAGCACTGCAACAGTGACTAAAGGTGGTTTAGCAAAGTGTGATTTGCAATTAAACTGAAAAGATTCATGTCAACATGCTGTTATATACAAGTGTCGTAAAGTTATAATAATATGCAATGCATTTCTGTAGTAGATTCCAAATCCCTGTTGAAAATGTATTACTAAAATGAGCTATGTTGCAACTCTGGGGAACACAGTTAACTATAAGAAGTCGGACGTTTAGCATGAATACATTGTTACTGATCTGTTAAAAGGGTTGAATGTGAAAAAAGATGCACAGAACTGTTACCACTGGTGAAAATGTCATGAAACAGATCACAACAGGATGTGTAAATGGTAACATTTATTAATTCCTGCACCGAGTTGACATATGCAGTACTTCTGGCAACGTGTGCAAAATATAGAAGGAGAATATGTGAACAGATAAATGTGATAGACAAGAGCAGGTGTTAAACCCATATATATTCAGTAATGGTTTGTCTGAGAGAATCTGCTGCAGCAAAGTGTGATATGAAATTCTGCTGTAGTCTCAACCTTGTTGTTATAGACTGGTTATCAAATGAGTTATTGGCGATGTATATACCCTCTATGTGTATATAATGTGTGTGTGTGTGTGTGTGTGTGTGTGTGTGTGTGTGTGTGTGTGTGTGTGTGTGTGTGTTTTGTACAGTGTGTAGTGTCATTGACAAAAGTCAGTATTTTTTGAATGTGTCACTGATTTTAATTTAAGCTTCAAAGCTCTTATTTGACCAAAAAAATAGTAGTTTGACAAAACAGCCATGACTCAAGATCCACTTTGAAGCTTTTTTGGAAACTTTCAACCTTATCGTCTTCATCCGCAGAAGTCTGTTTCATTTTCATGGAGATGGAGCTGTTGACGTGCAAGCTCAGTAGCAGTTCTTATTCTATCCACAGCCTTTTTAAGAACTTCTCGTCCATGTTGGCTTGAAAATGAGGCATCAAATTCCATCATCAAAGTTAAACAGAAGAATCCAAATTTAAGCTCCACTAACTTGCTTTTCTGGAGCTCTTAAGCGTAACACACGTTTATGTTTAATCACCACTGAACTCGCATGAGGTTGAATGGTCCTGAAAAAGCTAGTAAGTAGACCTTGACTTGTTTTTGTCAAATATAACTTATTTTTTATCAAAGCTTCTGTAGGGACACTTTATGAGTTAACAATT
This sequence comes from Etheostoma spectabile, assembly GCF_008692095.1. Taxonomy (NCBI): domain Eukaryota; kingdom Metazoa; phylum Chordata; class Actinopteri; order Perciformes; family Percidae; genus Etheostoma; species Etheostoma spectabile. The sequence goes on from NC_045733.1 coordinate 12,969,645, forward strand.
ATTGACAAGTAATTGGAAAAACAGCTGTCTCTGCTACAAACAATCAGGTTGAAATGCCACAATCTTGGAGAAAGTGGCAGCTATATTTTCTTTCCTTTTTCCTTTTTCTTTTGTTTTTGGTTAAATCTTTTCAACCAAAGAAAAGAGGCAGTAACTTGTGTCAACCAATCCTCTTTAGTTAACTCAAGGGTTTGGAGTGGGAGGTGTACAATTTCTTGTGTTTGTTTTATATTTCTGCAGGATTTTTTCAACCACATTAACTGTGGTTTAAAGGGTTTAGCCGGGGCAGATAGCTTCTACAAAGAACAACGATTATTAATATCACAGGGTTTCTTCTTTAAAGTTGAAGTGAAATATATTCATGTTTGGATACTTTGGTGACTTGGCTGAAATGTCACTAAGATTGAGGCTTTTGGGCTTTGCATTAAATAAAATGTTTTTGAAATATTTGGGTACAAATTGTATGAGACAGATATTTAGCAGTCTATGGTTTTCCGAGGCTTGAAGGATTTAGCAGCTGAAAGTGGTTCAAGTCCAAAACAACTTACAGAAAAAATTGCAACACTGTTAAAAGCAATTGAATTTCACAGAGAAGGTTGTGACCCATCAACAATGTTCTTTCTTGCCAAAATATATTTTAACACACACACACAGAATGAATACAGTACACCAGTTGTCTAATACCAGGTTCTTTGTTTTATCAATGCGGGATTTAATATCTATGGATTTTGTTTGTGAATTTGTTTTGAGTTTCTACTTTTAAGTGTACAATTCTTGAATAGGATCTCACAACATTCTGGGTAAATTAGGCTACATTTTGACTGCATGAAAATTGTGGGGTTTTTTTGTTGTCCAGAATTTCTAAAATCAATCTGCATATGCCGAAACAACTTTAGCCTGACTGTCTGAACAAAGCCTTATGCTGTGTATGTTATCCTGCTCTCCTGTGAGAAAAGCTAAGTACTTGTTAAGGACAAGTAAGTTTGTTATGAACATGTTTTTATCCAACATATTTACACATGCTGCATGCTTTAAATTGTAAATGATAGTACCTTCATGAATATCCTACTACTTATTTTTAGATTAGTTAGGATTTTGAATTTTTTGTCTTTATGATTGTTACTAACTGTATAAAAATGAAAAAAGCGACACAATGTGCTTCTGCACACAGTGAATCCTCATGTTTTTTTTTGCCTGTTTGCTGGTCACAGCTCATACTTCTTGCTAAGTCCAGATGGAATCAGTCGGGGGTGACCGTTCATGCCAAATATCAAATTCAAAACCCCAAGTCTGTCTTATGAAACAGAGATGAACACAATATGGATAGAAGTGGACAAGAAGCAAATTGGAAAGAAAAAACCCCGGGCAGTCCAACGGTACTTATCTCCTCATGGAATAAATGAACAGAAGGGGTTGTGCAATGACAAACTTTTGATGCCACATGAATGTTTGAAATTGCGATGTGTCTCTCTTCTATACAGAGAAAGGAGCTATTAGAGTCTGCTGTATTCCTGTTCTGTTTTAGCATTTAGTTTTAAGAGCATGTACCACTAAGCTTTTTTTTTTATTCATCTTAAAATGTGTCTTAACTTTAACAAAGTTTTGTTTTCAGTGATGGTATTCATGGTATTATTGTAAGTTGTTGTAATTGAAAGGAGTGGCTTCAATTTTAGTATTTTGAGAAATGCGTAAAATATTTGCACTTCTGTGTAACACTCAATTCACTTCTCACTCTGACTTCTCAGCCTTTAAAAATACTATATATATATACTGTATATATATATATATATATTTCTGTTTTGGCCCATGGCAGGTGATTGACATCAAAGAGAAGTTGAAGGAATCCAAGAAGTTCTGGTCCAACCTGCCAGATGATATCTGTGCCAAGGGCAAGCTCACAGAGTCTGACGAGGATCAGTGCTGGAACAGCCACACAAAGGCTAGGTGAGGACTTCTGCTACTCTTTATAACCACAGCAAAGTCCCCCCTCTCCACGGTTATCACATTTTGCCTGCCAGGTATTAAAATAACCACACTCTGTTCCCAGATTAACACTCTCTCTGTTAGTACAATAGTTATTGCTTATGTCGAGAACTTCTATATAAGCTCAGAGGCTCTACTACCCAGAGGACTGTGGAGCTGTGGAACACCCTCTTATCACCATTACAGCATGTAGAGTGTTGCCGAGCCATACAGTCGGTTGGACAGTGAGTGTTTTCTCTGAACCAGAGACAGTGGCAGAGACAATATATCCCCCCATCACTTTGGCACTTTTGTAGTAACAAAATCACTAGATGGTGCAATAAAAGACTTGTTAATTTGCTTGTTTGTGCCAGAGATGATAAAATGTCAGTATATAAGTCGGACCATGTTAGGAGTATGTTATGAAATCATCAGATTCTCCTGTTACTTAAACACAAACTATGCATGCTTTACTTTGTATAAATCAAATATCAAAGTAAATACAAATTAATGGTTAAATGGTGAAATATTAACACACATGTACAATAACTATAAAAAGATGACAGCAATTAAATGATACGCTCCTTCCTTGTGAGAACAGGTTTCTTATGTGGTGCACTATTAATATAGAAGTTAAATTGTTTTTCATTTATTAAGTTTAAAAAAATGGCCTCATTTGTGGGTATGTAAAGGGTTCTCAGTGTGCACTCCCAACATGAAAAATACTGTTAAGCCTGATTACACACTTGTGTTTTAAGCAGCAGTTGTCAGAAAGAGTAGCTCTCATGATTCTGTCTAATTTCTTTGTCTACTCTGTGAGTTCTCAGCCTGTTACACCAACATCATGAGATATCCACACACGTTCCACAATTTGTAGAGATTATCCATGTGTGGTGTTGTGGAGAAAGCAAGGATGCAAAGTACTGGTCAAACACATTTCAGTCAGTGAATGAGAGGAACACAATGCCTGCACAAGGGCCGACACTGGCTAATGACAAGAATTGGATCAGATCTGTAATTTAGTTGGATTGCATTGGTGGCAGAGAGAGCCAAAACAGGAATTTAAAAAAAAACAAGTAAATGAAGTGAACATTCTCACCACTTTGACAATGCGTATGCTGCAAGTAAAGAAAAATAAACATACACATAACAAAACACTCCTCAATCAGATTGTCTTTGAATTAAAAATGAGTAGCTTATCACTCCATTTTTCAATTCACATGCATTTTCATCACCTCCATTTTTATCACTTTCCTTTTGTTACTTCTACATAGTGTTGAACTCTGTCAGCCACCATACAGTAGATTGCCTTTCATTCAGTCACTGATGCTACTTGATAGTTTCATTTAAATTCTTTGTGAAGACTGTACTCATTTTATTTCTTACAGTTTTGAAGACAAACTATATTGAAATCAAGCAAATATGGACAACATTGTTTTGTTCATATTTTTTTTTAAAAACTTGTTTTTATTATACAGTATATACTGTATATATATTTGTGTTGCATCATACATTACTGTATCTACTAAACCCCACGTTGTATTAATAATTATTGAACATATTGCCATTAAATAGTGCTTTCAGAAATACCACATGGAGGTATTAGGTGATTTAAGTTTTTGCTGTGTCATTAGATATTTCCCTGAGGTGGTGAAGGAGGGTCTAACCAACCAAGTGAACAACCCAGAGGTGGATGTTGATATCACCAGGCCTGACACACTGATACGACAGCAGATCATGGCTCTACGTGTCATGACCAACAAGCTAAAGAACGCCTACAATGGAAATGACATCTACTTCCAGGACTCAAGTAAGTTCTTCAATTTCCCCGGTGTTTACAAGTGCAGTGACAGGGTAATATTAATATTTTAAAATAAAATACAAAGAAACGTTTCCGTTTTAATTTCTGGCACTGCATATTGGTCTTGATATGTACCACACTACACACACACACACACATACACAAATAATCCTGCAGTAATAGAAACTGCACCGAAAAGAGATCCTTGGTGTCATTCATGTAGCAACTCTCACGGCATGTATCAGTGTTGCACTGAGGCAAGACTGACATTATTAGGAGAATAAATAGCTGTAGGTACGGTGAAACAGACAATGATAAACTATGTCTAGGAAGATACATCTCTGTTGGCATGACAGAAACCATTTTTTCTTTTAGATTATGTGGATCCCTACTGCCACTAAATTGTGTACCTTAACTCCATTTTTGTTGTTGCTGTCATGTTTGTTTTTTGTTTACTCTAGGTGTGTTGTCTTCTTCAACACCAGAGACCCAGTACTGCTACAACTACACTAAATTTGTTGTGCGGGCTACATAAAAAAAAAAAAACTATGCCATACCACTGTACTATGCTTTGTTAGTGAAAAACTTACATTTTGTACACTACTATTCATACCTGCTGTTTTTCGGCCCATTTTCAATCATGCAAAAGCTATTTGCACTGAGAAAAAGTTGTTGTATTACTTTATTTCAACCAAATAAGGCTTAACAATAATAGAATACCAAAACACAGAAGTAGATGAATGAAACAAATACTTTACTTCCTTGTTAAAAGAGTATTAAAAGAACAAAAAAAGCCAAAGAAAAAAATTAGGATAACCCTGTTTTAAATAGTTTGGTGTTAAGCTATTAACCTTACAAATAGTGCTTTTGTACTAAACTGAGTAGGACAGGTTGAACCAGCGACAGACTAAACCTACTTCTGAATTACAGCCAGTCAGAACAAGAGCCAAACCTAACTGCCTAACAATTTAAATCAGCATTTGTTGGCAAATTCCAGCACCACATGCATCACCAGGATGCGTGGGTGCCACTTTCTGGTGTGACCTGGGCTTTCTCACTTCCCCTTTGCCATGGACCAAACTAATAGCTCCTTGCATCAATTTAAGTTGTACGTAAATTTTAATTTGTGTGATTTTGTTGCTGCAGGTGACGAGGGCAGTAGTTCCGGCAGTGGCAGTGGCTGCTCTGACGGCTGCACAACAGAGTTTGTTTTTGTTGGAACAGAGGCTCCTGTGATCGGAGCCGACAGAAGCAATGAACGTGCAGCAGCAGCAGCCGCAGGCAAGTCATTTTCCCGCGGACCCTCCCTACTGCTGGTGGTGGCCGCCCTCGCACTTCCACTCTGGGTAATACAGACTCAATGGAGATAATACACGAGTGTGGCCTGATCACTGACTTTTTTACTGTTACGTACAGTACAGTATGTGTAACAGCAAGTTCTACTGCTGTTCCCTCACTGGACACTGGAAACCTGTCGAGAATGGCTTACTGTGTTGTATGGTAGGACTGGCAGTGAGTGCAGTGCTGCATCCTGCTCGTCCCCCAAATAATGCTCGGTGCCATCACTGAACCAGCTTTCTCAACAAAAAAAAAAAACATGTGGTATTTTTTCTCATTATTCTAAAGTGGGTTTTAAAAAAACTAGTAAACAATCGGATCTGATTTTTCAGATAAAATGGAATTTATTTTTGTTTTACTTTGTATGATGAAGTTGTGAAAACAAGACAACACCCAATTTGTCTTATTAGTCTTTTCCCCCTCAGATAAAAGGAGAAAGTCTTACTGTGTGCATGCATGGAAATAATGTTAACTGACAAAAACATGTTTTAGTTTTTTTTTTTTTTTATGCAGGCTACACAGTTTTGGATTGGTTGGTACAGCATTGTACAGTGCTAGCAGTTTGGTCATATCATTATGGCTTCAGGAAGCAGCAGTTTTTACAGCCACTTTATAGTTGCACATTTGATTATCTCTAAGAAATTGCTAATGTACTGCACTACTTTGCACAGATTATTTTTGTCGGCTTCATAAGTTTATAAAGCTACAGGAAACATCCACCCCATAGAGACGGAATATCTATATTTTCAGATAATTTAACTGATTGTATTGTACTTATAAACGGTTGCAGTATGTATTTCACTGGGAGGTACTGTCATGTTATCTTACTGGTTTAGTTAATGGCTACATTTTTTATAAATGTTGTTTTTACAAAATATTTGATCACCTCTAAAAATTAAGCCATTATACTACAATTGCCTGCTAACTACATTTAGTTACCTGATTAACATTCTTCTTTTTGGGTACTTAACACGTACTTAAACAGTTTATTTTTTATTTTTCAGAGGACTCAGAGTGTATTAGTGATATTAGGTATATGTTAATGACATTTTATGTATTTTCTTTGCTCCCATGCTTTAATTATTTATGATTTATGTTGAATGTTTGTATTACTTGTTTATGTTGAATGTATGAAAGGTTACACATTACCCTACACCTGGAAGTTCAGCCCGCTGACAGGCTTTGCAGGTTCACCCATTCACATTTTGTGGAGCACTATGCTGAAATTTGCGTGTTGTTGTTTGGCCAATCATGACAGACCAACCACCCCTACAGGCTAAAGGTTATACAAGGCCCATGCTTTCCTAAAAGACATGTACAAAGTCAGCAACTAAAACAGGGTGCCAAGGTTAGTGGGCTGACTGCACTCTTTGAACTGGGGTTACTATTCATGAACTTAATTCTTTCTCCCAACCGTCTTTGACCTCTAACAGGCTCTGAAGGGAGCAAAGCCAATAGTTTGCACGCCACCAAAACAACTCGATGGCTGTGACCTCTGCTCACACAGAAAAATGAGGTTCCATAAATGTTGCAGGCATACAAACAAACAAACAAAGGGATAAATGTTCAATGTTCCTAAAAAGTGAACTTTTGCGGCAGCCACCATCGTGCTAGAGTGTTCCTGGAGGATCCAATCCCATTAACTCAGAAGCACCTGAAATGCTTTTACATAGCCAATAAGTAAGTCTCTTAACTCAACAGGGGCCTTTCCTAAACCCATTGCTGTGACAAATTAACAGCTGCTGTGAGCATCATGGGACACAAGAGTGCAAATAGCATCAAGCTGCAACTGTCAAGACCTGGAAAAATTGCTTATATCCTAGGCACAAATTACAGGTGTGGATGAAATGCAGTGTTTCTTTGGTCCCCTAAAAGGAGCAAATGACAAAAGTAGACTGATATCCACATTTGCAAAAGTATACAGCAACATGGTTCTTTTCACAGACAGCAACTTAAAAGAAAATTCCGTTCGATTCCAACACAGTCTGTTGTTTGTAAATTTGGAGGGCTGTAAGTAGCAAGAAAAACGAAAACAATCGGTGCTGCCTACACCATGTTATCCTCCTGCTAGATTTGGCACCCAACAGGCTTAAACAGGGCAAGTTTTTAACGTGTTTCTAGCCTCTTAACTTGTTGAAAATGTCAGTAAAAGTGCCTACCCATGTGCAGTGATTCCTTCCGAGTGAACACTGTGAATCTGACAGCTGTAGATGTGACAGAAATGCATTAAAGTTCTGCAAATTCAGCTGTGTTTAGTTCCTGTGGTGATACTGCAAGGAGTGCTTTGGGACCGTCTACTAACACCCAAAAGAGATACAAACATATTTTAAAAAATAAGCATATGCTTATTTTTCAATTTTTTTTTTTTAAAGTAAGTGCTGTAAGTAATACAACAGGCAGGAGAAAAGTTATAATTGAGGTAAGTTTTGAGACACTACCTTATTTAATCTTTAAATTGATAGCCTACATATTTTTGTTTTATCTCTTTTCTGTGTTGTAGTTTGTAGACGGTCCCTAAGCTCTGCCGTCTCAACACTGGAACTAAATACAGCACAATTTTCACGCATTTCTTTCACATCTACAGCAGTCAGATTCAGTGTGTTCACTCGGAAGGAATCACTGCACATGGGTAGGCACTTTTAATGACATTTTGAACATGTTAAGAGGCTAAAAACTTGTTTCAAACTTGCCCTGTTCAAGCCTGTTGGGTGCTAACTCTAGCAGGAGGATAACACAGTTTAGACAGCACCAATTGGTTTTGTTTTTCTCTCTAATGACAGCACTCCAAATTTACAAACAACAGAGCTACGTGTTGGAATCGATCGGAATTTTCCTTTAAGCAAGATCTCCCCTCAGTGGGCGCATATGACTCACACATGAGACCCCAATCACCACAGGAAGCTTCCACGGCAGAGCAGATGGGAAAACATTTGATTTTTGACCCCTCACTCCCTGCAAAAACTGCTTCAGGAGAAGGTGACTGAACAGCAGCATCCCACTAAAACCTGCATGAAAATTAAATCACTGGTGCGTAAACTTTAATTGTGAAAGGCAACATGCCTCTATACAACCAAAGCCTGAGGAAAGACAACACTAAACTGATTAACATAAGGTCCTCTGTAATGTTTGTACTGTGCATTAAAAAACCTGAGTGAAAATGCAGAAAAGACCTAAAAAATGTATTAATAAACAAAATTATAAACGTGAAATATTGCAAAAAAGTGTTTACTCTGGGCTGACTGAGAGAGCCTGTTAAGCTCTTGAAAGGTCAAAGTCTGTATGAGACAGAAGCAGGGGTGCAATGGAAACTAAACACACATACAGTAAACACAGTTTACCAACCTCCTAAAATCTGAAATAGTGTTAACGTAAAAGTGACATGGGTTACACTCTACCACACGTTTGTGTTGGATATTTTGGATAGCTCACGTCTCCTCTGCCGGATCATATTTACATGAGCACAGCCCACAAGCGCACCATCTTTGTTAGGTAGAGGTAAAAGCAAACAGATCCCCATCTCAACGTAGTGGAGCAGACAGATGAGAGGTAGTTAGACAGGATGGACATCCAGCAGTAACTATTTATAATGTGATGAATATTGAATGAAGTAACTCGCTGCCAGACCTGATGTGCAGCAACAGGATTTACCCACCCAGGAGTGCAGTCTAGACAGCAGATAATTGCAATGAAGGAACTTCCATGTAAAAATCATGTTCTGTTAAATTGGGCCGTTGAAGCTCAGACTGATAATTCAATTTCAGATTCAGGCATCTTAAATTGATTTTTAGAATTGAACAGAAATAGATGTTTTGTCAGCACTTTTATTTTGATGCTAAGTGTCATATTGTTCCATAAAACTAAATTAAATCAGGCAGTAACAGAGTTGCATTCACATGATCTTTGTCCTTTGGAGATTTTACAATTGATAAATTGCAAGTTAATTGGTTATATATCGCTGCAGTCAAACTCAGCCATATAAATTCACTTTTCAAGTATCAAATAAAATTGTGGAGGCAGATATTTCTGAGTCAGAGTCAGAAGTGAGCCATGAACTTATGAAGTTTTTGAAAGTGTGAAAACTCAGCAAGCATCTGCAGCCACACAAAGGTCGAATGCACCAGTATCTGTGATTGCAACAACAAGAGGTTTTGTAGTTAGGGTGAGGCAGGGCTTCGGGTCGTGTTCTGAAATACAGTAAATCAAGAGAAGATGTTTCAGAAGTAGGCTGAATTTTTCCAAAGAGCTTGATTTTGGTACTAATAGTCTTCTCTCATTCTGATGAGAAGAATATTTGTCATTTTCCACTGCCTTGTGTATTCCTCACTCTCCTGACAAGCTACCTTACCCTGGTCAGACAGTATCACTGTTAGTGCTTTGCTAAATTTGTCTGTGATCCTTTTCTTTTTTGGTCTTATTTATTCTCCTTGGCATTTGAAAAACTGAAAAAAATGATTAAAATTGTGGTCGGCTGAGGTTTTTTACAGAATGTTTAGAAAATGTGTTATGCAAGGTCTTCTCCATTTTGGTGTTAAATTGTTTGCTGCACTTTTGCTAAAACATATGCTGTGAGTGTGGTACTGTTGTGATTTGCAAAA
>NC_045733.1:12979350-13024661 GCF_008692095.1 Etheostoma spectabile
CTAAGGAGCACATTAAGATTTTTGGAGCTGTCAGTGCACGCTGTTTGAAGTGTTTTGGGGGAACTGAAGTTGATGGTTGTACAAGCAGACATGCCTTACCATTTTTAAAAGACTAAAATGGATTGCTTATTCGGCTTTTGTTACACATTCTTGTATACAGAAAATAATACCAAGGTAATAATAAACGTTTTATTAAAAAATGTCTTTGTTCACTGTAGTTTTCTCTGTTTTGTCTCCATTTATCATTGCTGTCCTGTGGAAACCTAAGAAAAACTGTAACACTTTATAATAACCATAATTATGGTAAATTGATAGTTAATCATCTTTAGTTAATTGTCATTTAACTGTTAGCAAACAGTAATTTTACTGTTAACAAACAATGCAATTATAATTAATATTGTTTGCTAATTATTAGAGGTGCTGCAAATTAATATTAATATAAAGTTTATTGTTACACACATTCTATCCCTCATATACTATATTAGGTATGGGGAAATGATTAAAAAATGTTTGTAAACCTTTAAGAAATAATTTTTAAAAGATCTAAAAACATTACAATGATAGATGGACCAGATTAACCAGATGGACCAGACCTAACACGTTGTTAAGGATTACTAGTTGGTTGGTAAACTTTCTATAAACTGTCTGGATGGTTATCATAAAGTTGCAACAGATGATTATAATACCTTGTCAAATAGTTACTCTGTAAACCATCTATAAACTACATTATCCATATTATCTGGATGGCTATTGAAAAATTGTGAGTGATGTTTTTCTTAGCTTGGTAAAGCAATGATACATTTTTGCCCTTCATTAAACTGTATAAAAAATTATTTATACAGTATGTACAGTATATATCATATATGTACAGTATATGTATGTATATATGTGTATATAGACTATATAATATACACATATCAATGTATATTGAAATATAGATGTATATATATATATATACATCAGGCTTAATGATTTTATTGATCCCCTGAAGGGAAATTCTGTGTTACAATTGCAAGAGTATATAAATATCAGAGTAGAAATGTAAATAAGGAAATATGATGAGTATGGATATATATATATATATATATATATATATATATATATATATATATATATATATATATATATATATATATATATATTCATATAGATAATTATTTTATATAATGCAATGAAGGGCAAAAAAATGTATCATTGCTTTACCAAGCACTTACTACCCAATAACTAACTATGAAAAATATCAGTCACAACTTTACAATAGCCATCCAGATCATGTTTATAGATGGTATTTAACAAGGTATTACAGTCATCGGATTCAACTTTATAATAACCATCCAGACACAGTTTATAGACAGTTTACCAACCAACTAGTAACCCTTGACAAAGTGTTAGGAAAATCTGGTCCATCTATCTGTGTAATATTTATAGAACAGTTTTTTAATCATTACCCGATACTTAAAATAGTATGCGAGGGATAGAATTTGTTGTAATAATAATAAATACAATAAACTGTTAATTTACAGCACTACTAATATTTATAAATGGTATTAATGATAATTCAATTGTTTGGTAATAGTAAAATTACTGCTAACAGTTAAATGACAATTACCTAAAGATTAATTAACTATCAATTAACCATCTAAATTAACAATTGATGGTTAATATAAAGTGTTACAAGAAAAATAACTCTGTTCACTTAATTTTTATAATGTCTTTTAAAGTTTTGACCTAACCTCTAAGGAGGCTTTAAAGAAAGCAGGGAAGACAAATTGGATGTAAATATATCAACTGATGTTTGGAAAAATGGCTCGGAACTTGTTTGCAACAGTTCTTTTAAAATGCCAAGCACATCCACTTCAAAGTTTTACCCAGATTACAATATTCCAATTGAACCTCACCCTTGAACATAGCACACTCTGGCCAAAAACTACAATATATATATGCGTCCAGATAACAATCTACAAATTGTTTTGAATAAACTACAGCAGTCAGAACCAGAACCAACTTGTATAAAATCGAGTGGTCCCAAAAACATAACTTACATAACACAACATAATTTATCAACTACTACAGAAATCCATGCCTTTCATTATTAGTCTGTGGGTAAAAAAACTGGGGTGCCTTAGGTAAAGCAGCAGCATGCATAAACAACCAGAACTGACAACTAGAAATAATCCATCAAGTGCTCCTAAAATTAAACAGCAAAATTAGCTATTTGTCCACGCCCTCTGGAACAAGACATAAAAGCGTTTTCTGATCTCACACCTCTATCGGCTAAATGACATCATCATTTGTTTAGGTTTATCATGCAACAGTATAGAGTTAAGGTTTGGTTAGGTGTAGCTACAAAAACGTCATAAACTTTTTTTTGATTTAACATTAAAGTTTGTTGCTGTTTTAATTTACTACAGCCGCTGAAGGTGTTTATGACTTTCTGTCTTTTGAGGACAGTTTGAAAAAATCAGATGTGCTTTGAAAGAGAAACTTTGAGAATTTAGTATTGTCTCTTACCTGGGAAGAAACTATATACTTTCCCTAAATACGTTGTAAGATGTGTTAAACTTTGACTGTGCATGTCAACAAGTATCAATGTTCAACATGTCTAATATCAACACGCTTCATAATCACAACAAGAAAAAGATGATTTCAACGCATGATAGGAAAAAACAACGCTCTATTATTATATTCACTAGAAAAGAAAAAAATAATTTTAATTGACCTTGGAAGTTGTTGAGAACGGCTGAATGACAGAGGTGAGACTAGTTCTATTTGGAGTGGGGAGTTTGCATGTTCTCACCGGTGTTCACGTGGGTTTCCCCCTGGTGCTCTGGTTTCCTCCTCCCACCAACTGTTTTTACGTAGGCTATGTGACAATAAATGATACATTTAAAAAAAAAAAGACTACTTGAGGAAAAACACCACATTTTATATTTCTTCTCTCCACTAAAACAGCACTATAGTGGAGGTTCCGCTTTAGATGCTAATGCACTTTAGAAAGCATTATGAGACACTGAGCGGATACAGTTCCAGGCTAAATGACAGACCGTTGCTAGAGAAATGAATCACTTTCATAAATATATTACATATATTGAATATTTTTTATACATATATATAAACTTATATATTACTGCATAAAAACTAATGCACTCTAATGAACCTTTATAAAAACAGTCAAATTCATGTCTTGTTTTTGAGCTAGTTTGCATAATCTCAATACAAATTCTCCAGAAATAAATTCTGTCATATACTTACATTAATGTTCAGCTACATTGAGTTTACATTTATTCCCACTTTATATTCAAAACTACTGTCTGTTAATATAAATATGGTTGTCAATTGTGTGAGCTTTCTATTTTATTTAGGCCTAGGTTAAATTTCTAGCGCTTGTTTGTCCATTGTTGGCCTAGAAGTGTATTGATATGTATATGAAGATATTCAGCGGCTTGCAAAATTATTCACACCCCTTTAACCTTTCCACATTTTTTCACGTTACAACCACAAATTTAAATGTATTTTATTGGAATTGACACATTTAGGTTTGTAGTGCAAAAGTATTCAGCCCCCTTTCCTCTGATACCCCTAAATAAAATGCAGTGCAAATCCAGTACAACCAATTGCCTTCAGAAGTCACCTAATTGTGTGAATACGGATTTAGCAGCATTCACAGTGTTGTTGTTTGATTATTCTGTTACTTTGGTCACCAACTATATCTGCATTCTTTCAGCTACAAAAAACATTCAAATATAAAAATGTCATGGGATCTCATTTATAAACGTGGCGTACACACAAAACGGGGCTGAAAACGTGCTTATGCCACTTCCCACGCAAAGTATAAAAACATTTATACTTTTATAAATATTACATTGAAAGTCAATGGTACTATCTTTAAATGCTATTCAGGCTTCTTCCACTTCAACATGCTACTGCCTACAGGCGTTATTCAAACTTTAAACATGCAATACCATGACTTTTTTTGACATGCCATACTATGACTTTTTATTGGCTTTTTCAACATACTGTATGATGACTTTTTTCAACGTACTATACTATTTTTTTTTTAACCTTTCGACCTGTTATATTGTGACATTTTACAACATACTATACCATGACTTTGTGTGACTTTTTTCAACATAAAATACTGTGACTTTTTTTACAATTTTGCCTCCCAGTAATAGCTCACCATGATGAGCTACTGACTCAACTGATGATTCATAGGTTCTGAGGTTAAAGGATCAAACCCTACTTCTGTCTTGAGAGTTTTTCATTTCCTGTCTTCAGTACTGTGAATCATAAATACAACTTTGAACTAGATCATCATAAGCTTTGCAGATAGCTCGTCAAGAATAGCTTAGAACATATTGAAGATTTGAGGTTGAGTCAATCCCTTTAAATGTCCTTTAAATGTTAAGGTTCAACAGTGAAAGTGAAGTAGTCAAATACTGTGTATTAAGTATGTATTAAGTCTGTCAGATCAGATTGGTCAGTGTGATATAATGTTGCAGTGAAGAAAATTGGTGAAAATGAAGTGACTGACTTTTCATGACTGTTTTCAACATTCTATACTACGATGACTTTTTTCGACATCTTAAACTGACTTTTTAATGGCTGTTTTTGACATTCTATACCATGACTTTTTATGACTTATTTTCAACATAGTATACTGTGACGTTTATGTGACTTTTTTTCTACATGCTATACTATGACTTTTTCACTTCTTTTTTTGACTTGCTATACAACTTTTTCAACATACCATTCTAGGACTTTTTATAGTTTGTTGTGACATACTATACTATGACTTTTTAATGGCCTTTTTTGACATGCTGTGCAATGACTTTTTTCGACTTACCACACTAGGGCTTTTTTCAACATACTGTACGATGAGTTTTTTCGACATACTATACTCTGACTTTTCATGACTTTCCTGTCCAGGAATAACTCACCAAGATGAGGTATTGACTCAACTGATAGTTCATAATTGGAGGTTAAAGAATCAAACTCTACTTCTGCCGTGAGAGTTTTTCCATTGCCTGGCTTTGGTACTGTGAAAGATAAATACAACTTTGAACCAGACTCTTCCAAATTTTGCAGATAGCTCAGCAAGATTAGCAAGGAATAGTGAAGATTTGAGGTTGAGTGTTCAGGCCCTTTGTAGTGCATTCAATTATGAAGTGCTAATGCGGACATTTGGGTACCTGGGCAGTTCAGTTGGTACCGGGCCAACCACATAAAGAGGTATGTACCTGGACACACAGGTCGTTGGTCGTTGGTCATGTCTGACCTGTGGCTGTTTCCTTCAAGTCTTTCTCCCCTATTGACAATTTTCAAAATACTGAACTATTTTTTGACATGCTATACTATGATTAGTTTGGACACACTGTACCATACTATGACTTCATCCCTTTTTGCGCCATACTATACTGTGAATTTTTAATGGCTTTTTTCAACATACTATACCAGTTATTTTTAATGTTGTTTTTTTTATTTACTGTGATATGACTGTTTTCAACACACTCGCTATGGTGGCACAGTGGCTCAGTGGTTAGCAATGCTCCAACTCCACCAACAAGTAAGAATTGGAGACTGTGACTCTTGGTTCAATACACAGTATTGGTCTGAGTAGTTGTGGTGTTCGCATGCTCTTCCAGACGTACTGTGACTTTTTTCAACATACTATTCTACAAAATATTTTTGACACATTGACTTTCTTATGACTTTTTTCAACATATTATACTATGACTTTTTTTATCACTTTTATTGAAAAACTATGCTATGAATTTTTAATGACTTTTTTTTAACATCCTATACTAGTACTTTTTCAACATACTATGCAATGACTTTTTATGAGATTTTTTGACATGCTACACTATGACTTTTTAATTAATTGTTATAACATTCAATACTGTTTTTTAAATGACTTTTTTCAACATACTTTACTATGACAATTAATTTTCTTTTTCAACATATACTATTACTTTTTAATGGCCGTTATTGACACACTATACTATGATTTTTTTTCGACATACTATACTATGACTTTTTAATGACTTTTTTTGAGATCCTATGCTGACTTTTTTCGACATACTATACTATGTCTTTTTAATGACTTTTTCAATATACTATATCATGACTCTTTAATGACTTTTTTCAACATATCATACTATGACTTTTTAATGACTTTTTCAACATACTACACTATGACTTTCATTATTTTTTTACATATTATTGTATGCCTTTTTAATGATTTTTTTTTTTTTTCAACATACTATTCTATGACATTAAATTGCTTTTTTGTGTACTATACTATGCTTTTTATGAGGTTTTCAACATGCCACACTATGACTTTTTAATGACTTGTTTTAACATTCAATACTGTTTTTTTAATGACTTTTTTCAAACATGCTTCATATGACAATTAATTTCTTTTATCACCACATGCCATTACTTTTTAATGGCCGTTATTGATATACTTTACTGTGTTTTTTTTTCAACATACTATTATGACATTAATTGCTTTTCTTGGCGTACTATACTATTACTTTTTTACACACACTATACATGCCTTTTTTATGACATTTTTCAACATACTATACATGACTTTCATAAATGTTTTCAACATACTACACTATGACTTTTTAATAACTTTTTAGACATATATAGGCATAATACTATGCCTTTTTAATGACTTTTTTCAACATACCATACTATGCAAAAAATTGTATTTCTGGGAACTACTTACTTTTTTTGACATACTGTGCATTTACTTTTTAATAGCTTTTTTCGATATACTCCACTATGACTTTCTTAATGGACATTTTTAACATACTATAC
This sequence comes from Etheostoma spectabile, assembly GCF_008692095.1. NCBI lineage: Eukaryota > Metazoa > Chordata > Actinopteri > Perciformes > Percidae > Etheostoma > Etheostoma spectabile. Next base: position 12,986,179 of record NC_045733.1, read on the forward strand.
TTGACTTTTAATGACTTTTTTGAGATCCTTACTGACTTTTTTGACATACTTACTATGACATTCATAGTTTTTTTCAACATAGTAACTATGACTTTTTAATAACTTTATAGACACATATAGGCATATCTCATGCCTTAATGACTTTTTTCAACATACCATACTATGACATAAAAATTGCATTTTTGGGAACTATACTATTACTTTTTTTGACATACTATGCAATTACTTTTTAATAGCTTTTTTCGACATACTACACTATGACTTTCTTTAATGGACATTTTTAACATACTTTACTATGACTTTTTAATGCCTTTTTTCGAGATCCTATACAGACTTTTTTCGACATATACTATGCCTTTTCAATGACTTTTTTCAACATACTATACAATGACTTTCATGAATTTTTTTGACATGCTATACTATGACTTTTTCAACACACTATACTATGACTTTCATGATTTTTTTTGACAGGATGTACTATGACTTTTTTATGACTTTCTTGACCTGTAATCTTTCACCAAGATGGGGGGGTGACTAAACAGATTTTTCATACTCTGATTTTGAACACTCAAACCCCACTTCTGTCTTGAGAGTTTTTAATTTCCTGTCATCAGTACTGTGAATGATAACTACAACTTTGAACCAGCCTGTTAGAAGCTTCACAGATAGCTCAGCAAGATTATCTTCGCATATATGTCGCACTGTTGCTTGCTCTGGAGGAAACTACTACAACTGTTGGGTCCTTGTAAATTCTGGAGTGTGGTCTAGACCTACTCTATCTGTAAAGTGTCTTGAGATAACTCTTGTTATAAATTGATACTATAAATAAAATTGAATTGAATCTTGCAACATAGTAAAGATTTGTGTTTGAGGGTTCAAACACTTTTTTGACCTTTTTTAATCACTTTTTACAGTATACTTTACTATGACTTTTTTTGACATGCTATACCGTGTCATTTTATCATTTTTTTAATACACTATGGTATAAGAAATTTCAAAATACTATACTAGGACTATGCTTTGACTGTTTTCAATACACTTTCTTTGTATTGTAGCGTATACACCATTAAGTAAGCAATGGATACTGTCACCTGTGGTTCGATACCCAGTCCAGGGTCAGCGTTTTTGTGTGGAGTTTGCATGTTATTAAAGACTTTCTTTGCAATACTATGACTTATCTATCCCTTTTTTTGACTCACTACACTATTAGTTTTTTCAACATGCTATACTATGACTTTTTATTTGACACACTGTTCTCACTTTACTTTTCATCACTTTGTTCGACATACTAAGCTATGACTATTTTTGATAGATAATGTAAAGTGATCACCTTTTTGACATGCTATACTGCCTTTTTAAATATATAAATAATATATAATAAATATATAATATTTTCACTATATTATACTATGACTGTTTTATTACTTTTGACATACATTCAACATAATATACTATACTATGCCATTTTAATGGATATTTTAACAGAACATGCAGTGACTATTTCTGACATGGGGGAATGTTGGTTCAGTAGTCGGTTCAGGCTTTTTGTGCTGAGTTTTCATGTTGTTACATCACTTCCATTACTGTGCAATATTTATTTACTTAATATTAGTACTTAATCATTTCATTCCATCACTGTGCAATATTATTTATTGAGTGTTAACATTTACCTATGCTTATTCAAGCTGATTTATATATGTATACTTGACAGTCACTACACTTTATATCTTTGACTTTATATTTTTTATATTTTATACTGTTATATTTTATACTGTTATATTCTTATATTTTTTTGTGTCAACACTGCAAAGGGATTGCTTTAATCTCGTTGCACAAGTACCGTGTACTTGTGTATAATGACAATAAAGGCATTCTATTCTATTCTATTCTATTATTTTTTTAACATACTACAAAATGAGTATTTTTAAATTACTATGACTTTTTACAATAAACTATAAAATGAGTTTTTCACACACTGTATTTTGACTTTTTTAACATGCTTACTGTGACTTTTTCATCAATTTCTTTAAAAAAAAATTCAACATACTACACTCACCTTTTGGACATACTATGCTTTGACCATCGTATGTAATTTGACATCACATGTCATCCAAAGCAATGTATAATTATTATATATGTCAAAGGTCACACACCTTAACAGTTGAGTGTCTTGCTCAGGGACTTGTTGGTTGATGTATCACAGTGGGAATCGAACCCAGAGTCTCCCACAACAAAGGCATGTGTCACATCCACTGTGCCATCACCTCTGCAGAACCTGACCCTTGTTTCGATCCCCAGCTGTGTCTTTTTGTGTGGACATACTATACTACATACATATACAAACTATTCTATGACTTTTTAATCTCTTTTTTGACATACAACACTATGAAGTTTGCATCGGGTTTTTTTGGACATACTATGGTATGACTGTTTTTAACATACTCTATTTTGTTACATGGTGGCTCAGATGTTAGCAGTTCTCCAATTACACCAGCAAGTATGTACTGGAGACTGTTGCCCCTGGTCCGATACGTAGTCTAGGCTTGGCTTTTTTGTGCAGAGTTTACTATCTATACTAACATTACATGCTATTTTCTTTTGTATTAAAAGTCCATGGAGCAATCTGCAAATCCTTTTTCAGGGTTCTTCCACTTTGAAGTGCTACTCCTCCCATAGACTTTAACCTACAGACGTCCATCAAACGTTAAACTATTCACAAAACCTTCAGCTATTAGAAAATGATTCAGCTTTTTGATATCTCTTGCAGTTTATGTGTTATGACTGTTAAAGTTAAGTGCTTCTTTATGCCCTTTCTTTGTTTTTAAGGGCTGCATTTTTGTTGCATTAAGGGCTACATTTTCGTTGGTGGTTGTGACGTGAAAAAATGTGAAAAAGAGAAAAAGGTAAGAAAAAAGTACTGTTATTGTGAAAACAATCCAATCATAATTGTTTTGTGGTTAAAATCCTATCATCTACTTGCTTGACCTCTGTGAGTTGATTCTAAAAGCAGTGGCGAGACCTAAGAGAACAAAGCGACACAAAGCAGGGTTCAGTTCACAATGTTCTCACAGGTTTAATGAGACTCACAGGGATATATTTTTGAAAAAAAATGTATATTCATTTAGATGACATGTAGTAAGATAAAAGAGTCAGAATGGTAAGGATTGTCCCAAGGTTTGTTCACACAGATAGGAAGACAGTGTTGCAATTTAGGATACAAATAAAAAGGATGAGAACAACTTTCTTCAGAGTTACTGTCAAGCTTAGTTGAGAATAACGAATAATTGCTATGTATAATCTATCTGTCATTACACTTGGCTGGGAATCACGTTTGTCGGAGGAGGCAGAAAAACATTTGGCTGACAGAAGAAACAGACAAAAAAAGCTTACTGCATTGCCACATTCAATTCATCTTAGTAGGTCCCCCAAACATCAGTGTATTCATTTTCACATGACAACAGCAATGGGGACAACACGAAACGGCTTCACATCTGAACCAGAATTATTCATCGTAATTTCTCTTTCTGTCTGTAAAATTATTTATGTGCTTCAATTATGGAAAAGCAGTGTGAATGGGCTAAACTTATGTCAAAATACAAAAAGTTAATGGAGCTGAGATTTTTCTGCGGGATCCACTTGATAATTTTGGATTGCTCTTGGCAAAACCCCCTGTATAGGAATAACTAAGTCACTGTAGTGTTGGAGAAATGCAGTATGCTGTGTTGTAACTGCAGTTGCACCATCTGATCTGCTGGCATAGTTAGAATAAATAAATCAATAAGTAAATAATTAAAATAATTTGTCCTGCACTTCATCTTTGCATTCAGAATATTTGAATGACTTTCACACAGCTGGGCAGTTTAAGAATTTTATTAATTTCAGTGATTAGTATTCACTGTGTCAGCAAATGGATGCTTACATGTGAGCATGCAGGCCACAATGTCACCAACAGACAGTTGGTATATATTTTAACACATTTTTACTGTCTCACTGATTTGTTTTGCAGCAGTCCACATTATTTTCTTTAATTAAAATATACAAATTAGCAGTTTAGTGTCTGACATCAAAGATAAGATCTGTGTGAGATCTGTGCAGAGCTGTAGCTACCATTTTGGACATCTCCTATGGTGTCGCCAGGTAAATCTGAGGGGTCACCATATGGAGTAAAGGAAACAATGGCAGGAAATTAGCTTCTTTTCTTTTCCAAAAAACTTCATAATTGTATCTTGTCAGGCATCTAAAATGTAATGCAATAAAACAATTGGGAAAGGAACTGGTCACAACCTGTAGAATTGAGTGTGACGACAAAGTGCAAGAGGACAGAAGACCTTCTTTTTTTTAGGGTCACAATTACTGGAAACAGTATTCAAGTCTTCGACACTACATCTGTGCTCATTGATTGTGTAAAAAGTTTAAACTTCCTTTCTAAATCATAACTAATATAAAGCTCTACAAACAGACATGATACACATATTTTTAGATTTAGCGTGATTTACATTTTTCTGAGATATCATTATCTCTGATGCTCATTGCAAAAAAAAAAATCCAGCGATAGTTTGCCTGAACATACTGCTAATAGCTATTTCAGCATGCTTTAAATGTTGCCAATTTGCCAAAATGTAAACAAATAGGCTAAAGAAAACAGGATTCAAGTTGTTGCCTACAGGGAACCATAGACAGTTAAAGAAATGGACCAACAGATCCCATTGCTTTAACTAACTTAGGCACTGGCTAAGTATTTAAAACTAAAATGCTAGTTAACATTAGTAATTAAACCTAAACAGCTAATGTAAGTCGAAACTGCCTGCGAGCATCAAAATGTCGCCATAGGAGCTATGCGTTGTGGAGAAAAGCTTACCCTTGCAAGTAACTCACTGACTTCAAACATTACACTTGTTGTTTACATGCCCCAAAGCATCACGTGCAATGTAGTTCCATGGAAGGTGATGACGGGTCAGACAATGGAAACCCACTTTTAATGTAAAATGTAAGCAGGTTTAGGCCTGATTTAGACCTATATCCCTGCTATTGTGGGGAATGCTTGAAACAATTTAGACAGTTGTGTGGGGAAGTAAAATTTGCCAAAAATACATGTTAGGTTACATTAATATAGAAAATGTGTGTAAAAATGTTGACAAGTTCATTTGTGACCAGTTGAGGATTAGCTTAGCTTGGCATTAATAATGCATATAGGGGGAAACAGGTGAACGTTTTCCAGGCAATAGACAGTTTATTAGAGAGTGTTTAAGGTACTGATTGCAAATTAATATTTGGACAGAGCCAGGCTAGCTGTTTGTGGTATTTATTTTAAGATAAGCTAACTGGCTGCTGGTTGTAGCTTCATAGTGTAAAAGCATAGGAGTGGTTGTCTATCAATCTTCTCATCCAACTCCTGGCGAGAATGTGACTAAGTGTAGGCCTATCTAGAATGACAAACTATTCCTTTAGGACAGCTTACTCTAAGAGACTAAGGACATTAAATTTTATTTGGAGTTTATTGGTTATTGTCTCCTTAATAAGAGAAATCTGTTGATTACAATCTAATGTTGTTTTCCCTTCACACATTTTAAAGACCTTTTTTATTGCACCTAAACAATCATAGTAGCAGCACTAGTTAATTAATAATGTGGGAGCAAAAAAACAAGGCTTGGACACAACAGAAACACTTGTATAATTTAATCTAATGCAGTTAAATAGTAATAGTAAAATCAAATATCTATATGAAATCATAACTGCCTCAAATAGACTTCCTAATACTACAGTTCTGACAATGACGACAATGCCTTTTAATTGTCCTTCACAACTCATAAAACTCTGTTTCATCTGAAAGTAGGGTGGTGACTGTAAATATTAAGGTCTGAGGACATTGTTAATGGATTCTCTGATGACACATTTCATCCACGCACTGATTGTAATTGCTTTTTACATGACAAGTAATAGTGCAAGGGCTTTAGAGACACTGAAGAATCCCTTGAAAATAGAGACCTATGAAATTAAACCTTGGTTTTTCAATTTACACTCCCACAAGAGTTGAGCAATTAAATGGATTTAACCCAGACCGCATAATAAGAAATAAATAAGTTTTAAAGTGAATCTCAAGTGTTAGATATATTTCAGCATCAATGGCCTTTTTTAATGTTCTTTATGTTTTAACAAAACAACAGATGATGATGTTTTCTACACCCACTCCGTGTGTTAACGCTTTGTCTCAAAACCAAAACTGCAGGTTCAACACACCAACACACTCCCCTGGTTCCTCTGACATTGAAATAACCTGAGTTTGCAGTGGGTATTGTCTTAGAAGGGCTCATATGATGCCTGCATTTCAGAATATTGGTTGTGATCTGCTTTGTATGAGGATGAAGAGACTTTGTGAAAATGAATTTCCCTCTGGCTGCATCTGAAAAAAGGTCCCCCTGTCAATGCCCTAACTACTTTGCAACCATGTTACTTTTGCAAATTTGCTTCTATTTTTTCTTAAATCAAGGTTTTTAAATAATTCTCCCTCTATCTCTTGGTCTCTGCTGTCTTGCTCTCCCCGGATTTAGGATAAAGACTGAATTACACAGCAGCACAGTCCTGGATAGCAGAGACAGAGATTACCCTCCCTGATCTTTCTACAGACAAGAAATAGTTCAGTGCAAACCATCCCTGAGGGCCTTGCCACCTCAGTACTGACAGACTGCTTATTAGCACGTATCAGAGAAGAGAAAGGAAACTGTTTTATCCCTTTTGACCCACCACTTGACTGGAGAAAGAAAGGAATTGGCACACTGATCTCTACACACAAAAAGGTTTCCATAATGACATGTTGGAGGCAAATGGTTTCAGTGCAAACAGGAACAGTACACCGCCACTTTTTTTCAACTAACAAGAGAAGATAAACAAAAAGAGAAAAAAGTCGGTTGTGTTTGCGGCTGCTTCCACCTCTAGATTTGACTCTTAATGCAGTGCTCCATTAGGAGCAATTCTACTTACTGAATCTACAACCTCTCTTCTTCTACACATTTGCATATTTTTTTCTGTCTTTATGCACAATGAAGAGCAAACATTCAGTCAGTTAATATAACCTATAACCCATTATATTCATAATCCTCCAGAGTTTCGCTCTAAGACAGCATGTCTTATCACTTTGTGAAACTCCGTGCACTGATTTTATATGAGAACCCTGTGTTCATTTGCACCTTTGTTAAAACGTTCACTCACAACAGTATAATCGCTTGTAGTTAAAAATACCACATCCTCTCCAACCTCTGTCACAGTGCCATTTCTTATCGTGTTTGCTTTTGTATGCAGTGGCAAATTCATGTTGATTGTGTCACCTAAGAACCTGATCTACTAAATGTCTCACCAATATAAGCTGCTGCTTCACTAGCTAATTAAGAAGCATGAATAATGTATCGGCTTGTGTCATAAATGGAATTGGCAGTACGTCCGCCGTGGATGCAGTGAGAGGATGTGTCAGACCTCAGTCACAAACTGATGTAAAGCGGGACACCCACCTTGCACCAGAGAACTATGGGAAAAGAAAGTGGGTGGGAATTGGAAAAAAGGGTTTTTACGTGGTGGTGTGCAGCAGAGGAGAAATATTAGGGAAGAGATTTAAACATGGCTTATGTGACCTGAAAATTTAATATTTCAAAGTTTGGCTTTTCTGGCAAATGGGTCAGTGGCCATGGGGATGGTCTTAGTAGTGGTGCCATGCTTATGTGAGCTGTGATAAGTAGGTCAGTAAATAAAATGAAGCTTTTCTCCCAGAACATCATTGAAAGTGATCATGGTAAAGCTGAAGCTGTTGCATGGATAAAACATGCAGAGATTTTAGATTTATTAGATTTCAAAGCAATTAATTATGTCAGGAGCTTTTCTTAGCAGGAAGGTGTAAACAAGGGGAAGATAAATTAAATTGTTTTCCTCCCTCCTTAACCAGAAAGAATTTACTGCACATGTGATTTGTCTAATTTTAAGGATTAGTGACAGCATGTTTTATCGCCTCATCCTGTGCCAAATTACCCCTCTGTTGTGCCCAGCACACTCAGCAATATTGCATTGTGTGGCCAACTGACATTCCAAGAGCAGACATACGTAGGGATAAAGACGACAAAGACAAAAAGAACAATGTTCTCTCCAGTCATCAAGCACATCAGAAAGGAATCAACAGTTTTTTTGTCACAACCTCCCTGCCCTGTTTTCTATTTTACAGTTGCAGTGAATGGAATTGTAAACAAATCTTATTTACTGTAGTTCTTTGAAGCTGGTGTTTGTACCATTTACTCCTGTGTTTCCAGCCTCATCACAATTTGAGATATAATACTAATTAGGGCTGCACAAAAAATCAAATTTTAATCACAGTCACGATTTTGACTTCCCACGATCAAATTTGCGTAATCGAGCGATATTTTAAATGAGTAATTTCATAGAACGCTCCGGGTTTTTTTGCAAAACCAATCTACCGCTTGTAAACCACTGTCTGATCATGTGCCAGTCAGTTGTTCCTGCACCACGCAGCTTGGTTTCAGATGTAGACAGACACAGAGGACAGAGTAACGGGAGGAAAATTCCACAACAGATATCAGTCATACATTTTGTCCCGTCTGTGTTGTTTCAGACAACAGCAGTGACCAGTGCTAGTTAGTGTCTGTTAGCTCACAGGGCTTTAGAGTGCAACTAAGATTTTTCCTCTAGGTCGCACCGGTGCACCCAATGTCCTCGCATCCGCTGCCTCTCCACAATCGAAGCAATGTTGTTTATATCTACATGGTTTAATTTTGTGTTACGTGACCCATTTCTTCTGTTAAGCCGTGCCTGTGTTTGATCTCTCCTGTTACTCTCCGTGCAGCACCGCCCCCATTCACTCACAAATGGCTCCCCAGCAACATGGACAGACACAGCAGCGACTGTCTACACTTCTACATTTGCCCACAGTTTTAATTGTTATTAACACAGCTGTATATTGTTAAGCATGACAGTATTGTTAAGCATAACAGTGTTTCCGCTGGTAGCTCTGCTATTGCGGCCGCCACGGCGAAAAACACAGAAACAGTCGAATGCAACTAACTTCAGTCCGTAGAGTAATAGCGTGTGAGACGGAGCCTGCTGGACCTGGGCGAGAGATGTGACCCATGGCCAGAATATCATAGTTAATTAAAAATGCAGCGCAGTGACGGTACAGACGTTTAAAACATACGACGTGTGTAACTCCGCTGACCCGCCATTTGATGCGTGCTGGACCAATTCATAATGAGTCAGCCGTCACTCTGTGACTACGTCCATCGCACCCCCTCTCTCTTCCTAACTCTTTTAATCAGTTATTGTTGAAAACAAGTGAAGGAGCTTTCTCAGAGATACTTAATTAAAAAAAAATAATAATCCTTTGTTATTTATTTCAGATAGCTTATTTTCATTACATGTGTTGCAGCTGTATGTCTAGACAACATACAACTTCAACACAAGAGGAATGTAGCACAATATGGATGTGAAAGCAGTTATAAATAGCTATGTGGTAATAAAATGATCTCAATATTGATCAAAATAATCGTGATTATCATTTTGGCCATAATCATGCAGCCCTAATACTAATTAAATTTGTTTTCCATGTTCTTCAATTCTGCTGGCGTTTCTCAACTCTTAACAGACGGCAGGTTCACTTGACACCACAGCAGCACATCAAATTACATTTTCATAACTCTTAGACTCTTGCACACATATTTCAAGCTTATTTTTGGTCACTTATCCTCGCACCTGATCCCAGTTCTCAGCTCATGGAGAATAAACCTGGCACTCATGGCACACATCCCAGCAAGGCTGCCAAATTTAGATTTCAGGTCGAATTGGCAGACATCTATGACTGATACTGTGGCAGCTGATATAAATCAAACTGATATACTATTTGAGGCATATCATTTAGATAATTTATATTAGATTTTTTTTATGCACCCGTCATTTATGGGCTGTAGATGCATGTTTGCAAAAAGGAAAGATTGAAAATTATTACTAAAATAGTGAATTAGTAAGCATGAGAAAAGTAATACAAAAGAAGATGACTGAAGAGGAAAGCCACAGAGGGAATGGATGAGAGGATTTATTTTCTAACATGTGCTGTACTCCTGTCTGATCAGCAGTGGGTAGGTAGACAGTGGGGAAAAAACACTATGTTGTGTGTGTGTGTCCTATTGTGCCTTCAGTTTGCCACTAATGTCTGAAAACAGGCATCAAAAAGTGTGCCTAAAAAGTACCTATGGGGCATCAGGGTGGCTCGGTTCGGTGCTCGTTGATGCTGTTCTCCTTCTGTCTGAAAATGAAAAATGAAATAAATGAATAATGCAGGTTCTTAACCTTACTCTTGGATCCAAGCTGTAAAAAATACACCTGTGATTATCCATAACATCTCTGTATTTTTAGACCGAGAAGGTCGGCAGCAGCACTTGACCTGAGCTCCACCTGTTGGCATTAGTACTACTGTTCCCACTTCAGTAACAGTAGTTGTGTTTGTCCAATGCATGATGTTTGGCTTGTGTAGGAGGGATTTAACCAAAAGTTCACACAATGCAAGGGAGTCCTCAGACTTGTAAGTAAACTGAACACTGGATTGGAATTTTCTAAAATAGAGCAATGCTTCAACAACAAACCAGCACTTTTATGATGCCTATGTCCTATAGAAAGAAAGTAGCATTGTAACGAAACACCAAACCGAGGATCCGGTTTGTATTGCGATTTTTGACCCACTGTTTGATACAAACCTCGATTCCTTTTTTGGTGGGGTTCTCAGTAAACAATTTCTTTTTGCCACGTGATTGTTTTGTCATTGATTACATCCAGCTTTGCAACACAGTTATACAACAGATAGCTCATTTATTGATATTGATTGATTTCAATGTCAATTAATCCAACACCAAAGATTCTTTTGTGTCTTAAAATAATGTTTCCAAAATTGTTTCAGTGGTTCATTAACTTGTTGGAATGAGACACAAGAATAATGGTAATGGTAATGGTGATGGACAATTCCTTTCCCAACCTGTAGGGGGAATGAAGAGGAAAAGTGTTTTGGTGCTTGAACTGTCTCTGTTTGGTGCCTACAGTAAAGGTGCTGGTTGACAAGTAGCTAATGTTAATCAAATTCTTGGTGGGTAACAAAAGATTACGATACCGTTTGTTAACCTTTCCTGTTGTCTCTTTTGACCGTGGTCGGAAAACCAGGGCGTGTGCCTCCAGGGCCGACGTTATAAGGTAAACAACGCCGGGGTTAAAATCGTTTTTGTGTGCAAAAATGATGAGCGTGGCTTTAGTTTGTAGTTTTATTTCAAACACCGTGTTCACAACTTAATTCACTAGCTAACTCTGCTCCGGTCACAGCTTAACTCCGCTTCCTCTCACTCTCTCTCTCTCTCTCTCCCCACACACACGGTTCTCTTAAAGGAGAAGCAGCACCATTTTACAACACTACCCCCACTCTGGATGGATTGTACAACTTAATTCCACTCCAGCAAAATAACACATCTTTTATAGGTATACAGCCCTTATTTGCAAAAGTCCAACCAAAAGGGTGGTGTAGGCCTAATCAGTCCATCACTACTGTGCAATAATCACTGGTTGCGTTTCTCAATAGAAAAAGGTGATCTTTCACACTGGGTAAACATGTTGTGGAAGGCACTTTGAGCAGGCACTCATATTAACAGGTCACAAGAAAAACCTAAATACTATAGGCAACCGGAGCATTTAAATTGAAAATATAATAACCGGATGGAACCAATAACCCCCTTTTTTTATACGAACACATTACCAACCATCCATTAACCTTTAACATTAACTTTGTTTCTCTTTTTTTTTTTTTACTGACAACTGACTGGCATACTCTGAATTGTCCATGAGTCCAATGAGCTTAGTGAAACACCCACTCCCCAAACCTGGCTGGGGGTCTTCGTTGACGGCTCGACCTTTGAGAACGACGACTAGGTTGAGATGGTTCCACTGTCCCACCCCCACTATCCTGAGGGTCCTCAACGGCACGATGGGTGGAGGGCAGTGAGGCCCCCGTAGTCGGTGTGTCCCCTGATTGATCCAGGATGCCAAAGGAAGTCTCCTCTACGTTCATTCCGGAAAACAGTCCAACGAGGTCCGGGTCTGCAGTATCTGTGTCCAGGGCTGGGGGTGACACCTCCACCGGTGTCCAGCCTTGAGCAAACTCTTTGGCCCAAGAATTGTCCAGGGGATCACGGCTGCGATAAGGTTTCAACTGGTCATGATGAACCACTTTCGCTTTGGTCTTTGGCCCTTTTTGAATGCGATAGACTAGGTCATCCAGTTGCCCTAAGACAAAGAATGGCCCCTCATACGATGGGAGGAACTTCCGGACTTTATTTCTTACTTTCCGTGTACCTTTAATGAGGAACCACACAGAATCGCCGACCTGATATTGCGTGCGGCAACAGTTCTTGTCATACTGTCTCTTTGCACGTTCCACAGACTCCCCAAGCGCATCCCTGGCGATCTGATGTGCCAGCTCCAACCGTTCACGTAGGTGCTGAACATACTCGGGGGCCGTAGGGGGCGCTGTCGGAGTCAGGAGGAAGGCCGGTTACCAGGTCCACCGGTTCACTGACTTCCGGCCAAACATCATGTAATTGGGGGTGAGACCAGTAGACTGTGCCTCGTGGCCTGTAAGCCATGACTGCATAAGGAAATCATAAGATCCCAGGCCAGTGACAGCGCTCGGCTGTTGTGGTAGGATCTTTTGCAAGGTGGAATTAAACCGTTCCACTGGCCATCGACTGTGGTGAAATGATGTAGTAGTGTCTTTTCAATGCCGAACGTTGTGCACATTTTCTGGAATACGTGGGACTCAAAATTCGATCTTGGTCGCTGTGCAATGTCTGCGGGGCTCCATAACGACACACCCACTCCGAGGCAAGCACTTCAGCAACAGTTCAGCCTTATCATTGGGTAGGGGGAACGCCTCTACCCACTTGGTGAAGTAATCTGTATACAAGCACATGCTATTGTGACGCTCTGTCTCATTCAGTGGCCCCATAATATCAAAGCGACCGCTCCATAGGGGCTCCACCCCTGACGGTCCCATAGGGGCTGTGGTGTCTGCGGGGTCTGGCTTTGGCGCCAAGTGGTGCAGGTCCGACACCAGAGTGACATCCTCCTCATCCGGTACCAGTAGAATCGAGTCTGAAGCCGTGCCACGTACGCTCAACGCCAAAATGCCACCGATTGGGCCATCATGCATCTGCCTCATGACATCATGAGGAAGGCAGTGGTAGGACAGTTTGTGGATAAAACTGGGTGTCATCTAGACAATAGAAACGCCCTGACAAGGACACATTTGATGTAAAGCCGCCTCACGGCTCCAATAGGTCTTTGTGGCTGGACTGCATGGGGATGCCGAGGGGCTCGGGGGCGTCTCCACCTGCCTCTATCCAAGCCCTGATAGGTGCAATGTCTGGGTCAGCTTCCTGTGCTGCTGTAGCTCCTCTGAAGACCAACCACAGAAAAATGCAGCCTCACTGGTCTTAGCCACATTTATCTTCTCTGGGGTTTGAGATTTACCCCACTGGACTCACCAGTGTTGGGACAATGGCCTCTCTACCCCCATGGACTCTTGTTGTGCTTGGCTGACGGCAGAGTCCCCCCCACATTGCACAGCTTGGTGGCAGACAGTTTTTGGATAAGGGGATGGACCAGGCAGCTTAACGGGCGGACTGGCGGCAAGGCTTCCTGGAGAGGCTGTCAGCGTTGATGTGCACACGGCCTGGGCGATGGTGATTCAAAGTCGTATTCACCCAATCTCTAACCATCTGGCAAGCTGCCCTTAGGCTCCTTCATTTATGTCAGCAACGGAGAATGCTTGGTCCGTCCGCACCGTAAAAGGACGCCCCAGGAGGTACTGTCGAAAATGTGATGTGAACTCCACCACGGCTAACAGTTACGCCTTGTGGTACAGTAGTTCTGTTCAGTTTTGGACAGCTGCGGCTCCCATATGCCAGCACCCGCCAATGCCCTGCTGAGCGGGACAGGACTGCACCAATGCCAAAGTCACTTGCGTCAGTGTCCAGTATCATGTTTCCCTGGTCTAAAGGGTGCCCAGAACTGGGGCGGTGGTTAGCAGGTGCTTGAGTCTGTTGAATGCCTCTTGATTCTGTTGTCCATGGAAACGAGCATATTTCCTGGTCAGGGCATGAAGGGGCTCAGCCACAGTGGCAAATCCTTCACGAATCGTCGGTAGTATGATGCCGGCCGATGAACTGACGGACCTCCTGTACTGATGTGGGTGTAGGCCACTCATGAACTTTTGTACTTTGGTGGGGTCCGTGAACACTCCTTGTTCTGAAACTATATGACCCAGATAGGCCACTTCGCAACCCGCGATACCAATATTTGTAAGCGACTTTACAAAAAAAACAAGCCCAAAGTCGCTTAGAATAAGCGGACATGCAACTGTAAACAACGCCGGGGTTAAATCCCGTTTCTTGTGTGCAAAAATGATGAGCGTGGTTTAGTTGTAGTTTATTTCAAACACCGTGTTCACAACTTAATTCACTAGCTAACTCTGCTCCGGTCACAGCTCAACTCCGCTTCCTCTCACTCTCTCTCTCTCTCTCTCTCCCCACACACACGGTTCTCTTAAAGGAGAAGCAGCACCATTTTACAACACGTTCAACATGCTGTCATTTTTAGTATGATTGTTTTGACCACGGTTAACAACTCTGGGCTAGCCCACAAATTCACCAGTAACGTTAACTGTATACATAGACGACTAATCTAATGGTAATTTAGCTAGCTAGCACACCCGTGGACTCTGTCTCAGACTCCCGGTACTTCAGAGGTCACCATATATGACAAGTAGCAGCTGTCAGAACGTGTGACAACCACTATAACTGCTTAATAAAGGAGTCAAACTTCTAAATATTTTTTATGGTGGTTATTTCATCCCTTGTCATTACTTTGGACTCATATTTTATTTATAGTCACCACAGAGCCAGTACTTCAGCAGGGCAGGTCACATATTTTGATAGGCCAACTGTCAAATTATGTTACTCCACTGTAAATCTGCAAAATGCAGCCATACACACATCAAACCACTTCAAGCTAAAACTACATTTAATTTACACAATTGTACATGTTGCACAACAGAAGGTGTTGCTGCAGGGGCTTCCCTGGTTCATGTGTTTAACACATGTCATGTGGAACCACCGGCCACATGTGTCACATTGGACCTGTAACAACAAAAGTGAAAATACCATAGCAACCATTTGAGAATAGATATTTTGAATACACAGTAAAAAATACACTATAATTGAAGAATCATTTGATTATCTCCCCATCTTCAGAGAAAGAGTTGTGTTCTCCACAATGGTAGCACAGCTCACGAAGGTCATCTGGTCATCAGTGACAAAAAAAAGACAATTCAATACGAATACAATAAGATTTGTCAATATTTGTAGGAATGCATGCATCATGATTATAGATCAGAATATAAGCTGCATTACCAGACTTCTTCAGACTTCCTTCCTGTAGCAAGCCACTGCTGCTCTTGTATTGGAGAATATCAGTGGTTCATCTTTCAGTATCTTGTCAGCATAGTAATGTGACAAAAACTTAATTAGCTGTTTGGCAACTGGTCACACGTTTAACTACACAGCCTACACAGAAACAACAAACTTTCTTTCAGGACAAAGGCACCGCAGGAGTCGCCATCCCCCGGCAGGGTGTGTGGAACAGTGCCGGCTGTCCACCTCGACACATTGCACCCTTTCTTCCGGATGAATGCCCTGTTGGTACACCAACACCATGACATTTGAGAATACCTTTTCAAAATTATGTTTTTAAGGGAAACTTTTTTTACCACGTTTTCATGAGTTACCTTGTAGACTGCAAACATTGTTTGACCTTGCGTTAATCATTGCCCAAGGGGTCCACCACAATACTGCGTCTTTCCTTGGGTAAGATCACCTAAAGAATCAGAAAGTCACATATGATTACATTGTCTTAACACATTTTGTCTGAATAAAGATGTGAAAAATATGCTGGGTTTCCCCCGTAATTTGTATGCAATTTTGAGGCGGCCCCCATTGGACCATGTGTGTTTTTTTGTGTATGTGCATGCACAAGACCAAGTACTTACAGTTAATATCCAGTGGCCGGGCTCATGGACAGCACCCATAGTTAGATTGTGTTGGGTGGGATCACACTACAAAAGACCAGGAGCATTGACAGAATCACGGGCAGACAATGTGCAACAGCGCCTTCTGCGGTCACAGTTTCTGATGGGTCACAGCTTTCGGTGGAACACCGGCCCGGGGACACATCCACAGTCAGCCAGCTTGCAGCCAGCCCGGTCAGCACTTAGCAAACTCCGGTGCTAAGGATGCTAACAGCAGTTTGCTGGACCGTCGGGAAACAGACCCAGGCACCAGAGTCAGAACAGAGGACAGCCATTTGTAACGTTACACCTCCGTTAGCGTTACCGGTGACCGCAGCCAAAACCGTAAATTACCCCTCTGTTGTGCCCAGCACACTCAGCAATATTGCATTGTGTGGCCAACTGACATTCCAAGAGCAGACAAATTTACCAGCCAAAACATGGCCTTTAAAGATGCTGTAGTATTGGATCTGGATGGGAAGGATAACTCTGGGAGTTGGAAGGGGTGTGTCGCGATTCTGCCTTCTCACTCCGCAACACAGATTCGTGGAACTGAGTGTCGCGATTTCGTTTTTTTTTCCATTTCGTTGCAGCCCTAGCAGAAAGCGACGCAAAACTGAACCATTAACTTTTACTTCCCCATTCAATGTGTAATGGGAAAATGTACTGTCAGCCGAAGGAAAACATTATAGAATACATTTTAAAAAGTAGCCATTTATACCATTTAGACATTCAAAAATACAAAAAGCCTGTCAGGCAATCACTCATACGGTAAATCACAACAATACGTTCTTGACTCACTGAAAGGCATGCCTTGTGTGCAGAGTTAAGCTTCTGTAAACACTGGCTTTACCATGAACAACTTTGAGAATGATACAAAGCCCTGTCTGTGTCTGCACTGTGATGATTAAAGTTCCCTTCTAAGTTGAGGCTAAACGTTGTCTGTTGTCAAGGTCACAGTAATAATTTTGACTGAAACAGAAACCTCGATGGGAATATGAAATTAATCTCTGTATACATTTAAGCAGCGCTCAGCACTATTCTCCTTAGAAGGTCCCAGGAGCCCTTCTTCTGTATGCAGAGATCAAATAGGCCTACTCCAAAGACAACTGTTCATACTATCTGAGGCTTTACCACAGAATAATTTTGAAGACACCAGATTGTATTGTAATTGGACTCACTCCAGCACTGAGAAACTACATCAATGAGAGGTATTAAAAAACATGTCTTCACCTCTCATAAAATGCAGGAGTTCATTTATACCACCCTCATTTTCTCCCTTTCTGTGTGCAAAGTGAACCCTGTCCTGTTACTGTCCAAGTTTCTCAACTAATAACCAGCACTGAAACATGCCAAAGGCAGTTTCTACAAAGAAAAGTTGCACTTTTATCACCTATCCAAAATCAAACTTTAAATTATGTTTTATGTGGTTTGACTGAATCTTCTCTTCTATCATTCGATGCTTAGATTGGTCAGCCTTTGTGTTTGAATTATTGGTTTACCAAGGTTAAAAGCCATTCTTAAGTCAGAGCCATTGTAACACACAGGTAACTACTCACTGTATACAAGGTTGTGTTCTTTAGTGGTTGTGAGCCTTTTCAACACATATAGGCCAAGCACCTCGTTGTAGTTAGTGGCAAAAAGGAACACTCATGTATCTTAGAAGTGTAATGGGAAAATTACATGTTAGTATGATTTCATACATTTTTCCACATTTATTCATCATTACATTCTTTGTTTTTACATTCAATATTCATTTATTTTTCAATATTATGTTACTTTTCATATATTTTACCATACAATGAAGAAAAACCACAACTGATATTTTCTAATTTTAAATTTGAAGGTGGTAGCCCTAAAGTCTAAACGAAACAGTTGTCGAGGCCCTGTGAAACCAATTCTCAGACTCTCACGCTGATAATAGACATTATCTGTGTCCAGAAGGTACAGGGCTATCCAGACTACCACTGGAAACTTTAAGAATAGATAGAATAGAATGCCTTTATTGTCATTATACACAAGTACACGGTACTTGTGCAACAAGATTAAAGCAATCCCTTTGCAGTGTTGACACAAAAAAAATATAAGAGTATAAAATATCAAAAATATAAAGTCAAAGATATAAAGTGTAGTGACTGTCAAGTATACATATATAAATCAGCTTGAATAAGCATAGGTAAGTGTTAACACTCTATAAATAATATTGCACAGTGATGGAATGAAATGATTAAGTACTAATATTAAGTAAATAAATATTGCACAGTAATGGAAAGGTTAATGTATTAAATATTGCACTGTATGAAATGAAATTGCACAGATTCCAGTGTCCTATGAGGTATTATATAACAGTAACAGTATAACAATAATATTGCACAGTCGGACGGAATGAAGAAGACAGTCCGGGGGCCGGGGGGGGCTGTGGAGTGGAGTCAGTGCATAGGCATGGGGCACTGGACGTGAAAGACGTGAGATTGTTTAACATGATTAGGCTCCCTTCTGCACGAGAAGTGGCATATAAGGTGAGGTTTTTGCTTCTTTTTTTTGCTCATATACTTGCACACTCTACGGCTGTACTCTGTATAACTGTTTTTGCCTTGTACTCTGCAGAGTCTAATAAATACACAAAAAAACACCTTGGTTCATTCATTCATTCATTGTCTTTATTTGTTTCAAAAAAGCCTCATCCAGAATTTGTCACAACGGCTGAACAGAAACCCACATGATAGAAGCTAAGTAAAGCTAACACCCAAGATAAATAGTAAAGATAACACACCATGCCATACCCATCGATATAAAATCATCTACTACGATGGACAATAATTTCTATCAAAGGAACCATTGTGAGAGAAATGTGTTGTTCCAAAAAAGTTCAGATGACACCACAAGTTGAAACTATGAACGCTAGTGGCTGTAGTAAAATACATCATTTATTGATCAGTACTGAAGTTATAAATGAATAGATCTATTATCTTTTAGAGGTAGGCAAAGCACTTTCTGAAAAACCAACATTAAACATGAGATGAGTAGGAAGCAGCCGGTCTAAGTGAAGAACCACAGTAATCGGGCGGTCCTGTTCACCAGTGAGACTGCCTGTCAGTTAGGGACACTAGTTTCATTTTGGCTGTGAGGACAGATCAGCGATGTAAGTTGGTAAACATCTCAATTTACCGCTCAATCCTTTTTCTAAATCTTACCTACAGTACAGTCACGACTCCAGAGTGAGATCGCAGAGCCAAGGTGTCGAGATGAGAGCACAGCATGGCAGTGAGGGGTGTTCGGGATCATGTAGCTTTAAAGGGAAACTTCAACAATTAGCATTAAGCTTAGTATCAGTAGAAAATCGGTAGTATTTTTGACTGACCGTGCTTCTCTCCCTCATGTCCCGCTGAGACAAGATTTGTCTGCTTTGTGGGTTTGGAAAAAGCAAAAAAAAATGCCTGTGATGATGCTAAATGACAATTTTTGCATCAAGAGGCATTTTTGCCCAGAGGCTGTGGATTACAAGCCAGCTAGTTCCGCATGTTTTCAACACGCTCATAGGGTGTTGGACACTTTACCCAAAATGAGTCGAGTGTCAGCCATCTTGGAGCTAAGCTACAGCTCTCGCTTTTCAGCAGCAAACATTTACAACAATTATGTGCATTCAAAATACCGCACATGTGTACCACCGGGACACATGCAGTAGGTACAGATCGGAGAATATGCAGGAAACTTTATTACAGTCGGAATACTCAACACACTATGCAAGCTTCACCTGCTATGGAGACCAGCACCTCAGCCTGCGGTGCCCAATACCGCTAGCCGGGTAAAGGAACATTGATGAGGGCAGGAGTTCCAGTTAGGCCAGAAATCCGATCTATTCTGTTTGCAAGTGTCCGATCATTAGACAACAAAGTGAGTGCAGAGACTGCTGTGTTTCTGTGGAAAGATGGCTGAACAACAGTGTACCGGATTATCCAGCTACCAGGCCTGCTAGCCTTCCGAGCAGGTGCTGCTCTGTCGGGTAAGACTCGTGGAGGTGGGCTGTGTTAACACAGACACGGACTGGTGCAGATATGGGTTGCTTTTTTCCAACTACTGCTAACTGCTGGTGGAGTTTGTGACTGTTTGTGACCATTCTACAATCCACGCAAATTCACAGTTGTGTTTATGCTCGGTGTTTACAGCCCACCAAACGCTCTTGCTACCAATTTGTTAGCTGAACTTTACAAAGCCTATAATGTGTGTGCACTAAATGTAGCCTGTTTTGTACGTCTTTTTTATATAATGTCATTTTTATATGTTTTAAATGTATAACACCACTTGAGCCACAGTGAAACATTTTGTGTATATGATTGAAAAAACAATAAAACACACTCGAGTTTGTTTGTCTATTGGACCTATCTTGAAACCGGCACAGCGCCGCGCAAAGCCCAACGCAAGTGTCTTTGCTATTTTAAGACTGACACAATTATTTATTTCCAATCCAGCGCCCATATCGTTTAAATAGCAAATGCACCTGCGGTCATCTTTGCACTCATGGGTGGCTGGTCTTACAGGGAGGTGTGTTCAGGTGAATTCTTGGCGTATTGCTATCTTGCAGCAGCAGAAAGTGATTGTGTCATTGACCAACAAAAACAGTCAATAGCGTACCATTTCATTGAATTTTTACAGTGCATTAGCCAAACGCGCCTCGGCTCATGCACAGCACACGCACAGTACGGTGCAAATCCGCCATCATAATGTTTCAAGGTACAAACACCGTATGCTTAGATTGTTGAAATAGGGCCCTATGTCTGTAAACAGTAGGCGTGACTTGGTAGTGGACTTGTAGGGCAGCAAAGCAAGTGCATTCTGGGATTGGGTGTCTTTCATCCACAAGAGCCAAAAACACATTGTATGGCTTTTCTCAGCCTAGAAGGCACCAATTTCTATAACAATTTAACATTTCTACTACAGAAGTGACCAAATTTAAACATATAGTCATCTTTCAACAGGTGAAATATCCCTTTAACCACTAAAACAACAGGATGACATCACCAAAATGACGTTGTGTTGTAACTACCTTCAATCAGCACAGAAAGAAGCTGGCCAAAACGCATCAAGAAATATTGTATAATATTTATTTTTCATTATTATATTACAAAAGTATTAACATGTCAATGATATATATTAAAGAATAGGCAGGAAAGAAATATACATCATTCTCCGATTAGTATCCTACATTCTGCCTTTTACATTTAAGTTATAGTGAGAACTCACAGCTTCCAAGGAAAAGCAGTGATTTATACTGGAGAAGAAAATCATTTTTAAGCCACAAGAAAACATGAAACCCTGGATTATATCTGTCAGCAGACCCGGGAGCACTTGGGGAACCCCCAGAGCAGTAAAACAGTTAGGATGGATGACAACCCAAAGCCTCAGGATTTTGCTGAAAAACAGGCTTTGAGTTAAGTTATTTCATACAGATATTATATGACTACATTAAACAGACATTCAAGTACAAACTAATAGTTGTTAAACTTATAATAAAGGATTCACATACTGTCTAAACAATTACTGAGATCTGCAACGTTAAAAAGGGATCCAACGGGGACACAAATAGAAGCAGACAAAAAATCTGAACTTCCATTAACAGGTAAAACTGAAAGCTGCTAGTGTTGCTATTAATCATTGCAAAGTAAAACAGTTAATGTGCACATGGAAATCAGGGTAGGTTAAAGGCAAACCAGGAAGTCAGTTATACTGTGATTAATGACTACAATGGACAGTCTGGATAATCATTTTATTGTTCGCCTTCATTTTTTTTCTCCAAATAAGTTTTCCTAGCCAGGGGTTATTTTACAACCTGTCTAGTTGTTTGTTTCAATGTCTGACCCATTTTCAGCAATATTGTTGTGCTCCAAGATCTCATCTTTCACTTCACACAGTATTATAACACATTAAACCTAAAACCAAAGCTATGAAAATGAAACCCAAGTTGGAATTAAAAATTGATTTCCTTAAAGGACCATTGTTGAAAAACAAAATACAGTCTGGGTCAAAATGGAGCTGCATGTGTTAGAGGAATTTCTTTTTCAAATAATGCATTCACTCTCTGAACACAGAATTAGAGAGTAAACATGTTTTTCGAGAGGTTCTGACACATTGCAATGCCTGCAGGACTATACATGTCTGGATGTGGGTGCACATCATCACACCATTGGCATTTTCATCATCAGCATCTGGTGCCTTTCCTCCTAGGATAACTATCTCACTATGGAGCTATAATAATCACATAAGACATCAAATTGAACTCTTTCCTTTAAGCAAACGAGAGGCAGTATAACCTGACATGTTATAGTTACCCTCAAGGCACCTTTGTCTCTTTTATCTAGTTAGAGGCTGAAGACTATTCTGTAATAGTGTCATTAACAGAGCTGTTCCAATGACAGTATCACTGACTTTGATGGTGCCAACTTGTGAGATAATTGGTTTGGGGGAGCAGTCATGACTTGTTAGGGAGTTTAACAACTGTGTTAAGGTTGTTAAGTAGTGACTATTGTCGTCAGGGAATCACCCCCAGAACAAAAGCCTCATATACAAGACATTAATTCAAAGACAAAGTAGCAAATACAATTCAGTAATAAATGAGTATAATTAATCTTAAAGTTATTATTCATAAATCTTGAGACCTTAGTTGAAAAAGCTCCAAGCTACTCAAGTGGTTTAGATGCTCAAACAGCCTTGACTTTATATCATGATAAAAGCCTCACCATGGTATATATTAAAGATGAAAATAACGAATGACAGCAATTATGCTTTAGGCCAACTGCAGCGTGAGGAAGGTCACGGTCTATAATCAAATCCTATCATCATATGTTCTAAGTACCTGAGGAGAATGTACTTTTGGCTGTTTTGAGCCCTAGTTAAATGTTTAAGTTATTTTTTTTACATTGTCGTCTATTTACAGTAGCAGCTCTTTAAAGTTTTTCCTGTTTATGTCTGTGGTTTGTATGGATTTATGCATACAGTACCTGCTGTACATGAATAGTAAAATCTGGTTTTCAAGAGTATCATTTTAGGTTCTGCATCATCTCAATAGGATTATTTCTTGCTTATATTTTCTTATACTTTCTAAGTACTTTCCCAGCATATGTGAGCCAAAGAACCAATTTTCGATTTTGATCGATTTCAATTTACTTATTCTCTCCTAGCCATTGACCAGACCATGCATTTTCTTTTTCTCTGCACAGGAACCTGCCAGTAACACACCAGCAGTGTGTAGTTAGGTAGTAGGTAGGAGCAATTGGATTCTTCCTCACCAGTGACTCCAGGAGCTATCAGCTCCCGTCCAGAGGAGGATTGAGTTTGAAAGATGATAATAGACTCCTGAAGAAACTAATCTATTCCTAAAGAAGAAAGGAGTATGATCTATCTCACTTGCCAACGACTTCCACCTGGCCACCCCTCCCCTTTCACAGTTTCCTTTCAGCAATAGCATTACAGGTCAATTTTGCAATTAAAATAAGCCAATTTAATGGACTTTGAACAGAATGGCAGCTATTACAAGTGAATAGCAGATGACTTGAATCCTTTTTTGTTCTTATTAGCAAAATGCTTAAGAACATACGGACCATATCTGAGAGCTTATTGTAAGATTTCTACAATCTGAAGCAAATTTGTATGAATAAATGTCAGTAAAGACACAGGTTGATAGGTTGAAGTTTGTATAAATATTGCAACTGTAAGAGCTAACTGTAACAGCTGGAGAGACTGATTTTTTTCAACTTCAAATTCAATTTCAAAAGTATCCATTTAGATGAATTGACTCATTTCACAGCAATTTTTAAACCCCATTTAAATGAAGTGCAACCTGTGCTATGTGCTATATCATAATGATATGCAGATGCAAATTAATGCTTATATATATATATATATATATATATATATATGTATATATATATATATATATATATATATATGTAGCAATACAATTAAATTAATACCAAACTTTTACAACAAAAGTTTTAGTTTTTCTAGACATCCGCTGTTATAAATAAGTCATTATTAGTGTTATTGAATGCCAGGTAAAAATAATTACTATTTGCAAAGCTGAAACATATGCCGTTTTACATAAGCCGCAGTGTCTTTTCATTTCCACACGATCACTAGGGTTCACAGGGTACGTGTCCTGAACTGTGCGGAAGTGGTGCTCCATTACATAAAGCTTGTTACATCCACTGGACCTTTCGTTTCTGGATAAATAAGCTTGAAAACAAGTCTTGAAAGTTTCATGCTGCAAAAAGGCAGCTGTTACAAGGCCATGAGCATATGTAAACAAGGCAATATCAAGACCCAGATGGCCCCTGTCAGTCTAAGGCTCCTGGATCTGCCATCCATCTCTGAATCCTCGGCAGGTGGATAATGATGATGATGATGATGATGTTTGTGATCACCGGTCACATCTGGACTCACTGAGGAGAGAGCAGAAACCAACAGGCCAATCAGAAGGATGCTCATTATCAATGTAACATCATGGAAGACGTATTACTGTTTGCACTGTTAACATTAATTTCAAGGGTGATCTAATCTACACTAGTCTTCTTGTCAACAAAGGAAAGACCATAAAAAGACCAAACCCAGACCACTGTTAGTGTCCCAATCCTATCTGACTTCCCTCCCCTATCAGTGGCACTCAGCCCTAAACCCATTCAATCCAAAAAGTGTATTTGTTGGAGACTACTTTGAGCAGTGGACACATCTAACAAGTATTAATGGCAGCAGGAGAGTGTACATGGGATTGACTCAAAATAAACTACAGTGGCCATTTTCATGGCAATGATTTTTTAGGTCTCTAGTCAACTAAAGATAATCTTGTTTTTTGGGGCATTTTTGCCTTTAATTGATAGGACAGCTTAGATATGAACAGAGAGAGAGAGGAGAGGGGCAAGACATGCAGGAAATTCCCACAGGTCGGATTCATACCCTAGGCCAATGCGGTGAGGAATAAACCTCTACATATGGGCCGAGTTCTACCAGGTGAGCTATCCAAGCGCCTTGTTGACTGAAATTCTACCTGCACTACCAATCAATTGGTCAACGGGGGGAAAAAAAGATTAACATTATCTCGAGATTAACTAAATCGGCTACAGTGTCCTGAGCACACTCTACCTGGTAGCATTTTGTGTCCACCAAAGCTGTTTAACTTGAGGCTAGCGTATGTTTTTAATTGTTTGAAATGGGCATTGCATATTTACACTATGCTACAAACGCCAGCTGCCTGACAAGGCTCTGAGCCCCTATTCTGCGATGAGAACGACACATTAGGCTTTGTTTCTGGTCGCCAAGAGTTGAAAAATGTTCCACTTTGGGTAAGACGCTTTTGTAGACACACGGTCTATGATAGTAACACCAGTAATCTATCTATCTACGCATTTGGGTTTGATGTTTTTCTCCCATAATTATAACTATAGCCATAATGCTTCACACATATTTCACAGCTGCAATACATTGTTGTTATCACTAAACCATTAACGGAGTCTGTTTATTTTCCACCACCTTATTTATAGTAAGGTGATGCAACTAGGGAGCACCTTCAGCCTCCATCTCATCCCCCAAAGAGCAGCAAAGAGCATCTTGGGTGCTCCTTTGTTTGTGCTGAGGTGTATAGGATGAACACATACACTTCATTAAAAATATAATAGTTTAAATAAGTATTGTTCAACAGATGTATTTCTTTACAGGAAAAAAGTTTTCTTTTCATTTCTGCATTGATTCCAGTTTGTAGAGCCTCTAAGATGGAACTGCTCAGTGACTTCTTTTCATTATTTTTTGTTTTTGGTATGTTGCAGCATGCAACAATATTATTGTGCTTCTATGACTATTATCAGAGGGCACACTATGTCTGTGTAACGTGGACCTATGTTTGAGTTAATGAGTTACAATTACAGCAGCAATGAGGCTGTTTGATTTACTACATTCTAAAGCTAATGTGTATAATATGTAAGGGACTCATAAGTAGCTAGCTAATTAAGTAAAAGTTATACTATAACAATGTCCTAGCTTTGCTATTTCCTGGTCCTTTTTACAAAATACTGTACATATTTATTTGAAGGTATGCTATGCTTCTTTTATAGAATAGGCTTATTTTAATTTATAATAGAAAATAAATGTGTTTATATCAAACAAATATTAACTTTATTAATTAGATTGAATTGTATCTCATTGAATCTCACCTCTTCAATTCAACACCGAATCAAACTGAATCGTTCTTGTACCATGTGAAATAACAATGACCGCCGACTAGTCATGTGATGGCAACCGGCCACATGACATTGTTTTGTAGCTGCTACAGGTGAAAAGGTGACTGTTTTTTCCTCTCACAATGAGGAGTGAACGTATACAGACAAAATTGTATCAATAAGACAGTGCACGTACAGTCATGAGATGATGACTTAAAGGTTTAAAAAGACAACAACTGCCTTGTTTTACTCACTCTTACCTATGGTTATATACCAGAAATTGCCTGGACTTGAATTCAAACACCCCCAATGGTCTACACCTTTGAAAATCACACCATAATAGCAACGGATATCAATTCAGACAACTGCACCACACCGGCTGTCAACATTCATCTTGCTTTTTACATCTCTTTGGAGGCCTTAAAATTGAGGGGGGAGGAATTCAGTGTCCCTTCCTGAGTGACTCTTAAACCCTGCTGATGTCACCTCAGTATGTATACTTCAAATTCCAGCCTAGTTCATCCCCCCAGGGAAGAAGTAAAGCTAGACCCAGATAGATGACCAAATGCTCCAAGACTTTCAAGTTTCTCACTTAGGCCCAAGGGTCATAAGTCTGTCACGGGCAGGATTAGTCCAACCCAGACCCTTTCAGAGTCTATAAAGGCTCTGTTATCAAACTTTATCTTACTAGCAGAATAAAATAAGACCAGCTGCAGAGGCAATTTGGACTCTGTGGACTTCAATTCCACTTTTTATGGTGCAGCAGAAATAGTCTGCAATTCCTTTTCCCAGAGCGAGATTCATGACAATCACTTGTTGGTGTAACAGTTGAATTTACCTCACAGGATCATTAAAGTTTAATCTAATGTAACGTCATTGTTTGCTTTCAAATTACAGTTTATCAGTGTTTCTTTTGATTTCTAACTCACCACATTTGAATGTATGAATAGAAATGTATCTTACTAATGGCCTCTTTCCAACATAAGGGTCCATAAAGGAGCTACCGTTGAAGCATCTGCGTGTGGCTTGAAATTAACTGACTATTGATTCACTGCAGAGGAGTCCCCAAGACAGCTATTTGAAGGTCTGCAGCTCACAGATAGTTCGTCTGAGTTTTGTATCCAAGAGCATTGAACTCCAACGCCTTAATCAATTCCTCTTACTGAAGTTTCAAGGTCTCTAATGAAGCAACAAGCTGTAGATAGAATGACAGAATGTACCTTTCAGATGAATAAATTCTGCACCACTGAAACCACCTTTTAACAGCAAAAGAAACACCAAGCAACTAATGCCGTGTGAGTAAAACCTCAAACAAAGTAATGCACATGAGGTCTGTCTTCAAAAATACAAAAATACACCATTTGTTTTTGAGTTACACAAAGTGCTTTCATTTAAAAAAAAGATTGATTTATTAATGTACATGAATATATTGAATATAACCTGCAAATTTAATGTGTACATACTGAGTGTATTTAATATATAACATGTTACTATGGAAGGAAATAGAAGTAATAAAATAGGGAGACAAATAATAAATTTAGAAAAAGTTTCGAAAAAAGATTTAAAAGACAGCACTGACATTTACAGTAAGCCATTTCTTGGTTAATCCCAAATGTGAAAGATAGGCTTTGTCCTCATCCTTTCCCTTCACCCCACATCTTGTTTAGAAAAAGAAGGAATTTGGTAATCGGACACTAGTAGGTTTTTTAGGATTGAAGGAGGAAAAAATAGGATGCAGAATAAGATTGTGTTTCATTTCTTCTGGATTAACAATTCTGCAATGTAACACCCAGCTGTGCATTAAAAATAATCTTTAAAATGTTGAAATAAATTCTCAAACTAACATGTACTGTAAGTAATGGAGGTCTCTTCTTTTGGTACATCAGGCATGTACATGTTACTTAATATCTTACAAACACACACACCCACACACACACACACACACACACACACACACACACACAAACACACAGTATTGACTGAGAATGCACTGCGTCTATTAATAACCATCATCATGGCTGAATCTTATGGCTGTAAGTGGGTTGTTTTATTAATGATAATGAAAGCCCAGGAGAAGGAGCATATTACCCCTCTAAATCTACATCGTCAATATACTGCAAAAACCCAAAAGAGCATACATGTTTCTTGTGTACCATTGCAAATTTAGTCTCAAACTGCTAATGTCTGAAAATAGCTACAATGGTCTGTCCTTTTTTGGGATCCAAGTGTAACTGAATAGGATTTGCTTGGGAAGTTTTTGCAGTGAAGACAAGTTTTAGTAAACCCTCAGCAGAGAGGTTAGGATGTCTGAAAAGGTGCTTGGTCTGAAAAGAGACGTAAGTCAGAAGGAGAGGCTTCCAACTGAAGTGAAATCAATAGAAGTTGATTCCTGAGGACTTGGACCAACAATGATCAATACCACACTAAGTGCACTAGGAAAAAAAAAAATAATAACTGCGGTGATGGAAAATGCCTTTTGTGTGATTATAAGAAGGTAAGCATTCAGAGTTTTATGTCCACATCTTCAGCCGGTCTGTTTGAGAAACAGGATTATTATAAACAGCTCACATTTGTCAAACGTCATTACAGCTTCCATTCTTTTAGTTTAGCAGATTTATTACTTTAAAGGGGATTTTCATTTGGAAACTAACAGCACGTCCTCTATCACTTCCTGATTATTCCAGCTTGGTACAGAAAACAGTATATTAGGTTGTAAAATGCATTACTGTTGAAATCAAATTGCTCAAACAGTGACACTAATAGTGTTCTCCAGTTGTTCTCTGTTGTTTCAGATTAGGATGTATGGATTTAGTTTCATTTAAATATTACAATTAAAAATACAATTAATAATTCAGATAAAGAATGAATTCAGATTATTTTAATTTGACCTGGTCATCAAGCTAACACAATCCAGTTTACATTTTGGCAATACAAGATTTAAAAAAGAAAGGCCTTTGTTTGACAGGACAACAGTATAAAGACAGACAAGAAACACAGAGAGTGAAGGGATATTGACAGGAGACAAAAGTTTCACTGGAATTGAGGTGGTGGTATGCGTCTTATCCAATCAACCCCAATTCAAGATCTTTAGCTGACAACGTTTTGTCTTCTTATTTATATTAGCTTGCCATATGTTGCATAACTAGTTAATATATCAAAGTAGTAGGGGCAAAGTACAATATGTAAAAATGGAAGAGTAAAGGTATAGAGTCTTACAAAATGGAAATACTTAAGTAACACTACTGTACCAGAACCCTGAAATTGTACATGCACGCAGGGTGCGATTTGCTGAGGGCATACGTGGGATTTCCCCTCTTCGGGTCTATACAGTCCCCTCCGAAAGTATTAGAACTGCAAGGAAAATTCCTTTGTTTTTGTTGTTCACTAAAGTCATTTGGGTTTAAGATCAAACGATGAATATGAGACATTAGTTTAGAATTTCAGCTTTTATTTCCTGCTATTTACATCTCAATATGTTAAACAACTCAGGACATGTCACCCTTTGTTTGAACCCACCCATTTTTCAAGTGAGCAAAACTAAAGGAATATGTGACTGAAAGATGTTTCTTGTTGCCCAGGTGTTGCCTTTTAGGCTGATTGTTCAAACATTAAATAGCTCTGAATGACTAGTCTAAGTTTTTATCCTTGGTTTAAACCTATAAATGACTGCATTTCTTGTTGAAGAGGATAAACCAACATGAAGACCAGAGAGCTGTCTATAGGAGAAAAGCAAGCCATTTACTTTAAGATTACTTTAAGATTGTTTGCTCCATTACATTTGCGCACCTAAAAATACTGTGGTCTAATAAAAAAGGTGACATGTTGTTAATTAGGAAAATAAATATAAAATAAATATATATAAAAATAAAAGCAATTCTGAACTCTTGTCTCATATTCATCTTTTCATCTTAAACCCAGATGTCTTTAGTGAACAACAAAAACAAAGGAATTTTCCTTGCATTTCTAATACTTTCGGAGGGGACTGTATAGACCAGAAGAGGGAAAATCCCAGGGTTTCAGGGTTCTGGTACAGTAGTGTTACTTAAGTATTTTCATTTTGTAATACTCCATACCTTTTCTGCTGAATTACTTTAATCCCCGGTGGGGACTAAATGTATCCCCCCCTCAAAGGGATTAATGCTACTTCACCAGTAGACCATGTTTTAAAATACAAGAATTTTAAACTAAGTAAAGCGCTGAATGTGAACAGTCTATGGCGCAATAAAACAATAAAATCAGAGCAGCAGTTGCTGGTTGTGTTTAACCGCTAGAGAGCTCCAGGACGCCGGCTGCGGAGCTCCGTCAGAACTCCGTTGTATCGTCATGTGATGACTAGTTAAGTTTAGAGAAAAGATCGTGGTTTAGATGAAAACACTCCTGAGGAACAAACAACCATTTCCTGGGTAACAGTATTTAGATTTTGTTGTTTGAGAGAGAGAGTTGTATCTTTTGACAGTATTGTTCCTATTTGTCATGTCTTTGCATCTGAATAAAAAATGGGTTTACAGCCATTTGTGATTAACACAAATATCAGAAAATGTAAATTTGTGTAAATAGGCTTCCATTGGGTTTATTTGTGTTTTCAGAAACAAAGTATCACTTTCTCAAAAAGGCAAGACCCTTCAACTGGCTTTTCTCCCAGGCCTTGGATGGGAGCTTCACCACATTAAACAACATTGAATTCTGTGTTATTTGACAGTGTTATTAGACTTCCTGCTGCCAGAAATACACCCGAGACCTGAACCTAAGAGAAGTCTTATAACCGTCTTTACAGTCTGCTGTGAACAAGTAGAGTTACAGTAGAGGGATTAAACCTTCATTATATTAGGAAGCAAGAGCAAAAAGCAGTGATTCAATTTTCTAATCCTTCTTTTCCTGAATGTTTCATTAAAGTTTTGTGGCAAGAGGGTGAGTAAATAATACCCAAGTATCCAGACTCAAAGGAGATTTTTGAGTACATTTTAATCCTATAAATACGAATCCAACAATAATCCCATGATGAATGACAGGTTTTGTTTGTTTGTATCTTTCAGGTAGGCCTTATTATTGTTGTCTGTGATCAGGCCCCCACAGCTGTGTCGTAAGATGGTGTTTGAGTCGTAAGTGGCTACATGGTTGTGTGTTTACAGGGAGTACAGCAGGGGACTTAAAACGCAGCCCTGGGGTACTCTGGAAATCAATGAGCCACATGCACAGTGAGGTGTTTAATCCCAAATTCTTGAGCTTTGTAACAAGCCTGGAGGTAACTATGGTGTTAAACACTGAACTATAGTCAATAAACAAAACAAAATATTATAACATTATCATATTATATAGATGAAGTCCTCTCACAGTATTGCAAAGAAAAACGCAAAGACTAGGGCTTTCACAGAAGATTATTTTTCAAACAATTAATCTAGCGATTCAATTTTCAATTAGCGATTATTTTCCCATTGCTAAATTATTAACAATTTACCCAAACATTTTTTTAATAAGGTTCAAATCTCTATTTATTAAAATTAAGAGTAAAATACAGCATGCTAACTTTCTCCCCTCCTGCTGGCTATTGGTGTAAATTACAATCAGTGGTATCTAAATTTATCTGGAAAGGCAAGCGGCCAGACTTAAGATGTCTACTCTACAGAGAAGAAAAAGGGATGGTGGCCTCTCCGTTCCCAACTTCAAACATTATTTTTGGTCCTTTGTGTTGAGGCCCCTTCTCACTTGGTTTAACCCAGATGTGTCTGTTTGTTGGTGTACCTAAGAAAGTGCTATGACAGAGCCTTGGTCACTCCATGATGTTCTTTTTGCCGATGTTTCTAACAAACAGTGCCAGCTACATTTTGGCCCCATTATCTCGCATCTTATCAAAACTTGGAGATTGGCTAAAACATACTGCCCTATAGCTTGTAACTGGCACACCTCTTCCCCATTATTCAATAATACAGCACTCCTGACTGGTGGAGGCCAATAGCCCCACAATGGGAGAAAAGGGGGTTTCATTGTCTAAAAGACATTTTTAGCGAGGTTGGTTTATTGCGTTTTTCTGACTTGGAGAAAGCATTCAGTCTATCACGTTCCTCTTTTTTCTTTTACCTTCAGTTAAGGTCGGCACTCGAGGCATACGGTGTCCCCTGGCAGAGGCCTTAGCCCATCCGTCCTATCCGGAAGTTATTTACTGTGCAGCATAAAAACTGTGGTATGGTATCCAGGCTTTATCAGTTCTTAGTGATATCTGGCCGCACTGCCTTCCTATTGAGAGGATCTGGGTACGCAACTGCCCAGGCCTGAGTATGGAGCTCGACTGGCATGATGTATGGTCTAACATTCCAGCAGTATCTCGCAATCCAGACCATCAGCAGATTTACTAAAATTTCATTCATAGGACATATCTTACCCCTGTGAAAATACACCACGTGCACTTTCTGCCCAATACAAAGCACAAGGCAAATATCTTCACATGATATGGGAGTGGTCTCCTGTTGGTCAGTTCTGGAACAATATTGCATCCAAAATTTCCGCCTTGTTTAAGGTTACTGTGCCTGTTACTGTCAGTGTCTTGATTTTGAATCATCATCAGAAACGTGCTGCCTTTGCTGGACTTACAGCTGCAAAGAGAGTGATTGCAACCCGTTGCAAACCACCTCAAGACCTGTGTATGCGGACATGAATACTTTCCTATTTTGATGTTGTATACGTGGAACTCTCCACGGCGCGCATACATGGAGTGTGTCTGTGTGTGAGTTTGTCTGTTTATGTATGTGTTTGTGTGTGTCTGTTTCTGCGTGTGTTGTTTTGTCTGCCTCCCTCCCGTTTTTCCTCTTTTTTCTCTTTTTTTGGCCCTGAAATAGGTTCTCCATCTCAGTGTATTGTTTGTAATTGTTTGTCAGTTTGTTTCTTAAATATATAAAAATAAATAAAAATTTCACAAAAAGAGTAAAATACTTCCACACTTTAGAAGACCGTGTGCAAGTCTTTTTCTCAACGTGTTGCTGGAGGCAGCCATGTTACACTACCTCAACAAATCGTCCCAGCCCTAGTTTTGACTATTACTATTTATCTAAAATATGCTTATAATTGCAGGTCTTTATTTACGATTTCTCAATTTGTCCATTTTAGTGGCTAGATGTATGTGGTAAAATTGTAAAAAAGACCACACCATATTTCTATCAACTACCATGTTTTTGAATATGTTTGATCTGTCCTGTAACTGCTCATAAACTTGAATACAAGTCTACAAAGGTATCATGTGTGACAACAGATGACATGTGTGTTGTTGGCATTTTTGTTGCATTTTCTTTGCATTTAAACTGGTCCTTATTGTGGATAGTCTGATAAACGCACCATTTAGGAGTTTAGCCTGACACAAACTCCACATTGTTGTCGTCCTCTCCGGTATCTCCATTAATCTTGTCAGGTTCCTAAAAAAAAGAGCATATTTCTGGAACCTGTCTTTTATCATTTTTCACAAATAGAAAAACGTCTGGGTCAAAATGGATGCTTCTGTCCCCGATCCTGTCCATCAAATCAGACAGCATAAGACGGGTCTATGCTGTCA
Organism: Etheostoma spectabile; assembly: GCF_008692095.1. NCBI lineage: Eukaryota > Metazoa > Chordata > Actinopteri > Perciformes > Percidae > Etheostoma > Etheostoma spectabile. Next base: position 13,020,062 of record NC_045733.1, read on the forward strand.
CCACGTCTCCGATGAAGATGTTTGTCTTGTCTTAGCTGCCTATGTGGTTGCAGATCTCCCCTGAACAAGTGTTACATCATCAATCCTACTAAGCATGAACCAATATCTTTGTCCTGCACCAGCGCTTCAAAAAGCCATAACAGCAATAGGACAGCTCTACTCGAAAGCCCTTACGTTATGGCCCTGCAGGTGATGATATGGAAGGCCTTGAGAAAAAGATAAATTATCCCTGTAAAACTTTGAAACCCACATACATGGAGACACTCACTAACCGCACACATGTGTTTTTGCATGCAGCTATAAGCCTCTATAGATGAATTTTAATGATCAGTGTACAGCCCAATATGTATGGCATATAGAGCATGAAAAGCAAGATTAGTATATAAAATAAAAAGACACAGGCATATTTCTGAGCCAGTTGTTTTCCTTCAGAATTGGTTTGTTTTTATAAGAATGAGATCAACTGAGGGGAGAAGCTAAATGAAGAGAAACCACCTGAGACCTCTTGGAGAGAAGGCTGAGTGCTCCCATTCTCAAACTTAACAATTGAATATAGCTCTGTGCTGAAGACGGCATCCCCTTTCAATTAGATTCAAACGCCCAGAGAAAACTGAATAAATTAACGCTTTATCCATAAACATCACATCATTTTGCACAATTTCACTCATTTAAGTCACCTGTACAATTACAGCGCTTAATAAATAGCCAGTTTATGATGATTGATCCACCGTGAACGCTCTAATCTGGTTGTTTTTTTCTCTTTCCCTTTCTCAGTGTTGATGTAATCAAATGGTGTCACATCTAAATTTTTCAGCTGCTATGTGTTTTTACTGTATAGCTGTGCTAGAAGATAAGCAATGTTAGTGTGGGACACCTGAATTTGTGCAAATGGATTCATCAGATATCAAGTCTCATTTTGTTCAATATTTTGATATTTTATGACCAACTTCTCCATCAGTCTCAGCTATTCTTTGTCTTAACAAGATGTACTAAGCTAAAATGGTTAACATAATAGCTGGCAAACATCAACATCTTCACTGCAACTATGTTGGCTATTTAGCTAGAAACATTGCTGTGCAGTATCCAGCTTTTGTTTTTCCCAAACAACAAATAAGAAATCAAAAAGCATTAACATATTTTGAGCTGTCTCAGAGTTTGACAGCTCTGTCCAGAAAAAAAGCATACCATTTTTTGTACCCTTACTGAAAAACAACCATTGACTGGCCAGGTTTGTAAACACTGTGTTTACTGATGGAAAACAAGCCACCGCTGACTGTTTGGATTGAAAATATATAAAACAAATAGATGCTTTTTGTAGCTGCCATCGTGTAAAGTCACAAAGCACAGTAACATAAAGTAACAACATTGTATTAAACAGAACAACATTGGAGTAATCACATTAAGCATTCATCAGTAAAATGATTTGTTAAACATGCAGCAGTAAAAATTGTGTGTAGCAAGGTTAAGATAAACTAAAACACCTACAATATTTGCTCACCTTAGATTAACATTGTCTGACAATATCTTAAGAGTGTAATCATTTTGAATCAGGTCAACTTACCTTTAGTCTGATTTAATTTACCTGTACTTAAAGCTAAAGCATTTTAAATGTCTGGTCTGACCCCCAATACAACCAACATCCATCCTGTTTGTGCAGTTATAGAGAAAAGCAGGATCAATGGAATCTAATTTAAGATTGAAGCATTATTCTAAAACACAGATCCTGGTGCATCTCTGCATGGAGCCAGCAGAATGATTAAGTGCCTTGGTTATATCCTGTATAGCTCTGCTGCACATGCCACAGTGAGAGTGTTCATGTCCTGGATCCCATCACCCTAGCCTCTATTACATCCTCAGAGCAGTCAATACTGGGCTCTGACCGCCAGTCAGTCACTCTCAGGTTGCACACACAGGCAGAATACAAATTAGCTTGGAAAAGTCAAAGCTCTGCATCCACACTTTTTCTTAGCAGGCTGCTGTTTGGACAAACCTGTTCCCTTAAATTTGGTTTGTCACAGAGAAAACTACATCTACAAAAGGCACACAATCACTAAACACACAAGCTGTACATATTAGAAAGAATTCAAAATTGGTAAAGAAGCGGCCATCAATAAGAAAAAGAAACATGGCTCTTTGGTTTGTCTGTGTGTGTGTGTGTTTGTTTGTTTGTCTGTCAGTTAGCAAGATTATGTAAAAACTAGTGAGCCTGATTTTCTTGAGACTTAGTCATAGGGTGTAGCATTGGCCAAGGAAGAACCCATAACATTTTGGAGCGAGTCCGAATCACCTTCTTGCAATCAACATTGCAAGACAGGGCATATCTGCTGCATTTCATGTACTTCTGGGGAAAAAGAAATCGGGAAAATTGGTTGCAGACTTGGAAAATTCACAATGCACGTTGTGAAATACGGCGCCTTGGCGATAGTCTTCTCTCTCCATGTGCCCTTCTAGTTGGCTTATATGTTTTGCTGAGATGATGATGATAATGATGATGATGATGATGTGTGTGAAGTCTATGAAGCTTGTAGAGCAGGAAAATGAAGAATTGATAAGTCAATCATCAGACAATTAGTCACAACTATTGATAACTGATTGTTGTTATAAAGTAAAAAAGCCAAGCATTCACTGGTTCCAGTTCTTCAAATGTGATGATTTACTGCTGATCTTTGTCATATATGAGATGTACAGTGTCTGTACTCTATCTTTAGATTTTGGAAGGGAAGGTTGAATACAACAGACAATTTGAATACATCACCTTTAAGATTTGGGGAATTATTACAACCACTTTTCACTAGGTTCTGACACATTGTAAACAAAGTGACTAATCATGCAATGCACTGCTACAGTAACTAAGTAAATATTTTGGCAAAATAATCTTTTACATTCCCTAAACCTAATGAGAACAATCTGACTGGCAGAAGCAAAACAAATCCTTCAGTTCTGGCGAATGATAAAAGAAAAGCTCAAAACAACCTTGTTAATATTGTATCAGATGGAGTCAGAGAATGTTAACAAAAGGAGGGGATGTGTTCAATTTTTCATGCACAGTTTCTTTTTTCCACTGAGAAAAACAAAACATAGGGGCCTGATCAAATTGGCATGCGCTGGTAAAGGTCTTTGCAAACCTGCCCTGCTCCGTCTCCTTTCTTTTCCCTCACCAGCAGTGCCTCATATCTGTGGAGTTAAACCTCACTGAAGTCAACTTCATGAAACAGCAAACTAGCAACTTCTTGTGCCGTATAAACAGGACAAGGTCGGTTCTTGTATCTCTGTGTTCAAAAATATAGTATAAAGGGTGACATTAAAGTCCCTGAAAACCTTTTTTTCTGAGTCACCTTCTCAGTGATGAACACAAAATGTTTTGTAAAAGTTACAACAATCTTGTACAAGACAGATTTCCTGTATTTTTTTATTTGTCTAACCGGCTAAAAGGGGACGGGGCTAGGGTTGGAAAAAGGTGATGTCATGTATTTCAGTGCACAGATTAGGATTTAACAAACGTTTAAATCTTAACATGATGGCATTAGTGTGGTTACTTATTTTCATGTTGCCGAGCAACTGTCAATCAAATCTGATCAAACCACATCACACCCAATCAGTCTTGATGAAGCAGCTTTGCAGATATTTTAGTTGTTAACCTTAAATTAAAACTAAGGATATTTATTTCTGAATTTTAATTCTGATTGTTGCTTAGTTAGTCATCAAGATTTTATGACGCAGAGAAATTTTAATTTGACAGATTTGAAACCAAGTTTTTATGGACTAACTGTAGGGTGTTTTCTAGTCTCACATTGCCAGACCTTCATCCACAGCGCTACAGAGGAAGGTCTGGCTAGTCCACACAACATTCCTGGATAGGAGAAAAACATGCTATGTTTTATAGGCATTTCTTTAAACCAATCTCAATTGTCTTGGGGGGTGATAAGGGTTGGACGCAGCAACAGTGCCTCTGCAAAGTAGCTTTGGGAAAGAACGTCTTGGGACTATCCAATAAAACACTCCATGGTTTGGTTAAAGCAGACCTTTACTCAGGTGTCAAAGCACCCTTAAAGGCATGATTGTTCCTTAGGTGCTGGAATAAAAGGAGGATTAGTCCTGCTTGAAATGTATTTCCCGTGTGATTAAAAATGGCTTTTGCAACTATAAATTAAATGTAATAAAACGGTTGCATTTGATTATGTGGGAATACCTTTTGTCAATTCCCATCTGGCTCTATTTGTGGCGATCTGTTGAGAATCAGAGGGACGTATTGCACTCTGTTTCCGCCTTGAAGCATTATGTACGAATTAGATGCCGAGCTCAGCACGACGTTAACCGCTCCAGCAACCGATTGGAACGCACTGGTCCCTATTTAGATTGTGTAAACAATAAAACATGCACACACAGTCAGAAAATACAGAAGTTGATTTAAAGATGGAGAACATTGCTAAACCAAGTGGCTAACATCATCATTTTCACAAGTTACAATAAAACACCTTGATCAAAAATTATTTTACAATTTGAGTTACTAGTAATTTCATAAGATATTTTATTATTTATATTACATTATGATATATACAGCTACATATATATATATATACATATATATATATATATATAT
>NC_045733.1:13024671-13026926 GCF_008692095.1 Etheostoma spectabile
TATATATATATATATATATATATATATAGCTGTATATAACCTTATTATAATACGTTTTTTGCACTGTTCCCTCTCTTATTAACCTTTCATTAACCTTTAGGTAAACATAGGCAGCTCTGAGCATTATTCCCTTGGATCACACAGCAAAAGGCTTGCCCCAATTCATCAGACCAGCTGTGGAATTGCTTATGGGTGATTAGGCCACTAATAGCTGCTCGCCTCACTGAAGATGAAGATCTTGCAGAAGCTGCTCGAGACCGAGGAGGTTACAAAACAGCTAGAGCTGTGTTTGAGTCTGCATGTTCTCTCTGATACAGGTAAATTGAGGGATTCATTCATTAGTGATTGGAAAATAAGAGGAAATGCTGATGGTGATCATTTTGACAATTGAGTTTACCAACTGAAGCCTCAATTTTATTTTGTCTAAAATCTATTCAGTGGAGTTTGTAGACGACAAAATATATCACTTGTCATTGTCTTCAAGCCTGACACATAAGCATTGCCGATCTGTCAAAGATAACAGTCTATCTACCACAACCTCTTACCATAGCCCCATTTGGGACTGTCCCATCCTCTGTGTACGTTTTCATAGTGCACCGTCCTCTTTACACACCAAACTGTAACAGGCTCCTTAAGGAATCTCCACTGAATCAATGGTACTTAATTGTTGGTGAGAATAACAGTTGTTGGTGTTTTTTTTGTGTTCCTTAACGACCACAAGGGGAAACAATGACCCAATTCCACACTCCAAAACAAATGTCAACAAGCAACACAAAGGGTATTTATGCTTTATAAGAAGTTTCAAATTGTATTTTTTTTGTGGAGTAAATGTAATGTTTTTTTTAGGTATTTCAACAAACTACAAATGCTGTCATTTTTTCTTGTGTCTTCATGAAGAAGTCCCATGTATGACCTAACTGCTGATCAAGGAATAAAAAGACAGCCAAGCAGTTTAATACTAAAGCTTGCAAAAATAAGTAAGTAAAATAGAAGAGGGTATGTTTGTCCCATGTGTATCTTTTTCGTAGAGTAACAAATTTTATGCTTGAAAGAACAGATGTGTGCGTCTTTTTAAGCTACTATTACTGCAATTATATGCAAATCCTACAGCTTTGAATACAAATAAGTATTTACTTGAATTGTATTTCTTGTCTTAGCACATACAAATGACTACTCTTGCAACATCATTAGCCTGTAGACACTTCATCATCACTATAGTGGATACATGCTAGTTCAGTCCGTAGGGAGTTGCGTTGGCAACCAGAGGGTTGCTGGTTCAAGTCCGCATACGGACCAAAGTAGGGTGGTGGACTAGTCACCTGGAGAGGTGCAGTTCACCTCCTGGGCACTGCCAAGGTGCTCTTGAGCAATGTACCAAACCCTCAACTGCTTGGGGCAGCTTTCCATGGGAAGCCCCCTCACTCTGACATCTCTCCATTTAGTGCATGTGTATGTATTGAGGATGTGTGTGTAATTCAGATGTGTGTAATAACAACAGATTGTAAATTGTAATTTCTCCTTGTGGGTATACATTATTATTATCTTTGATAAAACTAAACAATTATAAAACTGATTCATATGTATGGCTTCTTCAATAGCACTTCATTTTCAGTGTAGGAACACAGGATATAGGTAATTCCTATGTATGAACTCTACTGATCTTGCATGCTTAATGCATAAAAAATAGTTTACAATCGACAAAACGCTTCTTATGGGTATTTGATTATCTATCTTATTATATTTCACACAGGTCAAGCTTTTTTTTTTTAAATTACTGTGTTGCACAGTTCCATATGTTACAGTATTTTCTGTATTACTCCTCTATTCTTATTGTTTTATCCTGATTTTCTGTTTTGTAAACACTGGTTCTGACAAATAAACATGTATTTTTTCCAAGTTTCCATTTACATTTAGTTGTTTTTTATTTAGTACACCTAGCTAAATGTAATGGAGTCTAATACAACAGTCTTACAATGAATCCTACTTTCATAAAACGTACAGTTTCTGTTGTAACTGTTTGAGAGGTGTTGATTCAACTGTACAGTCATTTAGAGGATGTCATGTGTGGTGCTGTGAAATTGTACTGCTCGATAGTCTAGTCTGCCCTCATTGAAATAAATGGGCTAAACAAAACATTATACATTTTTAAAATATGATATTAGTTTCAGCCACTGTGTACCTAATAAACTAGCAACTAATTGTTTGTTATTTACTGGGTTTAAGGAGAGTGATGTGTGTGTTTTTGTGTGTGTGTG
>NC_045733.1:13026936-13035523 GCF_008692095.1 Etheostoma spectabile
TGTGTGTGTGTGTGTGTGTGTGTCTCCCAGAGGAATCCAGTCTAATGGTCCAGCCTATTCCTTCAGTTCAGTCAGGCTCTCCCTGCGGTTGATTAACTTTGTGATCCATTAAGTGGCTTCATCCCCTCAGCGAGGAGAGGTGCCCTCCACCCTACCCTCCACGGATTAGGGGAATCCCTTAGACATCATCAAAGGGACTCCAAGGTGAACAGTGCTGCTGACTTTCTATAAAGAGTCAGCGAAGAGATCAGCAACTGCTGAATATGCTCAAATCAAAGGCTGGTCAGATATACATGTATACGGTATGTATTGTTTGAGCACTGAGGTTAAGAGAACAGCAAAGGTATAGTTATGACATTTATATACTACACAATCAATGTACTGCCAGTGGCCGTTACTAGTAACAGGATTAAGTTTGGGCACATACTTATTTTAGAAATCTGAGTTTCAACATTTTAAGGACATATAAAAAGATTTGACTTTCTATCTGGATGCTACTAGGCCTTTTGGGGGATTTATGTTGCTTGCCTGGATGCTAATTTCTGGTTCACCTTTACAGTCATAGCATAAAAGTATTTATTCACTGGTACAATCTCCATGCATGGCACCTGCAAACTTTTATACTTTAAGCATAGGGTTTTATAGCAATATGCACCATTTTCACACTACAAATGACTCAATGGATTGTTTTATTTTCAAAGGGAGCTTCTTAGTATTGTTGTTAATATTTTTTTTTCAGTTGAGTGTATTACTTGGCAGGCTGTGTTCATCATTTTATAAGCCATTAAGTCTTCATATGTCAAAATACTATTTTATTACCAACCTCATCTGAAAAAACAATCAATTTTGAAGCCAAATGTTAATGTATTGATATTTTATTTATTGTATGGATATTATGTAATAACACACTTTTTACAGTTTTCATTGCAGGTATTCTCTGAAGCATGCTTTATCCTTGGATGTAAAATATTAGGTACTTAACATTTGTGCTAAATCTCTTTTAAAGCTTGCCAAAATGTATATATTTTTTTGATATCCAGGCATCGATTAGTTTCCAGGTATTTCAGTACACTATGAAAGAAGAAATCCATCACAGTCAGTCATCACAGTTATCTTTTGATCAAAGTGTTGAAGACTGCCTCATTATCTGCAGTTTAAAAGTTCACAACCAAAATGACTTGCGTTTATGAGCTGTTCTCAGACAGTCAAAGCCAGGCAAATAATAATCCCACATGGGTAGGCTGAGAAAAAAAACAAATTTGGTATTTGTTTTGTATTAAAAAAGTTGCTGTGTGTCAGACTATAAAAAATCACACTTGCTTGAGCACTCTTGAACGCATATGCCTCTGAATTTGATGAGGAAGAAAAAAAGGATATGCTTTTGCAAAAGCCACATAAATGTTTTGCTTTTGATAAACATAATTTGGTTCTTTGTCATAAATTCTTTGCTAAATTGTTTCTGCTATAAGGAAGATTACGATACCAAACAAAGTGTGGAGATCTGATTAATATAATCAGCACAGAGGCCCAGGTGATGTCTAATTATGAGGGAACTGCAATTAATTGTGCATTCAAACAAAACTGCTTGGTGAGGTTTGGGCAACAAAACCGCTTAGTGAGCGTTAGGAAAATATCGTGGGTGGGGTTAAAATAGGGTCATTTGTAACAAAGTGATGCCCCAGACATTATTGTGACATAAATGGCTCTCCAGGGGGAAAGTCCTGTGTTGTTTAATTAACTAATAAAGTTTATAATTCAGGCGTTACATGTGTGGAGTTTTCACAGGTGACACTTGCCCAAAAATGTTACATGTTTCTGTTACTCCTGTATGGAGTCATCATGTACAGTACCTGTCAGCATTGTATAACCTCGGGGGAAACACAGATGCCGTTTTTGACAAAAGCATAACATTTCATCACTGAGCATCTATGCAGAATTCCTTACAATGACAACAATTTAAATTGAATTATGTTCCTTACCATCTCAAGCTATTTTTATCAACAAAATGAGGCTTTAAATTTGCCATCAGCTGCAATCATTTCTCATATATAGTAGTAGAACATTTTACTGTATTAATGTTTCATTCCAACTCTGAGGTTTTTCTTGTGCACTCCTTGTAGAAATCAAGTCAGAATTCATAGTGGTTAAGATCATGATGCTCGAGCGGAGCAGTGCTATAAATTATATGAAGCTGCAAGGTCACAATTTTTATTTTAACTTTTCCTCAACCAGCCCAGACAAGGTGTGAATGTGGCATGAAATGAGGTACGGAAGCAGGGCCAATAGATATTTAATTAATGCTAGGCCTGACTGGAGGGCCCGGGCTCATCTGCTGCATGTCTCATCCAATATGCATGATTTACAAGCAGGCTTCTTGCCACAGCAAACTTTCCACGCAATATGGAGCATCAATGTGAAGTGGTGTACACAGCCAGCACACAGAGGAAACAAGTATTTTGCAGGAAGAGAGTAAATCTTGACAAATGCTATGGACTATGCCAAGATCAAACATATTTACGAGCACTAAATGCAATGACATGTTAAAGGAACTCTGAGTGCCTAAACTTTGTATTTCAGGATAAAGATTTGTATTAAATGCCTTTGTAATTTCATTTGAAATATTTATGAGCAAAGCAAAGTATAAGCACCTTTGCTGTTTTGGGAAGCACTAGGTTGCTAAGGACACCTTTTCTTTTTTAAAACCTCCTGTGTTATTAATGAATATGCTTTTGAAATCCGGTGCTGCCTGAACTAAAATAAAATTTCACATCCTGTTTGCAGAATGGCATGTTTAAATTGTTTGACATGGTAACTACTGTTATCATTATAGACTGAACACACAACACTAACAGTCTCTTCTCCCTAAATATTTGGAGAATGTTACTTAATGTTACTTAAGTAATACTTACACAACGCAATGCAACACTCAGAGTACATCACTGAGATTTCTCCCAATATTAATGACAAACAGGAACGCAAACTAAACAACCAAAAGTTGGGTGTTTTATGGTTAAGGAATTGGTTACGTTTAACAATATTTATAAACTGCTGATGTGTTGCCAGGTCTGATACTCTTGATGTTTTTGCTGGACTGCCAGTGCTAGTGTGCCTCTATTCTGAGGGGGAAGTCTCCGCCTTTAAAATCAGGTGTAAACCAGCCGCAAGCCGGTTTCCATATGCCTCCTGTGGAAATGGCAGGAGTAATCCGACCAAAAAGACAAAGATAGGCCAAGCTGAAAATGTTTTTGCCACAAGGATCACAATTTTTCAGTGGAGTGAACCCAAAATCATTAAGCGTTACAGATTAAGCAGTCATGCAATATTAAAGTTACTGGAAGAAAGGAAAGATGACATTGAATCTCCGACCCAGCGTTCACATTCCATTCCAACAGTTGTTAAACTCTACATTACAAATATTGGCATCAGGATCATTTTAAACATTCATATCATCGGCAGTGGGAATATCGCAGTCTGCACTCAGCCGTATCATAGCACCAGTACCGCTTAGCTATAGAACAATTTACGGTATAGTGGGCAGAAAAAGCCGCTGATTACCCGATGAAGTGGATATTTGGTAAATACTTACTTTTGGTAATACTACATTCGCAAATGTACGTAGATCTGGCCCACTGTCTTCAGTCTACAATAACACTCCCATTCCTATAGAGAGTTCCCTCCCAGGCTGCTGTCCTACATGAATTCAGCAGTTAGATGTAACAGGACATCATTTTTCCAGTCTGGGCCATCTGCCAGCCACCCCACGCCCCCCCTACCACCACCACCACATTGCCAATGTTACAATGAATAAATGCCTGGCTTTTCTCAGGAGTCCTCAGCGTTATTAAACTGCCTACCTGTGTTACGATGACAGATCTCCCCCAAACTTTGGACCCCCAGCAAGCCCAGGTTACCCATAAATGCAGAACATAAAGAGATTGCTTGTGCGGACAACCGGTATAAGCAATAAAATCAGGCTGCACACAGCTGACTGGGTCTGTGTTTGGACAGAAGGCAACTGAGGGAAAAGAATAATAAGCAGCTGTGCAAGCTGACTGTATTTGACTTTGAAAATACATAACAAGGACAAAGCATAGAATAAAATATCCTAATGTTAAACATATATGTTAGTGAAAGTGTCTTGAAGTTTGAAGAGATTATGCTGTAGATATATGTCATCATATGAATCACTGCGTGTCAAATTACGTTGTTTTTAAATGTATAATCCTTAAGATTTTCCTAAAAACAAAACCCATTGTATGGCATTTACGGTCTGCATTTGTTCAGCAATAACCAATGCATTTACATTTAGTTAATTCTTTATAATGGTTTTCATTGTCAGAGCTGGGTTCAGATTGCCTTCAGACGCATGAGGGATTCACAGGAAAGGATGCTGCATGTAATCCAGCATTATTGTTTTCATTCACTGATATCAGTATCACTGTTTACTCCTTTACAGTCATTACAGAGCTGTATTACTGCTAAATGCAAATTGAACATTTCCTACTGATGTTGTTTCACTTTAAAAGCATTCCGCGGGCAAAACATGGGTTGCTTTTATTTTAAAGCAGTCAAAGGAAATACAATGTATTTGTCCAGGGCTGAAATCTTATGGATTATAACTTAATCAAATGTCCACAGAGAAAAACCTGGGGCCAGCTAGTATTATCCAGCACAACCATACTGGTCTCTTGGTGGATAATGAAGCTTTCCTGTATATTCTGCTATGCACATGAAGGACAGAAAGTGAGTGGGTACATCTTTGCCCCAAAGGCCCCCTGATGGGTTTATCCGGCCATGACCACTGCAAATATACATGACGTCCCACCATGAGACAAATAAAAAATGTATACATGCTAAAGATAAATGGTTTATTTTTAAGTGATAACCTCTTGTAAGAAAAATAGAATGTACAGTATGTGAGAAACACACATTGCACATAATAGATTCAACACTTTAAAAGCAAGGCTTAATCCACAAGCTTCATGCATATTGTAAAAAGCACATATTGTGGCTTACACAAACAAACCAGGCAAACTCACACACATAAAACACTCATACATATCCAAAGCTGCAACAAAGCCATACAGTATGGGATATAATTGATTAATTATGTAATAGCTCGACAGCAAGATCCCAAATTTCCTTCTGCCTCACAGTAACAATCATGTCTGCTTGCCAATTTCCCACCAGGCCGTAGTGACAAGTCTGTTGATGGCGAGTGTGATAATGGATGGTTCTAATGGTCAAGCCTGGACCACACATTAAGAATCCGGTCGATTCACAGTATTGCACACAGGAAGTGCTGCCAGCAATCAATGCTAGGCTAATGTGCGGGATGGAGTAAGTTGAATGTCAGTGTTGCTAATCAATAACTATTCATTTTCAGCAACCGCATTTCCACAAATAGGACACTTAATATTGTACGATTGGATAATTACCATGCCCAATTAAGGATGTGTGACACTAAGCGATAGATAGTGGATGGAAAACATCTACCATAAGGTGCAAATGGAGACACGCACCAGACTCTGATCGACAGCTGAGAGATGGATCTTGATGTCTGCAAACTGTGGGACGCCATCTGAACCTGCAGGAGTCGGGTAATCCTCTCGCTACCTCCACGGCACCGCAGATAATGGATGTCCATCCTCTCAGATTCTACTCTAACAGGAATATGCTGCTTCAAAGGGAAAAGGACATAACCACTTTACAGCCACTATTATTTGTTGGTAATCCTACACACCTTTTTCATTTGTTAAAAACATCTTCCAATTGCTGCCTTTTTTCAAGATAAATAATAGATGTGGTAATCTGACATAAATTAGTCATATTCTTTGTTTTCACTGACATAGAAAGCATTATACAATTCTTCCAATTCCTCTTTTGGCTACAGAGTCTGAGCTGACTCAAACACATTTTGAGACTAGAGTGGCAGAAGGTCAGGACAGATTATCTTGTAGTGGGACAAAGTGACATCTCAATCTCCTTCCCTATACCGGCTGAATCTAGCCCAGTCCATGCTGATAATGTCAACAGCATACCATTCAAACATTTGAAACTATATATGTAGCGCATTCTCGCTCCAATGTAGACCTTACTTTCTTTGCACATCAGGTCTTGCCAATAATGCAGAAAAAGAAAAAAGATTATTACGTAGTAAAAGTCCTCTCCGCAAGCCATCTTTAAAGCTTCTTCTCAAACTTCATAACCAACTCGATTCAACAGCCCCTCTGTAACTCTACTGCAACAATGATGTAGGCTAATACTAATACTGTTATTAATGCACAAAATATATGCAGTACAGTCTTCTCACACTAGAATACCTGTTGTACTTTAACTATTTTGCCTTACTCTGTCCACATCTTTGAATGAAGAGCGTTCACAAACAACTTAAACAACAGCAAAGTTGGCACAGAGAATTAAGCCTGAATAGGACCATTCAAATTATGGTGATCCAACTCCTGCTTGTTTACTCTCAAGTGCAATGTAATAATTGTATTAGTTGCATGATGTGATGAGGATTTCTGTGTCTGTGAGACAGGACGTACTTTGATGCACCATCACTGCCTCACTCCGTTCTGAAGGCTGTTACCAAAGATAAAAAAATGTTTGTTTAAGTTATACAGCACTCTTACAGTATCGGAGGCATTGGTTTGTGTTACCTAGAATATGAATTCAAGGCTGTGACAATTTTACACAGGTGACAGATGAAGTACAGGTTTATCAAATTACATTAGGGTCCCAGTTGGCCTGTGATTTTCCTGCAACGACATGCGGATCAACATGTCAACATGTCTGCTGTCAAAAAGGGCTGTAACGTGTGTTTTAGAATGAGGGAAGTTCTGATTGAAGCTGATTAGTATATCTAAAATATTATTCACCAGGGACATCTTATAGCTGCTAAAATGATTCAATTTGAACAAATGCGTGAGAGTACTAACATCGTTGCTTTTTCAGAATATCTTTCCAATAATAGAGAATGCATGAAGGTAACATCAATCTTCCAACAAATTATAAAATGCCCAGTACGGAGGATTGCCTCCAAGTGTTTGAATTCAGAGATTAAGAACTGACCAACTAAAAATATGGTTAAGCATAACAATAATCTTTTGTTTTTATACACTTACAGGTTACAAAGTGCTTTTCAGAAAAACACATCAGATAAAACAACAATAGAAATATCATAAAAACAGATAATAAACTAAAGTGTATATATATACACACAGTACATGTTGAAACAACAACACACTAAATATTCATAAACGTGTTTCTGTAAAAGAACAGATTTGATCACTTTGACCAAATAACATAAGGAAAAGTTAAAAAGACAATATTAAAATAAATTTGTCAACATAATTTTAAGTAATTTTAAGTTTTTCTTCAATTATTTAAAAAAAAAAGAAGAGAAAAGAAAAACTTTATGCCGACGTCTTTGGTCACATGGCGAGGCAGATGATAAGAGGTCACCTTTTGTTAGCCACAAGGAAATTGCTGTCATAAATCTACATGGGGCCAGACAAAGGCTTTAATTTAGTCAAATCCGCTATTTCAAATTAGAGCTAATGTCAATCACATCCACTAAACTGGAGCAAAACATATTGTAGCTTGTTTTTGCAATAGCTTATCTAACCCACCTGCATAGTACCCAAAAGATCCTCATTCATAGAAGAGCCTTTCCTCTAAGAAACAGGTAGAACCCACTAGAATATGGAAAGAGTGATAATGATTTTGCAACCTTAATAAGGAACTGAAATTATCAACTCATTTCCATCTTTCTTTTATTTATGTAAACACAAAATCTTTCCACTTCAATTCGGATGTTTATCTCTAAACTTTCTGAAGCATTACTCATAAGGATCCACAGACGTTTTTCCATTCATTTACTGGTATAGTTGTGAACTTGTAATGAGACTTATGCTGCAGTGTGTTTGTGCTTTAGGAGGCATACTAAAGCCAATGCCAATTCTTCTTTCTACGATATAGTTTGAAAAAACAATTCAAGAGAATAGACACATTCAACATGAGTCTAAATGGAAAATGTATTTGTTCAAAACCCACCCACAACATCATCTGTGACGTCATGCCACTTTCACTTTGCAAGGAAGTCTTTCTGAAGAGCAATTAAATCAATTTCAGACAAAATGTTAAGGTCAGTGAGGCATTACTAATGATTACTCTATAGGCATTTTATACATCAGTGATGACGACAAGGTGTTTATACATTTACACTAAGGACGCACATTTCAAAGAGAATAAACATACAGTTCTGATGGTGTATTTCTTTTTCAACTCTACTTAAAATGTGTTTAAGAACATTAGCCTCTCATGTTTCATGGCACAAATACTGGTGAGGAAATATTCATCATTATTTGGCAGCAACAAAGCTGAGACCATTAAACAGCTTGCAGAAGCTGACCCTATTAACAGGTTTTCACAGCACATAAAAGCACCCAATGAATTTGTTTTATTACTGTGCTTTCTCATCGCATGGCTTTGTCAGATGTGCACACATGTAGACTAATACTGCATTCTGTAACAACTTTGTTCCACAAGCCATCACTCTGATGAACAGCTGACTTCTGACTCA
>NC_045733.1:13035533-13035748 GCF_008692095.1 Etheostoma spectabile
TTCAATTCCTGTGCAATAACCCAGCAACGCTGTCTCTAATCAGTCTGTTAAATGGTTCCACTTATTTATCCTTCATTCTGATTCTCTATTTCAGAGCTGTTGTTCATCTTGTAATATAATACTTACCTATTCCACTATGCTCCATAATTAAAATAATAATTTATCATAAAAATAATTTACTCCTACATACTTTGCACTCTTCATTGCACTATTGT
>NC_045733.1:13035758-13035865 GCF_008692095.1 Etheostoma spectabile
ACCTGTCTATATTGTTTCTGTTTATAGTGTGTATATGCTGTTTTATTTTGTTTTGTATGAGTAAGCACATTGAAAGCACTGTATAATCCAAAGCAAAATTCCTCGTA
>NC_045733.1:13035875-13036228 GCF_008692095.1 Etheostoma spectabile
TACCTGGCAAATAAAGCTGATTCTGATTAGGATATGCTATTCCCAATATGTGTTTATGTCTCTGACTGATTGTTAGGCACAGACTCCTGAAAGTTATTTGAAAAGGAATAAAGAAAGCCTTTTGCAGAAACCAAAAAACAATTCTCCTGTGTATGCCAACTGCTCCACTTTTGGCATGTGTGCCTTTTACTACACAATCATTCATTTAGAGCCCGACCGATAAAGGATTTGGCCGATTCCGATACGAATATTTGGTTATTTGAAAATCTGAAATTCCGATATATCAGCCAATATGTGTTTTTTTTTTCTCACTAAAATAATATTAAAAGTTGTTTTATTGTCACAACAGAACA
>NC_045733.1:13036238-13037989 GCF_008692095.1 Etheostoma spectabile
AACATCAAAATATATTAAAGTTCTGACAAACAAAATGTATAAAAATAGAAACTTAAGATATGAAACTTAAAGTCCTTTAAACAAAAACACATTAACAACGTCAACAAGTTTAAAGAAACCTTTTACAGTATGCAGAGCAAATCTCAAATTTGCTGGAAGTACATTAGGGTTTTCCCAGGCGACAACTCAGGTACTCTAGCTATATACAGCAATGAGAGTATGAGAGTACACAAATGTTGAAATGACATAAAATGCCTGTCCTTTTTAGCAGTGATAAATTAGCCTGAAGCTAATGCTTATCTGTTCAGGAGAAAATGATCCAACTGTGCTTCCTTTTGGGCTCTAAGCTGTCTCCATGTTTCAAATACATCTACCATATTTACCCGAGGTTTGTTAAGTCTCTGGTCACGCAACTGTTAGAAACATGCCGGGCTGTCAAACTGGGCAGTTGATAACAAGACACAGGCTATTATACTGCTACTCCGGTCTGCTTCTCCAAACTGGGGGCATGCCAACCGCCATTTACTATAGGTAATACACTAACTATGGATAAGTAGTTCATACAAACCCACTTCACAACATCCAAACTATCCCTTTTAGTTTGGCAGACACTGTATGTTTTCATTAATCTTTTACTCTATGCTATATTAACCAATACAACATTTTGATTGGTCTTATTACACGGCCAAGACATATATGCTCACATCGTGCAAATCAATCGGGTCAGAACTATGACATGGCTGCTCAAATTGTTCGTGACGTGTGGCCTGTTTCTACAGCAAAGTTAATCTATTTCCATCAGTCGGAGCAGTCTCAGTCAACACTGCAGGAGCTACAACATATAAAGCACAACTCTAGTAATGTCAAAACAAATTTGCTGAGGTTTTTAAGTTGGAAACCAACAAGGCTGCTGTTGTGAACTGCTTTGAGTTCACGACAGCTCACCAAAATGGTGAATGTCACAAATTCATTTATTTGTGCGAAAGCCACTTCAAATGACAATCAATTCTGCAGAAATTAGGCCAAATACTATATTTAGTCTGAGGTGATAGAGAAAATGATTTCATTCAGCCTTGTGTACATAACAAGTGAGGATATTTTACTAACGTTTAATCCAATAAGGCAATACATTTTCACACTTCTTGTACAATTTACATAGTGTTCTGTCATTTTTTTCCCTCTTGCTACAGGTTATTATTCTGTTTTCAGATTACTATGTGGTTTGGAAAGCATCAATAAGATATGACTATATTCCAGCTTAGAAAATTGTGGCAAGAGTGAGAGTGAAGCCTTGTGTTTATAATGAATGCCAGTCATAAATCATCAATTAGTTTGACAACGTAAAGTGATAGTGACAAGATGTGTATTCTGCAATATCTAATGCTTAATTTCTATTTATTGGTGTTGTTTATCATAGTTAATGTGGAAGCAGATGCTAGTGTTGGAGTCCAAACAAAACTAAAAGTGAAAAAATATTTATTTTTTAGCAACTTACAGTAAAAACTTAATTTAATAAATGTACAGTTGTATGTAATATAAATGCATAGTAAAAAGTATTGTATAATATGTATATAAATACATACATTAGTTTTCTGATAGAAATAGACACATACATTTACTTTTGATAATTTTAATAATTTTGTTTCAACCTAACGTTGCCAAGAAAGAAGGTTTTGGGTGAAACTATTTATACTTTTTGCTGGTGTGTGTGTGTGTGTATGTGTCTGTGTGTGTGTGTGTGTGTGTGTGTG